>NC_090328.1:74476532-74784197 GCF_035084215.1 Heptranchias perlo
ACCCTGTGTAAACCTGTATCACATAGCTTTTAAAAAGTATCTTATTGAGATAAGCTTTCAGTTTGCATAATGCAGTGAGTAAATGAAGTGAATGTACCCTATGAAATGAAAGAGTTGAGCCAGTTGTCCTTCTCTGTTTGTTTTTGATTCATAATCTCACTTCCCTCGAACACTACAACTTCAATTCCTTGCAGCTAGCCTGCCATTGACAACTTCTGTCTCCTTTTATAAACTTTCATTTTCTCTGCTCTGCCACTCATTCATCTTTTAATGTCTCCTCCTATCTGGAAACTTCTCAGTTTATGAAGAGTTTAGTTACAAGGGGGGTGAATTTCCATGGAATGGTGTAAACGCTGTTTACTCTGCTTTTCTGGGGTTTCTGCCGATCTTTCGCCAAAGTTAGGATGAGTAAGTGGGAGAACCTCCACGGAAATTCACCCCCAATGTGTTTGGTACTTCCAATTATCGCAGACCTGATCCAGTAAAACAGCATATTGATTTGTTATTACGGTCTGCGTAAATACCACACCCCCTCCCTCCAAAAACATGCATTTTACAATATGTAACCTACCCAATACATTCTGTACAAATGCACAAACAAGGTCCATTACTAAAAAGGTTATTCATCTGCATAGTACCTTTTGAATCTTGCACCCACCATGGGAAGAATGGAGACAAAACGCTGTGGAGTCACACAAAAATACAATAATCTTGGAATACCAGAGAAAACTTACCAATGATTTAAAAATTCCTTCATGCCACACCTATTACTTTGCATATTACAAATCAATCATTTCATGAGCAGTTTTCACTTAAAAAAAACTGAATAAAATTTCCTGAAATACTTTTTACCACATTAAAAAGGTACAAAACATAAAAACAGTAAAAACAGCAGAAACAAGTTTTGCTCAGAGAAGTCGTTGTTACAAGTCGTTACCCTTAGTCCAACTGCACACCGGTGTGATTTCAGGAGCTGCCCAGCTTGTCGAGGATGTAGTGTAGTTTACATACCAGCCACTGTCTAAGCGGACAGTAGTATTCATAATGAAACTGCTCAAACTCGGGCGTCTGCCGGATTTCCCTCAGAAAAGAAGCATCAATGTCGGACTCCAGCAAGACCAAAAGAAGTGGGAAAGCGATCAGCATCAAGCCCAGGCCCACCAGAAGGAGTTTCGTAAAGCTCTTCGCCAGCGCATTCAGCTGTTTGTTGCTTGTCAACAAGTCAAAGCTCCTGTTGAGTACTTGCTTCACTTCCTTCAGCTCTTCCTCCTCTGCCATCAGAAGTGCAGTTTCATCTGCATCTAGCTCATCATATGAGTCTCCTTCAACCCTCTGGTTCCCAAGTGGGTGGCTATTAAAAAGCAAGTCAATCCCACCATCTTCTACAGGAGTAGGCAGGACACTGGCACTTGGATTATACACTAGTTCTGATAGAGTCAGAGCTTCTTCACTATATTCCTCTTTGTTCTCAAATTTGGATTCACATGTCTCTCTTGACTCACTCTGTGGCTCTTTTTCCTTTTCCTCTTCAGGTGTGGATTGATCATTGAACTTCAATGGCTCTCCACCTGAAAAGAGACAAGACAATTCAAAGATCTGGATAATGTCACCTCACAACCTTCTTTTCCTTGATAAAAATGTCACTGTGAGAGATTGCTAGTGCAAACTTGTCTCCTACGTTTTTATGCTTTCTTAAACTATTGATTTTCATAAAATGACCATTCTAAATATTTTTTCTCAACTCATCTGAGGAACACTGACCTAATTATCCAATTGGAAGATGGTAGATTGAATAAGTACCCCCCAACCCACTGAGCATTTGCCATTTTCATTGACAGAGTGTAATCTGGCTGCTCAAAGGGATGTGTGTTGGTTTGCATTTTTCTCTTACTGTACGGAAAAGTACTGGGACATAAAATTAAATTTCTGTTGTATTAATGAGCTACAATTAGCAAAGTGATTCTGACTACTGCATTGGAGATGAGCCCAGTTTCTAAATGCTCTGGCCCTTACTGATTACAGCAGCCAAATAATCAAAGTGAAAAATCAGGTGAAGAGTTGTTACATGTGGGACTGAAATTGTTTCTTACCGCAAGAGAATAACAGTATTGTACAGTTATCAACTTCGTTTTTTTTCTTAAATGGCAAAGAAAATTGTAGGCAACAATAAGCGGTGGCTTTAAGCGACTGAATCTAACTACGGTACTTTTAAAATAAAATTGTACAGATGGGGGCTGATTCTCACATGCTGGCAGAGTTCATGAGCAGTTTCCATGGGGGATCTCGGTTTCTATGCTATTTTTCTAGGGTTGATAGAACACTACATGGATATGAAGCATTATAGAGGCAAAACAAGACTGGGGTGGAGGAGAGAAGAAGAACTGAAAGTGATTTTGTCATGTCACTGTACAATTTTTGTTTCTATTTACAATGTAACAAAAGTAGTTCCTTCAAAAAGTAGAATTTATATCCATTTTATTTTGAGATTTTCAAAATGAAAGTTAGAGAGCCACCATTAGGGCAAGGGGGAAAAGATGGGTTGGTCAAGAAGAGACATCAAACTGCACCCACCCCCCCGCCCCCCACCCCCCCATAATTTTCCATCCAGTGCTAAGCCAGTCGCGATAAGGCCAGAGAGAATCTGGTCTTCTGTCTGTTGTCAGTGAGAATCTCAGCTCTCTGGAACAGTGCATGCTGTGGACACCAGTCTGGAAGCCAGCTGCTCTTTGTGTCACATTTTCATTCTAAGTATGTGGAAAGCCCTATGACACGTTGTACCCAGGCTTCCAAAAGGCATTTGACAAAGCTCCCATGAAAGACTACTAGTTAAGCTCAAAGCTCTGGGGATTCAAGTTAAATCTTGGGAATGGATGGCAAAAGGGTAGAAAACAACGGATACTTGTCGGAAGGTTATGTCAGGGTGTGGGAAGTATGGATTGGGGTGCCCCAGGGATTAGCGTTGCAATCTCTACCATTTCTAATTTACATCAATAACTTGCATTCAGAAACTCAATGCAATTTCTAAAATTTGCATATGATACCAAACTAGGAAGGGCAGTGGAGGCAGCACATAAACTGTACGAAGGTTGGAAAAGTGGGCAATGCACATACTTCATGAATGGATTTGAAATCACTAAGAAGGATGAAGCTGAAAGAGACCTAGGAGTCTTAGTAGACTCGGCAGTCAACATGTTCAACCAGTGCAAAACAGCAATTAACAATGTTGAACTAGGCAGCCAAAAAAATATAAGTTGGAGGAAGCTGTGATCAAACTGTACACTGCTCTGGCCAAATCACACCTTGAGTAATGTGTGCATTTCTGCCACCGAGACACAAGGTTGACAGTGCAGGAAAGAGCCACGAGGCCGATACTTATTGCTAAACATCTGAATTATGAGGAAAAACGTGGGGTCTATTTTCCTGACTTGCTATGCACAAAAAGGCTGCTATGTATGCCTGCATGATAACATTCACTGCACTGTAAAGAGTAATTCTATGTACGTGAAGCACTCTGAAATGTTTCTGAGATTGGATATATAAATGCAATTCTCTCTTTCATTCTTTAGGACTCCAATGTTACGTATCACTGTCCGGCTTGGAAAGTAAGCCATCTGTAATTGTTATTATATAACCAAATACTGGACAGATTAGTGAGTGACAGCATCCACCCAGCATTACTGAGTATCAGCTTAAGAAAGCACCCTTGTTATCCAATTGTCTATCACTCCTGGCAAGAAAGTCTCAGTCTCTGCTCAAGGCAAAGCTGAGATCATGAACTTGTTCAGTGTGGATCTCCTGGTGTATATCCTTTTCCAATGACTCATGTTCAAGCCCTTATCTATATGCTAATATATCACCAAGACCTGTGTACCAACAAAAAGGTTTTGACATTTTCTTGGTCACACCTGCTGTGCCATGTTAATGAGGATTGACCTCCGCGGCAACATGGGAATTGCACCGCCTGAAATGTGGGTGTCAGTTTACGAATTCCAGCTTGAGCCAGGCATTTGCTTGTCTGTTTACACAGCACAGTACTGTATGGTGAAAATTTGGATTAGATCAGTTGTGGATTTGTGTCTGCTACTGCCAATAGTTGTGACAGTGTCATGTTTTTCTGTCATCGGCCCCGATATTTACTCGGAGCCGGGAAGAGAACGGGTTGGGGAGAGGATTTTCAGACACGAAACCCGGAGGTCGGATTCTACGATCTCAACTTGATTGAATCGTTAAATTTTTCCTTCCAGGTTTCGTGTCTCCAAGCTGCGCAGTGGGCAAGATGCACATCCGCATGACACGATCTGAAGTCCACTATTTAAAGGGCCAATAGAAAAATGGAATTTGGTGGAGCCAGGAGGAATTTACCATGGATTCACGAAGAGCAAGGCCAGCACTGAGATTCACAGATGCTTCCCTTGAAGTGCTGCTGGGTGCAGTGAGGAGCAGGAGGGACATAATTTTCCCCAGCAATGGGAGGAAGAAATCTGCTTCTCTTGCCAAGAAGGCGTGGCTGGAGGTGGCTGAGGAGGTGAGCAGCAGGAGCATTGTGCCCTGGTCTTGGATGCAGAGATGGAAGTGCTTTAATGACCTAACCAGGTCAGGAAAAATGAGTGCAGTTGCTAATTCACCTGCATCTTGTGGTGTACAACACCCCCTCTCTCATTCTGTCTTGTCACGTGTACTCCATCACATCACTCCTCACACCCACTTAAGTTTCAGCAGCATCCATCCTTCACTTCCAATGCACTTCCTCACCTCCCCATGTGTCCATGCACCCCACTCCTTATGCAATGTGATGCATCTATCTAATATTCACCCCTGATGCATTTGTCTGATAGTCAGTCTCACCCAATGCACTTCATCCATGGGGTGAATACATGACCTTCAGTCACTCACAGGTCTGTTTTTTCACCCCTGTAGAAGAGAGCGCAAAATGCAAGGGAAAGGGGAAGACTGGAGGTGGCCCGCCACAAACTGTGCAGCTCACTGATGCAGAGGAGAACACCATGGAGATAAGTGGCACATCTATGGCCCTCTCAATTGGAGAAAGAGAAACTGGGACCTCGCAGATGCCTGGTGACAGAATTTAAAACATCTCTGACACACATGCTGACTTTATTTCATCAATGACTGAACTATGAGAAGCCTGAGTATAGTGATTGGCAAGATTGTTACTTTGCCAGGACTAATTCATATCGCTTTCTTTTATCTTCCAGGGCCTTCACACGTAGAGCAAGAATCTGCGGAGATGCCCGACTACGATTCCTCAGAGGACCCCCCATTCCTCTGAGGGTCCACAGTCACAGGACGCACAGCCAGGCACCAGCGCAAATACTCACATTTTGGTGGGTCCAATTAGACAGTTGGTTGGGTTTTCACCTGATGATTCAAAATTCACAAGAGAGCACGAGCAGACACTGGTGGCAAGGGCAGCTGTGGAGAGTCCGTGTTAGGGGGCGCACTCCTCTCCAGGCTCTGCTCAGCTGGACACAGATGCTGAACCCCGGGGGCCATCGGTGAGAGTGAGAATGATTGAGGTACAGCTGCAACTTTGTGAGGTACTGGCAAAGTGCCACGCACACTCTCCACAATAGCGGAGAGGATCGAGGAGTCCAACTCAAACTGTAGTGGATTGCTGTCGCAGATAATTGCGAGAATGTCTACGATGGAGAGAGTGGTCACCTGCATGGAACTTCAAGCACAGCTTTCAAATGAGTCTATGTAGGCCATGACCGTGGCCGTGCAGGAGATGTTTGCCATCTTAAATAGGATGACAGATCCTTATCCGTGGCCTTACAACGCGTCACTGATCTGCACCAAGCTGCCCTCCAGCAGAGTGGTAGGAGTGATGTGGCGCTGGCCCAGGAGAGAAATGGTGAAAGGGGACGTGGAAGTGGGAACACCACTCAAAGTGCTCCCATGTCTCACCCATTGCCCCCTCCCCACCAAACATGCTGTCTCCTCTCCCAATGGGCAAGTCTGCCCCTGCACAGGTGCAGGGGGAACAGTCTTTGACGGGGCCCTCGGACTCCAAAACCCAGAGGCCGTAGGCCAAGAGCAACTCAGCAGTCAAAGCAAGAATCTGAGCAGCCTGCCTCTACCTTTGCTAAAGCCACAGGGGATGCACCACGTAGAAATGGTAGGAAATGCAAGTTCAAGTAATTGTAATTCACCAAGGGTATGTACATGGGTGTTTGAAAAAATGTTATGTTGTGAAGTTTCCTTTTTTTATATTGGCACATAAAATTCATTGATCAACACTACTTCCGCGTCTTGCCCATTATTGCGTCGCGAGTGCCAACTCGCCCTTTCTGTTGCTTAATGATGATTATCAATACATGATGGGACCCACTGGGCGGTTGTGCAATGGGTGTATGAATGGTTAAAGGACTGTTTTGTGCAAAGGTATGGGGTTGGCGGTGTTGGGAGTGGGCCGGAGTATTTCAATGTTTCACTGCCCTGCGAAGCCTACTCCATCACATCACTCCTCACACCCACTTAAGACTCAAGTTACCTTTACTTTCTGTGGACTTCTTCACCCCCCAGTTTTTGCACCCACCTCTCCCATTCAGGCCAATCCTGATCCAATGTGACAAATCTGTCTGATCGTCACCCTCTGATGCATCCACTTCATTATCATCCTGACCCAAAGCAATGCATCCATCGGGTGACCACTTCACCCTCACTCACTCACACATCTGTACTTTCTCCTCTTGTAGGAGAAGAGAGCGTAAAATGCAAGGGAGAGGGCGAGGACTGGAAGGGGGCCAATACAAATAGTTGCCCTCACAGAGGCGGAGGAGAAGGCCTTGGAGATAAGTCGTATGGTGGAGTGCCTGGCCTCCGGGTGACAGAACTTTAACATCCCTAACACACAACATGGATTGATGTCATCAATGATTGATCTGTTGCACACCTCAGTATGCTCATCACAACATTACTTCTGCAATGATTATTAATATTGCTGTATAATCTCTTCCAGGGGCGTCACAGACTGAAGACGTGGTTGAGGGCGATTCCTCAGAGGAGCTCCCTGTCTCTGAGGGCGCACCATCTTAACTTCGTGAGCCATGCACCAGAGCAGATACTCACACCTTGGAGGGTCCTATTAGAGAGGTAGTTGAGTTGTCACCTGGTGAATCAACACACACAAGTGAGCACGAGCAGACACTGCTGGCAGGGGCTGTGGTGGAGAGTCCGCGCGAGGGGAGCACTCCTCTCCAAGCTCTGCTCGTTCACCTGACGAAGGAGGAAGCCTCCGAAAGCTTGTGAATTTAAAATAAAATTGCTGGACTATAACTTGGTGTTGTAAAATTGTTTACAATTGTCAACCCCAGTCCATCACCGGCATCTCCACAGCTTGGTACAGATGCTGAACACCAGGGGGCCATCCTTGAGAAGGAAAATGATAGTGATCCAGGAGCAACTTTGCGAGGGAGTGGAAAACATGCCATGCACACTCTCCACAATATCAGAGTCCCTTTTGTGAAAGCGCCCTTACATATGGTTGCTCATGAAAGGTGAGACTTGATGCCACTCATTGGGTGCGCTTGCAATGGGTGTATGTGTCACTGCATGACTGTTGTGTGCAACCTTCAGCGAGAGGGGGCTAGGGTGTTGTGGTTGTGATGGTCCTTACAGGTAGTCTGAGTACTTGGCTGTAGTCACTTTGCAGATCTCCCTATGAGAATCTATCAAATATGACTCCCTGGAATAGTGAGCAGCCAGATGAGACGCTGCTCTGCCGATGGTTCAGCCACCATCGTCATCCCCCTCCTCATCATCTTCTTCAATGTTGATGGCAGGTGCAGCTGCTTCTGAAGCATATGGGACCTTATCCCTTAAGTGTGTCTTGTGCGTGGAAGAGGGCCAGGATGTTGGATTCGTGCCGAATGAAGGAATCATGGCAGCTGCCAGGGAATCTGGCACACAGCTACGGAAACCTCTTCTGGTGGTCGCAAGCCAGCTGCACATTGATGGTGATATCCTTTTCTGTTGATGAACATTCCTGGCTCAAATGGAGGTGCTCGGATTGCTATATGTGTGCAATCAATTGCGCCCTATACCCGTGGGAAGCCAGCCAGAGAGTGGAAACCCACTGCCCTCTCAGTCTGGCTGATGTCATCACAGGGAAAGTTGACGTAGTGGGATGCCCTGGCAAACAAATCATCTGTGATTGATCGTATACACTTACGGGCAGACGACTGAGAGATCCTGGTGATGTCACCGGTGGCACCCTGGAAGGATCCGGAGTCAAAGAAGTTGAGGGCGGTGTTGACTTTAACTGCGACGGGCAATACATGGCCACCAGGCCCAGTCGGGAACAGCTCCGCACAAAGGAGCCTGCAGATGTCTGCGACCACCTGGCCACTCAATCTTAGCCTTCGTGGGCACCGCTCCTCAGAGAGGTCCAGGAAGCCCAGCCTATTCCTGGAGATGCTCTCAGAGGGTAGTGCCTCCTGCAACATCGGGCCCTCCGTTGTTCTCCTCTCTGCTCTTCTGCTGATCCTTGTGGCACACCTCTCTCCTGTGGAGCTGCAACTCCCAGAACTGCATGCCGTGCCTGGCGCGGATGGTGATGTGCCTCCTCCGACGTACTACCGAATACATCTATTGCGCACCCCCCCCCCGCCCACATCCTGATGGTGTCGGTTTGAGGGGGTCCAAAATGCAGGCAAATATGTCTGAACAGGAGAATCCTGAGTGTAAACACAGAAATCTGAGTCTAAACACTAAGAACTCCCAGCCATAGGTTCGTCTGAGAGAACTAATTGCCCTCCTGCAAAAACTCACCTTTAATCCTCATTTGTCAATCACTGGTTTAAATGTCCAAATGGCTGCTGGCTGCAACTCGCCTCCGTTTCCATGGCGTGTTTCAGAGCCACAGGAGACATGTTCAGGCAGAGTTAAAGCGTTTCTCTACCTAAATCCCCACAAATTTAATTGATTCAAATACTTCAACGATATTAATTGCTTTTTTAAATGTCATCCCGCCGGTTTTAATTGCCGACGGGACTTCTGGGTATCCGAAGTTCACGGGCACCCAGATGTGTCTGGGTGAAACTCATTTTTCGGCGCGTTGGAGCCAGGACTCGTTCCCACTCCCAACTTTTAAAACTTTTACTGCCCCCCGCCGCCAACCCACCGGTTGTTTGGGGTTAAAATCATGCCCATATTGGCTGTTGAATTCAATTTGAAATTGCCTCAGTAACATCTCCTAATCATCTAAATTGCTCCGATAATTACCGACCTGCTTGTACTAATTATCGACTCGCATCTGGCGAGTAGGTCACTCACACGTAGCCAAATCACCTCCGTTAAACCTCAAAGTGGGCACGTTGGAGCCGAGTTGCAGTTGAATTTTAACAAAACGGGATAAGAGTTTTAGTGAGAGTGAGGCAGGGCAGAGGCAGGTGATGTTATGGAGATGGAAGTAAGTAGTCTTGATGATGTGGAGTTTGAACCGTTTTGCCAGTATTAATTCAGCCTGAGAAAATAGCCAGGTTGAGGGGATAGAGAAAGTGAAGTAGAGCAGTATTTATTGCAGGGCTGACGATGATAGCTACGATCCTCCAAATGTTCAGTTGAAGGAAATTTTGACACATCCGCCAAATGGAATATGACAACACAAAGGTGGCCATGGAGTCAAGGGAAATGATGGAGAAGTAGAGCTTGGAATCAACAGCATACATGTGCAAGCTAACCCCGTCTGTGCCTTCTCATGATTTTACCGAAGGGCAGCATGTAGATGAGGAAGAGGAGGGGTCCAAGGTTAGATCCTTGGGGAACTCGGGAGCAGAAAGATGCATTGATTGTATTGGGACAGGTAAGAGTGGAACCATATAAGAACAGTTCCATGGAACTGGATAACAGAGGAGAAGGACGATGGCATGGTTGACCATGTCCACCACAGATTGGTGCACAAGGTGGGATAACACATCATGGCTGCAGTCACAGAAGATGTAATTTGTGATTCTGGCCAGAATGTCTCAGTACAGTGAACAGGGCATAAGCCAGAATTAAGAGATTCATACAGGGAGTTTTGGAAAAGGTGGACATGGAGCTGGGAGGATGCCAACCATGTCCAAAGACTTTGGAGAAGAAAGGTAGGTTAGAGTTGGAGAGAATGGATTGGTCATGGTTGGGCTTTTTGAGGAAGGGATGTTGACGGTGGATTTGAAAGGAAGCGAGACCTACCTGAGCAAAAGGAACCTAAACAAGGGGTAAGGAAAAGTTATTGAGTGGACAAAAGTTGGTTGTGGAATCAAGGGAGCAGGAGGTGGGCCTCATGGAAGAGATGAGATAGGAGACAGCAAGTGTCGATGGGAGCAAAACTACACAATGATGGGATCAGGGCAGGGCAGGGCTGGGAATGGCAGCTGCACAGGTGGTCCCAATCTTAGAGATGAAGATTGTCTCATTACAGCAATGTAAAATGTTGCTAAACAAGTTTACAAAAACAGATTAAAACATAAATACACGTAAAATGAAATGCTGGAAAAGTGGAAAATCTCATCGCTTGGCTAATTATTAGCTAATGAATTTTGCTTCATTTAGAAACATAGGAACAGCGGTAGGCCATTCAGCCCTTGAGCCTGTGATCATGGCTGATCTGTATCCTAACTCAATCTACCCGCCTTGGCTCCATATCCCTTAATACCTTTGGCTAGCAAAAATCTATCGATCTAAGATTTAAAATTATTAATTGAGCAAGCATCTACTGCTTTTTGTGGGAGATAGTTCCACACTTCTACCACCCTTTGCATGAAGAAGTGTTTCCTAGCTTCTCTCCTGAATGGCCTGGCTCTGATTTTAAGGTTATGTCCCCCTGTTCTACAGTCCCCCACCAGTAGAAAATGTTTCTCTCTATCTACCCTATCAATTTTTTTTAAAATCCTAAAAACCTCAATCAAATCACACCTTAACCTTCCATATTCCAGGGAATACAAGCCCAATTTATGTAATCTCTCCTCATAATCTAACCCTTGGAGCCCTGGTAACATTCTGGTGAATCTACACTGCACTCCTTCCAAGGCCAATATATCCTAAGGTGTCGTGCCCAGAACTGTACTCAGTACTCCAGATATGGTCTAACCAGGGCTTTGTATAGCTGTAGCTAAACTTCCCTTTATATTCTAGCCCTCTAGTTATAAAGGCTAACATTCCACTAGTCTTCTTGAATTTTTTTTGTACTTGACTACTACATTTTAGTAATCTGTGTACATGGACCCCTAAATCTCTTTGGACCTCCACTATTCCTAGCTTTTTGCCATTTAAAAAATACTCGGATCTATCCTTTTTTGGTCCAAAATGGATGAATTTACACTTACCTGCATTGAAATTCATCTGCCACAGTTTTTGCCCACTCATTTAATCAACCAATGTCTCTTTATAATTTTATGCTCCTGCCTACACTACTTACTATGCCACCAGTCTTTGTGTCATCGGCAAACTTGAATATACGGCTCTCTATTGTGTTATCTAAGTCATTAATTCGAGTATATACCCATTATCCCTACTTTATGTCTTCTACTGCCTATCCACTCCAGCCAGGTCAATAATTTGCCTTCAATTCCATGAGTTTTAATTTTAGCTAACAGTCTCTTATGTGGAACCTTATCGAATACTTTCGGGAAATCCATATAAACTACATCCATAGACATTCCCCTGTCTACTACTTTAGCTACTTCCTCAAAAATTTCAATTAGGTTCAATAGACATGACCTACCTTTTACAAATCCACGTTGGCTTTATCTAATCAGCTCAAATTTCTCTAAGTGCTCAATCACACTGTCCCTAATTATAGATTCCAAAAACTTCCCCACAACAGAGGAGAGAATGGGTCGACTAGGCCTGTATTCACTAGAGTTTAGAAGATTGAGAGGGGATCTCATTGAAACCTATAAAATTCTGACAGGGCTAGACAGACTGGATGCAGGGAGGATGTTTCCCGTGGCTAAAACGAGGGGGGTCTAAAACGAGGGGTCACAGTCTCAGGATACGGGGTAGGACATTTAGGACTGAGATGAGGAGAAATTTCTTCACTCAGAGGGTGGTGAACCTGTGGAATTCTCTACCACTGAAGGCTGTGGAGGCCAAGTCACTGACTATATTTATGAAGGAGCTAGGTAGATTTCTAGACACAAAAGGCATTAAGGGGTATAGGGAGAGAGCGGAAACATGGTATTGAGATAGAGGATCAGCCATGATCATATTGAATGGCGGAGCAGGCTCGAAGGGCCGAATGGCCTACTCCTGCTCCTATTTTCTATGTTTTAACAGATGTTAGTCTACCAGATCTATAATTTCCTGGTTTCTCTCTCTCTGTCACCCTATAATAGGGTTACATTTGCAATTTTCCAATTTAAAGGGACAATTCCTGAATCGAGAGAGCTTTGGAAGATCATGGCTAAAGCATCTGCAATTTCCTCACCTACTTCCTTTAAAACCCTGGGGTGGAAACCATCAGGTCCTGGGGATTTGTCAGTCTTTAGTGCCATTATTTTTTCTCAGACTGTTTTCTTGCTTAGGTTAACTTTGGTGAGTTCCAGTCCTTGATTCATTGTTAGTTTCCCTGGAATGTCGGGTATATTATCCTCTTCCTCTACTGTGAAGACTGACACAAAGTAATTATTCAACAAGTCTGCCATTTCCTTATTTTCATTTGCAGTATTACCCACATTTGTTTTTAAAGAGTCCAATTTATTCTTGACTAATTTCTTCTCATGTATGACTTTGATCTATGCTTATTATTCCTATGAACAGTAACTCCTACTATACAGATTTCCTGCCCATACATAAATACATAATCCTGAACCATCTTCATTACTTATTGTAGTTATTTTTCCAATGCTCAGTATCTGAAACAGAATCAATTCATTGCTTTCAAATAATTTTACAACGGCACGGTACATAGGACTATTTAATATTTTACAACAGTAAATGTGCTGCATTTAAATGCAGCTGCAATTGTCACCTTGTGTTATAACAGAAAAAAGGAATTCCACAGTGCCATTTTGAGAAAGTGTGTAGTAGTGTCACAACTAGAGTACAATTCCCATATGTCACCCCATTCATTCATTTTACTCTTAGGTGAAGATTTAGGTCTGTGGAGCCTATAAACTGGTAACCACAGCTTATTTACATTTCTACTGGTCTTTTGTTGTATAATGGCATCAATTGCTGCTGTTCATACCTTTCATAATAGAGCTGATGGTGTATTTATTATAACCTTAAATAAAAGGTTTCAAAGAGCAATCCAGCTATAACACGCCAGATTAGATAAGCTGAGGTACAGACAACACAAATGTCTTTCATTTTTGATACTGATCAAAGCACAATTTGAATTAAAATATATAATTCTTTCACAAAACTGAATCAATATAAATCAGCATGTTAACCTAGAATGTTTCCCTAATACCAAATCTATCAATTGGCATCAGTGACTCAAAAATTATTCATGCAGCAAGGGGTTTATTATTGAAGAAAGATGTTACCGATTCCTCTGGCTACGATCTTTGGCCCATGTTTCAACAATCGAATACATACATCCCTGCAGCAGTGATTCACCATTCGAAGGTGAATGCTTCTCCTCGTGTGGATTTTTAACAGGCCTTTCACCATGATTACTCCTTTATATATCAGTCCAAAATCCTATAAAAGTCTTTTTTTTTCTGTTCTAGGACTTTTGCAATCCTGTCAGTGGATTTCTAACAGCAAAGCATACAAGATTCCAGTAAAGGAACTAAATGTCAACTGTGTGAAAGGGCTTAGGAACACAGGCCACGAGGGAAACGATGGCTAAGATTACAGTTATTTATAAACTGCTTGCTTGAATCAGCTGTAACACTGTACCCAAGAGATTTATAGGAAATAAATACTGGTACTTTTTTCTATTCTGAACACGATGGTCTGGATATTCCTCTTCGGTGTGGAGTTTTGGAGAAATGGTACTTCCGTCTGCCGCAGCCCCGGCTGATTTTCATGGATCGGGGCTCATTAGAGATGCACGGTGTGCTCCCGGTGGGATCCCTGCTGGCAAGGGGGAGTCCACTAGTACCATGAGAAACCTCTGGTGATGCTGCAGCACCAGAAGTTCTGACGAGAGAATTGAAAAGGGAAAAGCGCTCCGAAGGTCGGAACAGGCCTCCCACCAAAAGCCTTGGTCGAGACCCAGGCCTTCAGCAGATATGTGTCTGGGGCCATATGTGGGGAGAGGAGGCCAGTCCAAGGCCTACAACCCCCATTTGGGTATTCACAGCTGCTTCCCAGGACCTACCACCACCTTCTATATGGCAATAAACGTGGCGGAGGGACTGTGCCGTGACCCCAGGACCCACCCTCCCCTCCGGCTGCCACTTACAGTGCAAGGAAGAAATGAGCAGCGATGGTCCCAACAGGGGCGGTGGGAGGGAAATCCTTGTCCGGTGGTGAGGCAGCGGTAGCCCGTCCTGGTCCAAATTTTCCAACAATCTCCGTGATCGCACCAAATTTCCACCTCATTTGTCTCTGAACTGAGATTTGTCATCATAAACTACTGGCAAAGAGTTTTTTTTTGTTTTGTTCCCCCTCCAACCCCAGCCCCCCTCCCACCCACCTAGACCCTGCTCATTCCCTGAGAAGCGTATTTATTGTGTGCAAGAGGGCAAATGATTTCTCCTAGCCTCCCGTAACAGCCATTATGAGATGTGTGGAAGCAGCTTGGCGATCCTTTCTTCTCCCCACACATAACCTTTGGTTGTAATATTGCCACATTAGCAGATTTCAAATTGGGAACTCAATAAAGTTAGGGATTGAACCTGCATCCCATTGCTCTGCAGCAATGACCCAAGCTTTTTTTTTTATTCGTTCACGGGATGTGGGCGTCGCTGGCGAGGCCAGCATTTATTGCCCATCCTTAATTGCCCTCGAGAAGGTGGTGGTGAGCCGCCTTCATGAACCGCTGCAGTCCGTGTGGTGAAGGTTCTCCCACAGTGCTGTTAGGAAGGGAGTTCCAGGATTTTGACCCAGCGACAATGAAGGAACGGCGATATATTTCCAAGTCGGGATGGTGTGTGACTTGGAGGGGAACGTGCAGGTGGTGTTGTTCCCATGTGCCTGCTGCTCTTGTCCTTCTAGGTGGTAGAGGTCACGGGTTTGGGAGGTGCTGTCGAAGAAGCCTTGGCGAGTTGCTGCAGTGCATCCTGTGGATGGTACACACTGCAGCCACAGTGCGCCGGTGGTGAAGGGAGTGAATGTTTAGGGTGGTGGATGGGGTGCCAATCAAGCGGGCTGCTTTATCTTGGATGGTGTGGAGCTTCTTGAGTGTTGTTGGAGCTGCACTCATCCAAGCAAGTGGAGAGTATTCCATCACACTCCTGACTTGTGCCTTGTAGATGGTGGAAAGGCTTTGGGGAGTCAGGAGGTGAGTCACTCGCCGCAGAATACCCAGCCTCTGACCTGCTCTCATAGCCACAGTATTTATATGGCTGGCCCAGTTAAGTTTCTGGTCAATGGTGACCCCCAGGATGTTGATGGTGGGGGATTCGGCGATGGTAATGCCGTTGAATGTCAAGGGGAGGTGGTTAGACTCTCTCTTGTTGGAGATGGTCATTGCCTGGCACTTGTCTGGCGCGAATGTTACTTGCCACTTATCAGCCCAAGCCTGGATGTTGTCCAGGTCTTGCTGCATGCGGGCTCGGACTGCTTCATTATTTGAGGGGCTGCGAATGGAACTGAACACTGTGCAGTCATCAGCAAACATCCCCATTTCTGACCTTATGATGGAGGGAAGGTCATTGATGAAGCAGCTGAAGATGGTTGGGCCTAGGACACTGCCCTGAGGAACTCCTGCAGCAATGTCCTGGGGCTGAGATGATTGGCCTCCAACAACCACTACCATCTTCCTTTGTGCTAGGTATGACTCCAGCCACTGGAGAGTTTTCCCCCTGATTCCCTGGAGTGGGGATGGTTACTTTGAGGGGTTGGGAGGTTAGCCATTTGTCACAGAGTACCCAGCCTCTGCCCTGCTCTTGTCGCCACGATATTGTCTGGTAAATGGTGACCTCCAGGATGGTAATAGTAGGGAACTCTATAATCATGGTGCATTGAAGGTCAGGGGTAGGTGGTTGAGCCTTTTCTTATTGGATATGGTCATTATCTGGCACATATATGTTGCAAATATTACCTACCACTTATCAGCCCAAACCTGGATGTTCTCCAGGTCCTGTTACATGAGCAAAAGATTTAAAGCAAGGATAGACATCCTCAAAGGTATGGGGAGTTGGGATTTACTCATGAGAGTGACTGAAGAGAGCCAATATAATCTAGGATAAGAAGGTTAGAAAAGACTCAAAAAGTAACAGTAGTGAAGACAAGGAGGCCAATGATTGACCTCTGATATACACTAGAGTTGACCATGTGAGTAGAGGCAGCAATGTAACACCTGCATTGTTAAGAGCAGAATCAGGACAGAGCAGTGCGCCAGAGATGGACTGCAGAGGAGGTTGGCATGTCGAAGGTGACAGCGAGGATGAAGTGAGATAGGGACCAACGGTCACAGTCACACATGATGTCATTTGTAACTTTACCCTGTGCAATCATGGTATTGTGGGCAGGACAGAGGACAGAACTCGAGTAAAGAGCAATGAGAGAATATAGTTGTGAGGCAACAACACGTTCCATGACTTGGAGAGGAAATTAAGATTTGAGGTAGAAAGTTACTAAGAGTTTAGGTTGGGTTGCTTGAGAAAGAGTGCAAAAATGGTGGTTCTGAAGGAGGTGGGAACGATGAAGGAAAGGAGAGACAGGTTGATGATGTCATTTAGTGAACTTTAAAAAATTTATGTAACAAAATTATATAAATCACATATGGGGTAATTTTGACTTTAGGTGATAGTGTAAAATGAGCGATATTGATTCAGCTGTCTGTTATACATCTCTCCCAATTAAATCAAGGAGATGTATAATGAGCAGCTGAATCAATATTTTGTCTACATCATAATAAACTACATTAAACAGCCATCAAAAATGGTTTATAAATGCTGTATATAAATCACTTCAGCCTCTGGTAAATGACCAAGTACAGTGGGGGTATTCTGCCTTCCTGTATCCTCCCTGTCCTAGCTGACCTACATTGGCTCCTGGTCCGGCAATGCCTCAAATTTAAAATTCTAATCCTTGTTTTCAGATCCCTCCATGATCTTGCCCCTCCCCATCTCTGTAACCTCCTCCAGCCATACAATTCTCTGAGAACTCTGCGTTCCTCCATTTCTAGCCTCTTGTGCATCCCCGATTTCCTACGCTCCACCATTGGCAGCTGTGCCTTTAGCTGTCTATGCCCCATGCATTGGAATTCCCTCCCTAAATCTCTCTACCTCTCTCTCTTCCTTTAAGACTCTCCTTGAAACCTACCTCTTTGACCAAGCTTCCGGTCCTAACATGTTCTTATGTGGCTCAGTGTCAAAGTTTGTCTGATATTGCTCCTATGAAGTGCCTTGGGACGTTTTACTTCACTAAAGGTGCTATATAATGCAAGTTGTTGTTGTTTGCAGCACAAGAGAAATCAAATAGCCAGCCTGTGTTAAAAATAAGTGATAGGAATGGATGGCTCCTCATTGTACAGTTTAATAGTCTGAAGTACGTATTTATTTATGAGATCCTTCTGTTCCTGTCCCTTAACCCACTGAGCAGAAAACCTAGTTTCTAATGTTTAACTTGAAACTAATGCAGGCCAATTTAACAAAGATCGTGTGAGAGAGGAAGACACATGTCTAATTTCCACGATGTCATTTACAACCTTAATAATGCTTTCAAACTGATCCTCAGCACCATTTCCCTCGGCAATAACAGATAAATAGTTTTATGATTAGAATTTTACATACACAGGTCGACTGGGAGAGCCTGGGAGCAACATCAGCTGTTGGTCTAAATTCAAAGGATGACTAACTGCCTCCCTCCACAAACATAATGTTTTTTTTAATCACATTTTTAAAAAAATGATATACCATTTGTAACATGGTACTCAGATACTAAGGGAATTCCGACATTTACAGGAAATGATAACATTTGCCTAACACAGAGACAATGCCACACCATGGGCCTAGGTCAGTTCAGCAGTAACAAGCAGTCTAACTCAGAAGCTGTATTTGGTCTAATGTTTTTCAGTACAATTAACTGAGTAATGACTTGCTAGCAAACTGAGGTTATTTATAATTACAGTGTATATAATTTTTATGATGTTTTTAAGTTTTGACAGCATGCTGGTAGATTTTAAAAAAATATTTATTCCTCCTCCCTTCCTGAAAGCACTGGTCCCAAAACTTTGCAGGCCACAATCCCACCGCTTATGCCTGGATCACACCAGTGTTGACCCCATTGGATTTTGCCGGATCAACAAGAGGGTATCCGGTTTGCATGGGGCTGGCAGGTGCCTGTGTCACGACGGATGTATCTCCAAAGCCCCATGCAGCCAGAAACTCTGGCATGTGATGAACGGGGGTTCCTAGCCCCCTCTCCCCTCCGAGATTCCAAAACATCTCCCTTGTCCCCTTGTGCAAGGTGGCCAATCCAATAATTTTTCTTTTTAAAAACATCTTTTCTTCCAGAGTCCAGGCTCCCCTCAATTTGCTCCCCCAACCTGATGGGGCTCATTTTCACCCGGTATATCTCACCTCGCTTGGTAAAACAGCCTCCAGTTATATGTCCAGTTCCTACTGGACCGAGGAAGCAGCAGCCATACATAGAAACAGGCCAATCAGTCTTTGTCGGCATTCACCCGCCACATGAGCAAATAGTTCTAATCACATTTACCCATCCTGTTCCCCAATCTCTTCAATCCCTTTTCTTTCATCCACCTATCCAATCTTTACTTGAATGTTGTCATATTTTCTGCCTCAATCACTAACCCTGGAAGTGAATTCCATAGCTACACAACTCTCTATATGAAGAGGTTTCTCCTGCCCTTTGTTCTAAATCTCTTACATTTATTCTTGAATCTGTGGCCCCTCATTTTTGAACTCCTTGAGCATAGAGTCCCCGTTTTCTGGCTCCTCCCCCAGGGCCGTGCCCTGAAGACAGTGGCCTTGTAAGGGGCTGGCGGAGTTTTGTAACCTTACAAGGCGAACAGGGAAATCCCAGAATTGGCGGAGACCTGGTGCAACTGGAACCCTGCCATTTTCCAGTGGGTTCTGCCGTACATCTGCCAGAGCTGTGACAGGATGTCAGCAAAATCCCCAAGGAAATTCGGGGTCACAGACTCTTGCGGAGCGCAGTTGCATTGGTGCCACCCACCCTCCAGTACCTCATCCAAGTAGCCATTCTACATGCATGAGCAAACCCATTAGAAATAAATAGCACTCTCGGTGCGCAGTAACTACAGTACCACATGGAACACTGACTCCAAGTTCTGCCATTGCAATACTCCACCAAACAATCACACATCAAATACAGTTCATTGTCCCCATTATTAGGCAACTACAAAAATTAATCAACACAGCAAAAATGGATCAGCATGTGCAGCTTCTTCTAGAGATAAAACATCCATTTGCAAGTGCCTTTCAAGAGGCACAGAACCTTCAACTGTGACCGTTGACACCATATGGTAAGACTATTTCCCGCACCAGAATGACTCTGATATCCAAACTCTGACTGATGTAACTTGTAGCCTGCCAAAATCTGTTGCTCATATGTTACTCTAGCACCATTTCATGAATATCACATAGAACAAGTTCTTTTTTTTTATTCGTTCATGGGATGTGGGCGTCGCTGGCAAGGCCAGCATTTATTGCCCATCCCTAATTGCCCTTGAGAAGGTGGTGGTGAGCCGCCTTCTTGAACCGCTGCAGTCCGTGTGGGGACGGTTCTCCCACAGTGCTGTTAGGAAGGGAGTTCCAGGATTTTGACCCAGCGACAATGAAGGAACGGCGATATATTTCCAAGTCGGGATGGTGCGTGACTTGGAGGGGAACGTGCAGGTGGTGTTGTTCCCATCTGCCCAATGCCCTTGTCCTTCTAGGTGGTAGAGATCGTGGGTTTGGGAGATGCTGTCGAAGAAGCCTTGGCGAGTTGCTGCAGTGCATCCTGTGGATGGTACACACTGCAGCCACGGTGCGCCGGTGGTGAAGGGAGTGAATGTTTAGGGTGGCGGATGGGGTGCCAATCAAGCGGGCGGCTTTGTCCTGGATGGTGTCAAGCTTCGTGAGTGTTGTTGGAGCTGCACTCATCCAGGCAAGTGGAGGGTATTCCATCACACTCCTGACTTGTGCCTTGCAGATGGTGGAAAGGCTTTGGGGAGTCAGGAGGTGAGTCACTCACTGTAGAATACCCAGCTTCTGATCTGCTCTAGTAGCCACAGTATTTACGTGGCACGGATATCCTGAGCCTGAAATTCCTGCAGGCCCGCTCTGCCACCAAACATGTGTTGGGGTGAGATTTCCAGCTATCAGTCTGCCCCATCATTGACCCCATCCCAAATTCCATGAACTGGTCATTTGCACAAAGCAAGCTGATTGAAGATTTTAAAGTCACTGTCAGAAGACCGGCATTGTGGGTGCAATTCCACTAGAATGTTGTCCTGGTACACAGTACTCTGTGTGGAGTGTGAGTGATATGGTACTGGCAGGATTTCTAGAGGGTGATGTCATCCCACCAGTCCCGCCTCTTATGACATCCAACCCTACCTCTGTCAGAATTTTTCATCAACCAGAAAATGGGCAGAAACCTGGTGGAACTGGGACCTGCCCCAAGCTCCAGCCCCCACCCAACTTAAGTCTTTGAAGTGGCCTCTCAGGCCCAAGAATTGTGGGCTCCCTGTATCTACACCAAGCAATCAGATGTTATTTAAGCAGTATTGCTTGAAAGTACAACCTAGGAATTGAAAAGGAGGGAAGGAAAGCTGCTGTCCTTACCCGGTCTGGCCGATATGTGACTCCAGACACACAGCAATTTGGTTGATTCTTAATTGCCCTCTGAAATGGCCTACAAGCCACTTTGCAGGGTTGACTGGGCTTGGTTTGCCTTTGTCGTGTCCTCCTCACTAACATCTGGGGACTTGTGCCAAAATTGAGAGAGCTGTCCCACAGACTAGTCAAGCAACAGCCTGACATAGCCATACTCACAGAATCATAACTTTCAGCCAACGTCCCAGACTCTTCCATCACCATCCCTGGGTATGTCCTGTCCAACCAGGCAGGACAGACCCACCAGAGTTGGCGGTACAGTAATATACAGTCAGGAGGAAGTGGCCCTGGGAGTCGTCAACATTGACTCTGGACCCCATGAAATCTCATGGCATCAGGTCAAACATGGGCAAAGAAACCTCCTGCTGATTACCACCTACTGTCCTCCCTCAGCTGATGAATCAGTCCTCCTCCATGTTGAGCACCATTTGGAGGAAGCACTGAGGGTAGCAAAGGCACAGAACATACTCTGGGTGGAGGACTTCAATGTCCATTACCATAAGTGGCTTGGTAGCACCACTACTGACCGAGCTGGCCGAATCCTGAAGGACCAACACAAGGGAAAAACTTACTTGACCTCGTCCTCTACCTGTCGCAGATGCATCTGTCCATGACAGTATCAGTAGGAGTGACCACCACACAGTCCTCATGGAGATGAAATCCCGTCTTCGCACTGAGGACACCATTCAACGTGTTGTGTGGCACTATCACCGTGCTAAATGGGTTAGATTCAGAACAGATCTAGCAGCTCAAAACTGGGTATCCATGAGGTGCTGTGGGCCAGCAGCAGCAGCGGAATTGTATTCCAGCAAAATCTGTAACCTCATGGCCCGGCATATTCCTCACTCTACCATTACCAACAAGCCAGGGGATCAACCCTGGTTCAATGAGGAGTGTAGAAGAGCATCCAGGAGCAGCACCAGGCGGACCTAAAAATGAGGTGCCAACCTGGTGAAGCTACAACTCAGGACTACATGCGTGCTAAACAGGGGAAGCAATATGCTATAGACAGAGCTAAGCGATTCCACAACCAATGGATCAGATCAAAGCTCTGCAGTCCTGCCACATCCAGTCATGAAAGGTGGTGGACAATTAAACAACTAACCGGAGGAGGAGGCTCTGTGAACATTCCCATCCTTAATGATGGCGGAGCCCAGCACGAGTGCAAAAGACAAGGCTGAAGCGTTTGCAACCATCTTCAGCCAGAAGTGCCGAGTGGATGATACATCTCGGCCTCCTCCCGATATCCCCACCATCACAGAAGCCAGTCTTCAGCCAATTCGATTCACTCCACATGATATCAAGAAATGGCTGGGTGCACTGGATACAGCAAAGACTATGGGCCCCGACAACATCCCGGCTGTAGTGCTGAAGACTTGTGCTCCAGAACAAGTCACGCCTCTAGCCAACCTGTTCCAGTACAGCTATAACACTGGCATCTACCCGACAATGTGGAAAATTGCCCTGGTATGTCCTGTCCACAAAAAGAAGGACAAATCCAATCCGGCCAATTACCGCCCCATCAGTCTACTCTCAATCATCAGCAAAGTGATGAAAAGTGTCATCGAAAGTGCTATCAAGCGGCACTTACTCACCAATAACATACTCACCGATGCTCAGTTTGGGTTCCACCAGGACCACTCTGCTCCAGACCACATTATAGCCTTGGTCCAAACATGGACAAAAGAGCTAAATTCCAGACGTGAGGTAAGAGTAACTGCCCTTGACATCAAGGCAGCATTTGACCGAGTGTGGCACCAAGGAACCCTAGCAAAATTGAAGTCAATGGGAGTCAGAGGGAAAACTCTCCAGTTGCTGGAGTCATACCTAGCACAAAGGAAGATGGTAATGGTTGTTGGAGGCCAATTATCTCAGCCCCAGGACATTGCTGCAGGAGTTCCTCAGGGCAGTGTCCTAGGCCCAACCATCTTCAGTTGCTTCATCAATGACCTTCCCTCCATCGGAAATGGGGATGTTCGCTGATCATTGCACAGTGTGCAGTTCCATTCGCAACCCCTCAGATAATGAAGCAGTCCGTGCCCGCATGCAGCAAGACCTGGACAACATCCAGGCTTGGGCTGATAAGTAACAAGTAACATTCACGCCAGAAAAGTGCCAGGCAATGACCATCTCCAACAAGAGAGAGTCTAACCACCTCCTCTTGACATTCAACAGCATTACCATCGCCAAATCCCCCACCATCAACATCCTGGCGGTCACCATCAACCAGAAACTTAACTGGACCAGCCATATAAATACTGTGGCTACAAGAGCAGGTCAGAGGCTGGGTGTTCTGCAGCGAGTGACTCACCTCCTGACTCCCCAAAGCCTTTCCACCATCTACAAGGCACAAGTCAGGAGTGTGATGGAATACTCTCCACTTGCCTGGATGAGTGCAGCTCCAACAACACTCGAGAAGCTCGACACCATCCAGGACAAAGCAGCCTGCTTGATTGGCACCCCATCCACCACCCTAAACATTCACTCCGGCGCACAGTGGCTGCAGTGTGTACCATCCACAGGATGCACTGCAGCGACTTGCCAAGGCTTCTTCGACAGCACCTCCCAAACCCGCGACCACTACCACCTAGAAGGACAAGGGCAGCAGGCACATGGGAACAACATCACCTGCACGTTCCCCTCCAAGTCACACACCATCCCGACTTGGAAATATATTGCCGTTCCTTCATCGTCGCTGGGTCAAAATCCTGGAACTCCCTTCCTAACAGCACAGTGGGAGAACCGTCACCACACGGACTGCAGCGGTTCAAGAAGGCGGCTCACCACCACCTTCTCAAGGGCAATTAGGGATGGGCAATAAATGCCAGTGACGCCCACATCCCATGAACGAATATAAAAACAAAATTTTAAAAAGGTAAAATTACTGGACTGGAAAAACTGCTAATATCACAAAGATAAAAAAGGAACTGGCCTACATAAATTGGAAAGAAAAATTGGCTGTTAACACAGTGGATAAACAATCTGAAACTTTCAAATTGTAGATGATTAGGGTATACACTATATATATTCCCAAAAGAAGTAAAAGGGGTCTAACAAAAGTGGAGTTTCTTGGATTAGTTGAGAAATTAAAATATAACTTTAAAAAGAGGCATATGATAAATCTAGGGCTAATAAATAAAAAGTAAATCAAGTGCAATATAGAAAATATAGAAGGAAAACAAAAAAAATGAAAGGCAAAAAGGGGTGTACCAATTTGGATTTTACCTGTTAGGGGACAGATTTCTGGAAGTGGTGCCAGACAATTTAAGAGTATGGTTATTTGACCAGGAATATGAAACTCTCAAACAGCTAGGCAAACGCACCGATCATTCTATGGCCTCACAAGCACCAGTAATCCATCACATGGGTGGGAGTTTAGATGCCCTATGCCATCTCATGGATGAATCCCTCAGTGAACTAGTTGTTGAGCCTGTGCACAGTGACTCTGGATTGGTGAACAAAGAAATTTGATGCTTTATATGTAACTAGATGGGTCACAAGTTCAACAACTGCTGGGTCCCATGACACGATCTGGGAGACTGCATTCAGTTGTAAGATATGAGACTGCTAGTTGTATGATGATTACAGATTTGACTCTTTACTTAAATCCAATCATAATGAATGGTACGCAGACAGAGTGTGAAATCACGATAGTGCATCCTTGCCTAGTACAGGATCACCACTCACATTTGGGGACATTGGGAACCACAGAGCTACCTGTGGCCAGAGTTCAGCTGCAGCGCCGGCTGCATTCAGGGCAGACCAATTTTGCCAAGAAGTTCTAAAACAGGTGTCAGGCCCTTTGTATCGGCATATAGGGAACCGAGCGCCTGTTTCAGGCGTGGGCCCTGGACGCCTATATTGGAGCCTTTTCCAATATGGCGGGCTCTCACATCCAGTCCGGAATGTGTGTACAGACACCACCCACCAGTTTGGACGCTTAGGAGCCCATTTTATGTCTGTAGAAGAGGTGCGGCGCCAATGAATTTCTAGGCCAGAAAGTTTAGATTCGCTAGCTTTGGAATAGCTTAACTAGAAACTGGGCCTATACCTGGAGAGATAGCAAGGTGGCATCTTTATTATTTTTCCATAATCAAGAACTGCAGGAAAATGAGTGTCTTAAATGTTCAACCTGTACTTTATGTATTTTATGTAAAATAAACCAGTTGTTGGTTTGAAGTTGTGCATTGTCTTGACAGGATGCTATTCAGTCTGCCTTCTGTAAAGACAGGAGAGTGCATGTAATGACACATTCAATAATTCAATAGCTGGTATATTAGAATGCATTCTCTGTTATGCTCCCTAACCATGCTATTATTTCACTGCATATTGGGCAGTAGTATAAGGTGCATGCTGGATGATAGGAGCTATGAAATCCACTTGCGGGATATGAGTTAATTAAGAACAGTCAACATGGACTTGTAAATGGCAAGTTGCATCCGGCAAATTTATTAGAGCTCTTTGAGGGCATAACAGTGTGTACTGATTAAGGAAATGCAGCGGGTGTTGTGTGTGTGGATTTTCAAAAGACATTTGATTAGGTACACACAGGAAGCTTCTGTGACACTGAACCTGAGAGAATATCTGGCACAATAACCAAAAATCTTTACAAGATGTATGGAAAAGAATGGCAAGTAACATAAAAGGAAAATAGTAAAGGATTTTATAAACAAATAAAAAGTAGAAGAATTATTGAAGGGCCAATGAGAGATGAAAAAAGAGATCTTCCCATGAAGGATAAAGAAATAGCAGAGATACTAAATGAGCTCTTTTTCCTTAGTTTTCACAAAAAAATTACATTGGAAATTAAATGATACAAAAAGAGGAAATGGAGTAAATAGATACGACAACTACAGATAGGGAAGTAGCATTGAAATAGGTGGAATTCGAAGTAGAAAAGGCACCAGGTCCTGATGGTATACATCCTGGAATACACGAGGAAACAACAGGGACTCCCACCTTAACTGTTCAAACAGCCTTAGATGTGAAAGTTGTGCCAGAGGACTGCAGGTTTGCCAATGTAATGTCTGTTCAAAAAGGGAGAAAAGGATAAATAGGGTAACTGTAGACCAGTGAGTCTAACATCTGTAGTGGGTAAGCTTCTAAAGGCTATAAAAAAGGATTGTAAACAATTTTACAACACCAAGTTATAGTCCAACAAATTTATTTTAAATTCCACAAGCTTTCGGAGGCTTCCTCCTTCCTCAGGTGAACGGTGTCCACACCAGTCCATCACCGGCATCTCCACATCATAAAAAAGGATAACATTAATGCTGACATGGTTTAATTAAAGACAGCCAGCAAAGATTTGTAAAAGGCAAGTCAATTGTGCATAAGCTTCTGGAGACCAGAAAATGGGATAAAATTAATACTCACCTATTTAAAGACATGTGTTAACTAAGGACAGGTAAAATGGATTTGTAAAGGGCAAGCAGCATCTGACAAATTTAATAGAATTCTTTGAGGAAATGACAGTGTATTGATTAAGGAAATACAGTGGGTGTTGTGTGTATGAATTTTCAAAAGACATTTGATGAGGTGCCACACAGGATGCTTGTTGATAAAATTAAAGCTCATGGTACTAAAAGCAATATGACAGCATGGATAGGAAGTTGGCAAAAGGACAGAAAACAGAGAGTAGTGATTAATGGATGCTTTTTAGGCTAGTGGGGAGACGAACAGCAGTATCCCCCAGGGTCAGTGTTAGGATCATTGCTCTCTTATATATGTATATGTACATACAATCCGGACACTGGTGTCATAATATCAAAATTTGCAAATGACATAAAAATAGAGTGTGGTTAACTGTATGTGACTTCAGGGGGACACTGACAGGTTAATGGATTAGGCTGGTAGATGTTGAAATATAAGGCAATTAATATTGGGAGGAAGAATAACGAGAGGACATGTACAGTTAATGGTAAAAATTTAAAAATAGTAGAAATGAGTGACGTTGGTTCAGATAGACAAATCTTTAAAAGTGGGCCGACAACAAAGTTGTAAAAAAAACACAGGAGTTTTATAAATAGGGATAAAGGGTACAGAAAGGAAAGAGGTAATGTTAAACCTATAGAAATTACTGATTGGGCCGCAGTTAGAATATTATGTCTGAATTTTGGGCCCTACTCTAGGATGTCAAGGCACAAAAGTGATTTCATAAGATGACATGACGGAGATGCTTTAGTTTCGAAGAGAGGTTAGGGAAACTGGGGCTATTTTCTGTAGAAAATAGGAGTGACCTCACTTGGTTCCACTCTTACCTATCCAATTGTAGCCAGAGCATCTTCAGCAATGGGTTTTACTTCCCACTCCAGCACTGTTACCTCTGGAGTCTCCCAAAAATCTATCCTTAGACCTCCCCCCCACCTCCTCATTTACATGCTGCCCCCTTGGTGACATCATCCGAAGACATACGGTCAGCTTCCACACATATGCTGATGACTCACATCTTTACCTCTCCACTATCTCTCTTGACCCCTTCACCATCTCTCTTGACCCCTCCACTGCCTCTGTGTTGTCAGATTGCTTGTCCGATATTCAGTCCTGGATGAGCCGTAATTTCTTCCAGTAAATACAGGGAAGACCGAAACCATTGCCTTTGGCACCTGGTACGAACTCCATACCCTTGCCATTGATTCCATCCCACTCCCCGACCACTGTCTAAAGTTGAACCAAACTGTTTGCAAACCAGAGCTCTATTCGATCCTGAACTAAACTTCCGACCCATAGCCTCTCTATCACAATGACCACATACTTTAACCTCCATAACATAGCCTACTTCCTCCCCTGCCTCAGACTATCTGCTATTGAAACTCTCATCCATGCCTTTGTCACTTCCAGACTCAACTATTCTAATACTCTCCTGGCCGGCCTCCCATCCTCCATGCTCTGTAAACTTTAACTCATCCAAAACTCTGCTGCCCAGATCCTATCCTGTGCCATCTCTGCTCATTTATCATTCCTGACCTTACTGATCTACATTGTCTCCTGATTCCCCAATGTGTAAATTTAAAATTCTCATCTTTCATGACCTTGCCCCTTCCTATCTCTGTAACCTCCTCCAGCTCTACAGCGCACCTTCCCACCCCCTCCAGAACTCTCCGTTCCTCTGAGTCTGGCCTCTTGCGCACACCCCCTCCCTTCGCCCCGCTATTGGTGACAGTGCATTCAGTTATCTAGGCTCCACCCTTTTGAATTCCCTCCCTAAATCCCTTCACGTCTCCACTTCTCCCTCCTCCTTTAAGACCCTCCTTAAATTCCATTCCTTATCTTTTTCTTTGGCTGGGCATCTTTTTTTTGTCTAATTACGCCTCTATGAAGCACCTTGGGATTTTTTTAACGTTAAAGACGCCTTAGAAATGAAAGTTATTGTTGTTGTAGAAAAAGGAAGATTATGAGGCGATCTGAAAGAAATGTTCAAATTTGGATGCTTGTGATAAGATAAATAGGAAAAAAAACTATTTCCACTAATTGGTGAGTTGGTAACTTGAGGGCATAAGACATCAGCACCAAAAGAGCAGAAAGAGTGGTTGGGAGAAATCTCTTTATACAGAATGTTGTTAGGATGTGGAATGATCTATCAGAAACTGGTGGAAATAGAATCCACAATAGCTTTTAAAAGGGAAGTAGATAAATATTTGAAAAAGAAAAAATTAAAAGGAAAAGGGTAGGCAAATGGGACTAAATGTGTTGTGTCAGCTGATCTCAGCTTGCAACAGGAAAGCTACAAGTGCCCTTGGTGCTCCAGGGTTAAAGAAGTGAAAAGTGCCTAATCATTATCCAGCAACTTCTGCTGAAAGTGTCCACATTTAGTTGTTGGATGAGGACAGCAATATGCATGTGTAGACTTTGGATGAGGACAGGTTATGTACCCTGTGGCCGAATAACCTGTGGACAACTCACATGAATAGTTAGCAATGGCCAGTTATGTGAGGCAATGGAGGGCAATTGATGTTTGTGGAACGGTACCACAGCAAGGAATCAAGGCCTTTTGGTAGGGAGACAATTGGTGAGGGAAGCAAAAAAATCAGAAGTTCTTCAAAAATATTAAAATGAGAAGTTGAAAATTCATACACACGGTGTCAGATTTCATAAAGTACTGCAACTGGAAGACTACTGATTTTGTGAGATGAGAAGACTATCTCTTTATTTCCAATTCTCTTGGTTCATCCCCCAATTTTCCAGTCTTTATTCTGTCATGTCCTATCTGAGAAGGTAGAAGTCTCAGACAGCTCTGCTTCTGTTTCACATACTTCAAAAAATGTTGTCATCCACTTCAGTTCACTCAAATTATGTTTCGGCCTACTGTCACCTAGCAACTTACAATTGTTGAGAAATTAAGCATTTTCCAGTTTTCAATTCATCATCTCAAGCTCCTTTAAAATGAACTTTAGCAGAAACTGTAGTAAGATCTCTTTAGGCCTTGAAGTCCCGTGCATGGAAAAAACAATAGTTAAAACTACTGCTTTTCTCATAAAGCAGAAAGTGCAAAGCAATTACAAGAACAATACTTCATCCCACATGAATTAAATATTAATTTTCAGAAGTACTAAGATGAAATCATGCTGTGCAACATTAGCATACATCCACGTTGACCCATTCTATGAAATTTCTGTGATGGATAAAGATCTAACTTGTTTCAAATCATATATTAGCATTTCTTTATGGGCGTTTGCAACTGCTGGTACTGTGATCATTTTAAATTGGTAACTGCACAGCTGGGAGGCAGCCAGTACAGATAGAATATTTATTATCTGGACCAGGATTCCCACCATCTGTGATTCATAGCTATGTCAATGGTATGACCTTGCGTACCTTCTCTTCTCTGATGTCTTTAATTGCATTTCAGGAAAATATACATGGTCTTAAGACAAACTGTGGGAGGTGAAGCTTTCTCACCATTTTATTTAGAAGAGGCTCAAAACAATGTGGTCATCAATGAACAAGCCAGGCTGTTTGATCTGGCAAACAATCAGTTAAGGGACACAAAACTAACATTCATGCCCTCTCTGGACGGAAAAATACATTTTAAAAAAATGTTTACTCGGCTGCAGAAAGGAGACAAAGCAAATTTTGGGGGATTGGTGATTCAGTAGTGTGAGTGTGTGTATTTAACCCAGGGTGTCTGCTGCTGGTACTGATTAACAGCTCTGTGCTCAGAGTTGCCGGACAGAGAATAAAATACTGAGCCTTTTCCCAGTTCTGCAGCTCATTTCTTGCTGTACTGCTACACAGATGTTGGTTCAAAGCAAAAATGTAACACTACAGAGAATGGCCAGATCTTTGAAATATTTTACTATTTTGACTTGAGAGTTAATTTTTGTGATTTAGCAAAAGCTGCCATGTTTGCTCTTTCTTGTGTTTAATTTTACTTCTTAACAGACATGATTCATGGCCTATCAAGAGTATTATTTGTCCGGCAGTCAAAAAGGTCAAAAAGATCAAAAGCTTAGTGTTAAGCCGTATTATTTCCACTGTGTAACTTTTTTTTTATTTGTTCATGGGATGTGGGCGTCGCCGGCAAGGCCAGCATTTATTGCCCATCCTGAGTTCCCCTTGAGAAGGTGGTGGTGAGCCGCCTTCTTGAACCGCTGCAGTCCATGTGGTGAAGGTTCTCCCAGAGTGCTGTTAGGTAGGGAGTTCCAGGATTTTTGACCCAGCGACGATGAAGGAACGGCGATATATTTCCAAGTCGGGATGGCCTGAGACTTGGAGGGGAACGTGCAGGTGGTGTTGTTCCCATGTGCCTGCTGCCCTTCTAGGTGGTGGAGGACGTGGGCTTGGGAGGTGCTGTCGAAGAAGCCTTGGCAAGTTGCTGCAGTGCATCCTGTGGATGGTACACACTGCAGCCACGGTGCACCGGTGGTGAAGGGAGTGAACATTTAGGGTGGTGGATGGGGTGCCAATCAAGTGGGCTGCTTTGTCCTGGATGCTGTCAAGCTTCTTGAATGTTGTTGGAGTTGCACTCATCCAGGCAAGTGGAGAGTATTCCATCACACTCCTGACTTGTGCCTTGTAGATGGTAGAAAGACTTTGGGAGTCAGGAGGTGAGTCACTCGCCGCAGAATACCCAGCTGCTCTTGTAGCCACGGTTTTTATGTGGCTGGTCCAGTTAAGTTTCTGGTCAATGGTGACCCCCAGGATGATGATGTTAGGGGCTTCGGCGATGGTATGCCATTGAATGTCAAGGGGAGGTGGTTAGATTCTCTCTTGTTGAAGATGGTCATTGCCTGGCACTTGTCTGGCGCGAATGTTACTTGCCACTTATCAGCACAAGCCTGGATGTTGTCCAGGTCTTGTTGCATGCGGGCACGGACTGCTTCATTATTTGAGGGGTTGCAAATGGAACTGAACACTGTGCAATCATCAACGAACATCCCCATTTCTGACCTTATGATGGAGGGAAGGTCATTAATGAAGCAGCTGAAGATGGTTGTGCCTAGGACACTGCCCTGAGGAACTCCTGCAGCAATGTCCTGGGGCTCAGATGATTGGCCTCCAACAACCACTACCATCTTCATTTGTGCTAGGTATGACTCCAGCCACTGGAGAGTTTTCCCCCTGACTCCCATTGACTTCAATTTTACTTGGGCTCCTTGGTGCCACACTCGGTCAAATGCTGCCTTGATGTCAAGGGCAGTCACTCTTACCTCACCTCTGGAATTCAGCTCTTTTGTCCATGTTTGGACCAAGGCTGTAATGAGGTCTGGAACTGACTGGTTCTGGCGGAACCCAAACTGAGCATCGGTGAGCAGGTTATTGGTGAGTAAGTGCCGCTTTATAGCACTGTCGACGACACCTTCCATCACTTTGCTGATGATTGAGAGTAGACCGATGGGACGGTAATTGGCCGGATTGGATTTGTCCTGCTTTTTGTGGACAGGACATACCTGGGCAATTTTCCACATTGTCGGGTAGATGCCAGTGTTGTAGCTGTACAGGAACAGGTTGGCTAGAGGCGCGGCTAGTTCTGGAGCACAAGTCTTCAGCACTACAGCCGGGATGTTGTTGGGGCCCATAGCCTTTGTTGTATCCAGTGCACTAAGCTGTTTCTTGCTATCACATGGAGTGAATCGAATTGGCTGAAGACTGACTTCTGTGATGATGGGGATATCGAGAGGAGGCCGAGATGGATCATCCAATCAGCACTACTGGCTGAAGATGTTGCACTTTTTTACTTAATTGCTGGACTCAGCCATCATTGAGGATGGGGATGTTTACAGAGCCTCTCCTCCCGTTAGTTGTTTAATTGTCCACTACCATTCATGACTGGATGTGGCAGGAGTGCAGAGCTTTGATCTGATCTGTTGGTTGTGGAATCGCTTAGCTCTATCTATTGCATATTGCTTCTGCTGTTTAGCATGCATGTCGTCCTGAGTTGTAGCTTCACCAGGTTGGCACCTCATTTTTAGGTACGCCTGGTGCTGCTCCTGGCATGCTCTTCTACACTCCTCATTGAGCCAGGGTTGATCCCCTGGCTTGTTGGTAATGGCAGAGTGAGGAATATGCCGGGCCATGAGGTTACAGATTGTGCTGGAATACAATTCTGCTGCTGCTGATGGCCACAGTGCCTCATAGATACCCAGTTTTGAGCTGCTAGATCTGTTCTGAATCTATCCCATTTAGCACGGTGGTAGTGCCACACAACACGTTGGATGGTGTCCTTAGTGCGAAGACGGGACTTCGTCTCCACAAGGACTGTGTGGTAGTCACTCCTAACAATACTGTCATGTACAGATGCATCGGCGACAGATAGACTGGTAAGGACGAGGTCAAGTAGCTTTTTCCCTGGTGATGGTTCGCTCACCACCTGCCGCAGGCCCAGTCTGGCAGCAATGTCCTTCAGGACTTGGCCAGCTCGGTCAGTAGAGGTGCTACCAAGCCACTCATGGTGATGGACATTGAAGTCCCCCACCCAGAGTACTTTCTGTGCCCTTGCTACCCTCAGTGGTGCTCAACATGGAGGAGGACTGATTCATCAGCTGAGGGAGGGCGGTAGGTGGTAATCAGCAGGAGGTTTCCTTGCCCATGTTTGACCTGATGCCATCAGATTTCGTGGGGTCCGGAGTCAATGTTGAGGACTCCAGGGCCATTCCCTCCTGACTGTATGTTACTGTACCACAACCTCTGGTGGGTCTGTCCTGCCGGTGGGACAGGACATACCCAGGGATGGTAATGGAAGAATCTGGGACGTTGGCTGAAAGGTATGATTCTGTGTGTATGGCTATGTCAGGCTGTTGCTTGACTAGTCTGTGGGACAGCTCTCCCAAGTTTGCACAAGTCCCCAGATGTTAATGAGGAGGACTTTGCAGGGTCGACTGGGCTTGGTTTGCCTTTGTTGTGACCGGTGCCTAGAGGTCCAATGCCGGGTGGTCCGTCCGGTTTTATTCTTATTATGACTTTCTGTAGTGAGATTGTACAACTGAGTAGTTTGCTAGGCCATTTTTTAAAATTATTATTCGTTCATGGGATGTGGGCATTGCTGGCAAGGCCAGCATTTATTGCCCATCCCTAATTGCCCTTGAGAAGGTGGTGGTGAGCCGCCTTCTTGAACCGCGGCAGTCCGTGTGGTGAAGGTTCTCCTACAGTGCTGTTAGGAAGGGAGTTCCAGGTTTTTCACCCAACGATGATGAAGGAATGGCGATATATTTCCAAGTCGGGATGATGTGTGACTTGGAGGGGAATGTGCGGGTGTTGTTGTTCCCATGTGCCTGCTGCCCTTGTCCTTTTAGGTGGTAGACGTCACAAGTTTGGGAGGTGCTGTCGAAGAAGCCTTGGCGAGTTGCTGCAGTGCATCTTGTGGATGGTGCACACTGCAGCCACTGTGCGCCGGTGGTGAAGGGAGTGAATGTTTAGGGTGGTGGATGGGGTGCCAATTAAGCGGGCTGCTTTATCCTGGATGGTGTCGAGGGCGATTAAGAATCAACCACATTGCTGTGGGTCTGGAGTCACATGTAGGCCAGACCGGGTAAGGACGGCAGGTTTCCTTCCCTAAAAGGACAATAGTGAACTTATGGTCAAAAGGTTTCATTGATCACCATGAGATCTGCTACCCAAGACTACTTGATACATGAAGTCACATTTCAGTTCGAAGAGTGTGTGGGCTTGCCCACCGAAGCTGACTTTTGCACTGGATTCAAGAAAAATGTAACTGGAGTTTCCAAATCATAACAATTAAAAATTCCACCACTGCTCCACACATCACACCCATCATCACCCACCCACCAACAAACACTGTCCATCCATACACAATGCTGCACTTGGCATGCTGCATCTCACCCTCACATAGTATCACACTTGCAGGCCACATAGCCGCCACTCACAGGTCACACACACTGGCAGCTATTCAAGCATCACAGGCACATCATCTACACACCTTGCAGGATACTCACTGACACACTGCCCTCTGTCTTGCAGGAGAAGGTAGCGCATAACAGCCAGCAGCAGGAGGGACCTGTGGGAGGACAGGCACGCCTCCATGTCCTCACCCCCTTGGAGAAGACCGTGCTTCGGATCATTGGGCGGGCCGTTGCTGCAGCCATGACCACATGCTGCGCTGGAGGACCCGATGAAGGGAGTCTCTACCTATCTAATGCTCCTTCTCGTTTCCTACATCTCCCTCCTCCCATAATCTTTTCTGACTCATGTGCTGCAGATGCTGTCAGCATGCGTCTTACTCGCTCCTCTCCCCGCTCCACGACTCAACCTATTTTCCTTTGTCACTGCAGATACCCAAGAACAGGAATCTGCACCACGCGAGGAGGAGGAGGAGAAGGACACTGAAACCACACCATCACTCGATCTGACACTGCACGTACTTTAGAGGCTAGGTTAGAGGAGGGATCTGCACGTGGTGACAAACCAAGCACAAGTGCATAGGAGCCGGGGCGGGGGGAATAGATACCACAGGTGCCAGCTCGCCGGAAGGCGAGGTTGCTCACTAGTTCCGCTGCACAGAAGTCAGATGGGGACTTCGATGGGCCAGGCTACAGAAGACGGCTGATGGGTGTACACCACCAAATGCTTGGGGAAATCCTGCCAGAAAGCCTGCGCACAATGAGAAGGGGCATGGAGGAGTTCAGCTCCAACTTGGCACTGGGCTTTTCCGCAGAGCTTGGAGCCCATCCTTTCCAACGTGCGGTCACCTCCATCAGCACCTGTGGAACCCACCATGATGCAGTGCCTGATGGCCGATGTTGCGGCTGCCATCGCAGCACAAACCAATTACATCAAAGGTCTGCAAGCTATGGTTGCTGCTCAGACTGCTGCAATAGAAGCTCAGACTGCTGCTATTGTGGATCTGGGTATCACTGTGGAACAGGACTCCCAGGTCATCGCAGCACTTCAGCAATCCATTCGTCAGCTGATCACCAGGAGTGCTGAGGCCCCGCCCCGGACAGTGGTAGTGGCACTATGGCAGTCGAACCTGCTGTCCTCTCTCGGACGACAGCATTCCTGCTCCCACTCCTGCCACTCTGCCAGTGCCCTTGTTGTTGCCTGTCAGCCAGCCAGGCCAGACTGCTGCAGCCCATGCTGAGATGGTGCAATCTGAAGCTGGGTCCTCCCAGCCTAGAGCTGCTCGAGGTCGTCCTCCAAGGCCATCTGCACGCTCCTCCATTGAAGGGCAGCAGCCTCCCACCACCCATGCTCCAGCTGCTGGGGATGCACCTCGTAGGAGCCCTAGGAAAGGTAAAGGCACACGAACAACAGGCACTAAGGGAATGCACAAGGGTGTTTGCATAATTTCATTTGTTAATTGATAAATCTCACTTTGAATTTGGATTTAGTGGTGGTTTTTATTTGTGCTGTGAGCTGAGGGGGAAAGCAATGTGTAATCAGATGGAGGGCGATTTGCTGGTCATGTGGGAGCGGAGAGGTGGGGAGTGTAGGATTGTTGGTGAGTTGGAAGATATTGTTCACATTATTGATACCGAGCACGGATCAGGTGAGCACGCAGAGCCCTTGCAGACAAGGCGTGTTTTCGCCTCGCGTCTTCCTCCACTTCCTCCTCCGGCTCCTCCCCCTTCTCCTCCTCCTCCTCAGCCTCTGGCTCAGGCTCAGGTTCAGGGTCTTGTCTGATCATCGGTGGCAAAGGCTGGTCCCTCATGATGGCGAGGTTGTGCAGCATGCAGCGTATCACCACAAATCTTCCCACCCGCTCAGTGGAGTACTGCAGGGCTCCTCCAGAACGGTCCAGGTAGCTGAAGCATTGCTTCAGGAGGCCTATGGTGTGCTCCATGATGTTGCATGTGGCAGTATGGCTCTCATTGTAGGCCTGTTCTGTACGTGTGTGTGCGTGCCGCACCGGAGTCATGAGCCGCCGCATGAGGGGAAAGCCCTTGTTGCCCAGTAGCCAGCCTTTGACTTCTGGAGTCAGGTGGAAGATAGTTGGCATGTTAGACTGCCGCTTAATGAAGGCATCGTTACTGCTCCCAGGGTAGCGGGCATTGACCTCCATGATTCGATGTATGTGGTTGCACACCAGCTGCACGTTGACGGAGTAGAAGCCCTTTTGGTTCACAAAGATGGCCGAGTTGATATGCCCACGCAAGGCAATGTGCACGAAGTCAATGACACCCTGCACCATGGGGAAGCTGGCAATGTGAGCAAACCCTCGTGCTCGCTCATTCTGTTTGTCTCTATCAAGAGGGAACGTGGTGAACCTGTTCCTCATCTCGTACAGTGCATCTGTGACCTCGCTTATGCAGCAGTGCACTGCAAACTGTGAGATGTTGCATATATTGCCAGCAGAGGCCTGAAATGATCCAGAGCGTAGAAGTTCAGCACCACAGTGACCTTCACCGCCACAGGCAATGCTGTCTTTGCCCTGCTCTGAGGTTGTAGTTTTGGCTGCAGCAATTGACAGATCTCCATCACAACCTCCTTGGTGAACCTCAGCCATCAGGTGCACCGCTTCTCACTCATGATGAGATTAGAGAATTGGTCCCTAAAGGCCCTCATTGGATACAGCCTCCTGCTCAATGCCCTGCTCCTCCTCCCTCTCCTCGCAGCTTGACCTGCCCTGCGTGGCCTCTCTGCATGCTCCCAGTCATGTTCAATGCCCAGAGGAAGCCCAGCAGACCACCCATGGTTGCCAGGAATGTTGTTCAACCATGATTGTAACTTTCCGAACCGTAAGGCAGTACCTGTCAAACCACTCTCAAATGTACTCTAGGAACTCTCAGTAGGTATATGGGGCTTGAAAAAACACTTCCTATTCTACCAGCAGCCAAAAGCAATAATCCAGCAACTAACCTGCAATACCTGCATGATCTCTTTAAATAGCGCTGGTGGGGGGGTCCTCCAGGCACTCAAGACATGTTCAGATGTGCGTAGTTAAGACTATGTGTTGAGTGGAGTGTCAGACACCATTTTGGAACTTATCACTTTAAATCAGCGTTGTACACTAATTGTACGCATTTTCTCCCTACTTTACATTGCTGCTGGCGTTCGCTCTCTGCGCATACGCTAATACCTATACAAGATGGTGTCCGGAGCACATCACGCTGGAAACGTGCGTGCTTGTCCAAGACGCTATCTTGGCACTCTGGGAGGCTACGAAACAATGGGTGCTAAATGGACCAATTTCTAGCCCAAGATCTCTCTGTACCCTGTCCTACCATTCACGACAGTGGTTCGCTCCCATCACAACCTTCTGCTGCTCGGCTGATTCTAGGTGGCTGTATTCTGAATTTTAAAAGCCCCTCTGACTGCCTGCAAAGAGATCAAACAAGGTCTCCAACACCAAAGTACAAAGTGTACTTCTGAATAACCAGGCATGGCTAATGAATTACTCATTGTTTGGGTCACTGAGAGAAACACCTTTCCATCTGCCTCCTCATCCCTGTCCTGTCTAGGTCCAAATATCCCTCCATCATCTAACCTTGCTTGACATGAATATTGCACTTGGTCTAGGCTCCCTGTATGCAATGCCAAGGGAGAGTGACTAATTAATTTTAAAAAAGGAAATTAATAGAACATAAATTAAAATCCTATCAATCTGGTCATTTTCTGATTTGCTATTTTCTACCTATTTTTGATGATTCTTTTCAGCTTTTCAGGCATCAAGCACTCCAACTCCAAGTACAGCACAATCAGGTGCTATGTAAAGCTACCTCAAGTCAATACCAATATACATAATCCCATTCTCAGTACTGCACCAGTGTGGCATTTCCATTTCCCCAAGGCAGCTATAATTGTGGCCTTTAACAATAAGATTGCCAATTTACTTGTAACTAGTGCCTGATTTAAGGCTCAAATTATGATTAATTTTACAAAATGATAGGCCGTCAAAAGCACCATCAAGCAAAGGTGAGACATTGGGCCAAAGCGGGGGGTGGGGGGGGGGTGGCGGGGGAGCAGTCAGAGGAAGTAGACCTATGTGTAGCAACACAGCACTTCCCTGTGATCAAACTATGATGGTGTTCAAGCAGAAAGGCCAAACAGCGCAGTGGGTTAACATAGTTGCATCAAAATTCATACGTGCGTTATTTTAACAAATGATGAAAATCGTGCATGTAACAATCATACATGAATGCTTTGGCCCGCAGAATTTCAACCCCCAGGACTTTCATTCTGTCTTAAAATAAATAAACTTATTTGGCCTGTGACTGTGCAGAACCAACTCAAGTAACAATGAGGAATTGACTATAGGTAGATCAACCTGGTCACATTGGTATTTATCACCGATTCAGATAGTACTTGATATATTCCTTTCTTTTCTGCTCCTTTACAATTTTCAAATTATGCTGGTTGGTCTCAAACATGAGTGGAGAACTCTCCATTGCTGTTGCCTTGTTGAAGGGTGTGATTGGTGGAGACCCTCCCATGTGTTAGTGTCTCATAAGGGTAAATTCAAACTGCTTTGATTACTCTTCGATAAGGTGCCACATAAAAGGTTGTTACTCAAAATAAGGGCTCATGGGGCTGGGAGTAACATATTAGCATGGATAGAGGATTAATTAATGGACAAAAAAGAGAGTAGGGATAAATGGGACATTTTCAGTTTGGCAGGCTGTAACTAGTGGGGTGCCGCAAGGATTGGTGCTTGGGCCTCAGCTATTTACAATCTATATTAATGACACAGATGAAGGGAACGAGTGTAATGTATCCAAGTTTGCTGACGATACAAAGCTAGGTGGGAAAGTAAGCTGTGAGGAGGACACAAAGAGTCTGCAAAGGGATATAGACAGGTTAAGTGAGTGGGCAAGAAGGTGGCAGATGGAGTACAATGTGAGGAAATGTGAGGTTTTTTAAATGGTGAGAAACTATTAAATGTTGGTGTTCAGAGGGATTTGGGTGTCCTCGTACAAGAAACACAAAAAGTTAGCATGCAGGTACAGCAAGCAATTAGGAAAGCAAATGGCATGTTGGCCTTTATTGCAAGAGGGTTGGAGTACAAGAGAAGGGAGTCTTACTACAATTGTACAGGGTTTTGGTGAGACCTCACTTGGAGTACTGCATACAGTTTTGGTCTCCTTATCTAAGGAAGGATATACTTGCCTTAGAGGCGGTGCAATGAAGGTTCACTGGATTAATTCCTGGGATGAGAGGGTTGTCTTATGAGGAGAGGTTCAGTAAAATGGACCTATACTCGCTGGAGTTTAGAAGAATGAGAGGTGATCTCATTGCAACATATAAGATTATGAGTGCGCTTTACAGGGTAGATGCTGAGAGGTTGTTTCCCCCGACTGGAGAGTCTAGAACTAGAGGGCATAGTCTCAGAATAAGGGGTCAGCCATTTAAGAATGAGATGAGGAGGAATTTCTTCACTCAGAGGGTTTTAAATCTTTGGAATTCTCTACCCCAGGGGGCTGTTGATGCTGAGTCATTGAATATATTCAAGGCTGAGATAAATAGATTTTTGGACTCCAGGGGAATCAAGGGATATGGGAATCGGGCAGGAAAGTGGAGTTGAGGTCGAAGATCAGCCAAGATCTGATTGATTGGCAGAGCGGGCTCGAGGGGCCGTATGGCCTACTCCTGCTTCTATTTCTTATGTTCTTATGTTCTGTTAATCAAATGTAAATGTGTAATGTTGTCAATCTGAACACTGCTTATTTAAAGACAATCAATGATCCAGAACAGCAGACAGAGGGATCCACGGTACAGCAACCGAAGAGGAAAGAGTCAAACTGGACTCCTCCGGAGGGTCGCTACCCTCAGCTTGACATGTATGCCCAAGCTGTCAGGAAATGCGTCAATGCCAGATTCATCAGGCGCACTCAGAAGACAGTCCAGAATGTCACCCGAGCACAACGCAACGCCATCAACGCTCTCAAGACCAACCGAAACATCGTCATCAAACCAGCGGACAAAGGAGGAGCCATTGTCATACAGAACAGAACGGACTATTGCAAAGAAGCATACCGACAACTGGACAACCAGGAACACTACAGACGGTTACCCGCAGATCCGACCAAAGAACACACCCACCAGCTCAACAAACTGATCAAGACCTTCGATCCAGACCTTCAAAGCATCCTACGCACTCTCATCCCACGTACTCCCCGCGTGGGAGACTTCTACTGCCTCCCAAAGATTCACAAAGCCAACACACCCGGACGTCCTATCGTATCAGGCAATGGAACCCTGTGTGAGAACCTCTCTGGATACGTCGAGGGCATCCTGAAACCCATTGTACAGGGAACCCCCAGCTTCTGTCGCGACACTACAGACTTCCTACAAAAACTCAGCACCCACGGACCAGTTGAACCAGGAACACTTCTCACCACGATGGACGTCTCGGCACTATACACCAGTATCCCCCACGATGACGGCATCGCTGCAACAGCCTCAGTACTCAACACCAACAGCCAATCTCCAGACGCCATCCTACAACTCATCCGCTTCATCCTGGATCACAATGTCTTCACCTTCAATAACCAGTTCTTTACCCAAACACACGGAACAGCCATGGGGACCAAATTCGCACCCCAATACGCCAACATTTTCATGCACAAGTTCGAGCACGACTTCTTCACTGCACAGGACCTCCAACCAACACTATACACCAGATACATCGACGACATTTTCTTCCTATGGACCCACGGCGAAGAATCACTGAAGAGACTACACGATAACATCAACAAGTTCCATCCCACCATCAAACTCTCCATGGACTACTCCTCAGAATCGGTTTCTTTCTTGGACACACAAATCTCCATCAAAGACGGGCACCTCAGCACCTCACTCTACCGCAAGCCCACGGACAACCTCACGATGCTCCACTTTTCCAGCTTCCACCCCAACCACGTCAAAGAGGCCATCCCCTATGGACAGGCCCTACCAATACACAGGATCTGCTCAGACGAGGAGGAACGCGATGGACACCTACAGACGCTGAAAGACGCCCTCGTAAGAACGGGATATGACGCTCGACTTGTCGATCGACAGTTCCGACGGGCCACAGCGAAGAATCGCATAGACCTCCTCAGAAGACAAACACGGGACGCAACCAACAGAGTACCCTTCGTCGTCCAGTACTTCCCTGGAGCGGAGAAACTACACCATGTTCTCCGCAGCCTTCAACATGTCATCGATGACGACGAACACCTCGCTAAGGCCATCCCCACGCCTCCACTGCTCGCCTTTAAACAGCCACCCAACCTCAAACAGACCATCGTTCGCAGCAAGTTACCCAGTTTTCAGGAGAACAGCGTCCACGACACCACACAACCCTGCCACGGCAACCTCTGCAAGACATGCCAGATCATCGACACGGATACCACCATCACACGAGAGGACACCACCCACCAGGTACATGGTTCATACTCCTGTGACTCGGCCAACGTTGTTTACCTCATACGTTGCAGGAAAGGATGCCCCGGAGCATGGTACATTGGCGAGACCATGCAGACGCTGCGACAACGGATGAACGGACACCGCGCAACAATCGCCAAACAGGAGGGTTCCCTCCCAGTCGGGGAACACTTTAGCAGTCAAGGACATTCAGCCACCGATCTTCGGGTAAGCGTTCTCCAAGGCGGCCTTCGAGACACACGACAACGCAAAATCGTCGAGCAGAAGTTGATAGCCAAGTTCCGCACCCATGAGGACGGCCTCAACCGGGATCTTGGGTTCATGTCACGCTACACGTAACCCCACCAGCAAAAAGGGGGAAAAAAAAAAAATTTATATGTTTTTTAAAATTCTCTCTCTCTCTCTCTCTGCCATTTTAAGTTTCTTTCTGCCTGCCTGTGTAAAAGACACAATGTATATCGAGTGTACTGGGACGTGCTGTTCTCCGTGACTGGCCTGTTTGAATAACAACGACACCTTTTGATTGGTGTGATGCTGTCCCAACATCGTATAAGATATGCAATTTGAGAACCTTTTCATTCAATCATCTGACGAAGGAGATAATCTCCGAAAGCTTGTGATTTTAAAATAAATTTGTTGGACTATAACCTGGTGTTGTAAGATTCCTTACATTTGTCCACCCCAGTCCATCACCGGCATCTCCACATCATATTTAAAGACTGATTAAGCAAAGAATAGAGTTTTAAAATGATTAAAAGTGCTTGGCTTTCAACTCATTTTTAATCTGTTTTCTATCTTCTTTTGGCTGGAAGCAGTTGATCAAGTGGAAAGTAAATATGAATTCTTACCATCCATGGCAGATTGCTCCTCAGATTCATCGGGGGATGGAAGGTGGGATTCCGTTGTCTCGACGTTTGTTATCAACTGCTTGGATAAAGAATAGTAACTGCGGCTCTGAGCAAGTGTGGATCTGAAAAAGAAGATGGCGCAGAGTCAGCCAAGACACACTACTCTGCATGCGTAAGAAATAAAAATTGGTGATTTACTCAAGTGATAGTTTTCATCTTCCTATATTTAATAGCCCGCTGTCTAAAGCAACTTGTCTTATGCTATTTATTTGGTTTTTTATATATATATATATATATATAATTTTAAATGTGTTAATTTCTCTATGATAAACATTTTTTTATTTACAGTAACTACTGTATATTCTATTTTTGGCTTTTCAAAATGTTTAATCTGAAATGAAGGATAACAGAAAACATCACGTGGCCAGGGTTCCCTCTCGTATCGGAAGCGTGCTTGCCTGGATGTTGGATGAGAGCAAGATCAGATTTGGCTACCTTGCACATCCCCGATTTCCTTCACTCCACCATTAGCAGCAGAGCCTTCAGCTGTCTAGGCCCTAAGTTCTGGAATTCCCTCCCTAAACTTCTTCACCTCTCTCTCCTCCTTTAAGTCACTCCTTAAAACCTACCTCTTTGACCAAGCTTTTGGTCACCTGATATAACATCATTTTATGTGGCTCTGTGTCAAATTTTGTCTGATAAATCTCCTCTAAAGCACCTTGGGACGTATTACTACGTTAAAGGTGCTATATAAATGCAAGTTGTTGTTGTGGTTGAATAGCTTGCCAACACTCATTGTCAAGGCTCACACATGAATAATGACCTCTTGGACAGAGTACTAGCTCCTGATGTACAGCACGCCGTGTCCTCAGGAAAGTACAAGAGGGAAGACAATTGGCGAGAATAAAAAATAAACACTTTACACGAAGGGCAGAACCAACAGTACAAATCAAAGCAGTCTTATGCAAAAGCATGGCCAGCTTTAGATGTCGTCCAATGATGAGTGGGTAAATGCACCACATGATGTTCAGCTATACAGACCAGGATGATCCAGGTTCTATCTCTTGTCTAAGCGGAGTTAGCCCATCTCTAATGAGATAGCAGTTCAGGCACTACAATTGCTCCTGGGTTAGGTGGATGCAAAATGTCAGCCAGAGTTTCTGCCCCTGATTGTTAGCAGTGACCACTGCTGGCAAGCAAGCAATAGTGAAAGTCCAAAGCAAACAAAATCAGGCTTGGTCGTGAGGTTGAATAGCCTGGTTCGTACTAAGGGATGCCAGGAGCCTGTGAAACTGGCAAAGAGTCAATGCTTCCTGGGTAGGAAGGGTTACAATTAAAAAAGAAATGGGGGGAAAAAGAGACATAGGATGTAGATTCATGCTTGAAATCCCACATATGCTGAGTTCACAATCTTGGACATGTCAAAATAAGGGAGCAGCAGGTGGAGGTCACTTCCCCACATGAAGGGAGGGAAAATCCTACCCTCAGCTGCTCTTGTGCATCTTCTAGCACCCAGATTCAGAACATGGACAATTGGGATCAGTTCTGGGACAGGAAGGACTAGTACTAACCAGGCAGGTTGCACCTGAACAGGGCTGCGACCAATGTCCTCGCGGGGAGGTTAACCAATGCTGTGGGAGAGGGTTTAAACTAATTTGGCAGGGGGAGGGGTAACCAGGACGTAGCAGCAGAGAGGAGAGAAAAGGTGCATAGAAAACTAGGAGGGATAGACAGCAACAGAATAAAGAATAGTGTAGAAAATGCAGGAATTCAATAGAGGGGGGAAAAAAGCAAAGCAGACTAGCATGGTGTTGGAATGCATATGTGTTAATGCAAGGAGTGTTACAAATAAGGTTGATGAGCTGCAGGCACAAATTGCCACAAGGGGTTATGATATAACGGCTATAACGGAGACATGGGCAGGAATGGCTACAATGTATTCAGGAGGGATAGGGATGGAAAAAAGAAAGGAGGGGGTGCAGTAGTATTGATCAAGGATAATATTACAATTCTGCAGAGGACGATATACCAGATGGTTCAAAGAGTAAATCTATTTAGTTAGCGTTAAGGAACAAAAAAGGAGCTGTTACATTGCTGGGTGTTTACTATAGACCCTCAAATAGTGAGAAGGAGATAGAGGTGCAAATCTGCAGGTAAATTTCAGATAAATGTAAAAAATAATAGAGCTGTAATAGTACCGGACTTCAATTACCTTAATATAGACGGGGAAAAAAAGTGTAAAGGGCAAGGAGGGTGAAGAATTTCTAAAATGTGTACAGCAGAACTTTCTTAATCAGTATGTTACTAGCCCAATGAGGAAGGAAGCAGTGCTGGATCAAGTTCTAGGGAATAGAGTAGGGCAAGTGAAGTGTGTTTCAGTGGGAGAACGTCTGGGTAATAGTGATCACAATATAATTAGGTTTAAAGCAGTTACGGAAAGGGACAAAGAAAAATCAACGGTGAAAATACCCAACTGGAAGAGAGCCAATTTCATTGATTTGAGAAGGGATCTAGCAAAGGTGGACTGGAAACAAAGTTTGGTCGAGAAAACAGTAAATGAGCAATTGCAGGCCTTCCAAGGCAGAGATAGTTCAGGTACAAACCAAGTATATCCCCATAAGGAAGAAAGATAGGGCAATCCAAAGCTAGAGCTCCAAGGATGACAAAGGAAATAGAGGTTAAAATAAAACAGAAAAAGGAGGTTTATGACAAATGTCAGGTACAGAATACAGTAGAAAACCAGGGAGAATACAAGTACTGAAGTTGGAAATTGAAAAAGGATCTGAGAAGAACACAGAGAGAATATGAGAAAAGATTAGCAGGTAACATAAAAGGGAACCCAAAAATCTTTTATAAAATGTAAAAAGTAAAAGGATAGTTAAAGGAATGGTGGGGCCGATTAGGGACATAAAAGGAAATCTGCTTGTGGAGGCAGAGGGCATGACTGAGGTACTGAATGAATACTTTGCATCTGTCTTCACAAAAGAGGATGAAGTTAATGTCGCAGTAGAGGAGGAGGGAGTAGAATTATTGGATAGGATAAAATAGATGGAAAGGAGGTGCTAAATAGATTTGCATCACTCAAAGTTAACAAGTTACCCGGTCCAGATGGGATGCATCCTAGGTTGCTGAGGGAAGCAAGGGTGGAGATAGCAGAAGCTCTGATCATAATCTTTCAATCCTCCTTGGATATGGGAGTGGTGCCAGAGGATTTAAGGATTGCAAATGTTACACCCCCATACAAAAAAAGGAGGGAGGAATAAACCTGGTAACCTCAGGCCAATCAGTCTTACGTCAATGTTGGGAAAATTACGAGAGACCATTGACAACGACAAAATTAATTCCCACTTGGAGAAGCATGGGACAGCCAGCACAAACTTGTTAAAGGCAAATCATGTCTGACTAACCTGATTGAATTGTTTGATGAAGTAACAGAGAGAGTTGATGAAGGTAGTGTGAGGTCATCCACTTTGGATCAAAAAAGGATAGAACAGGGTACTTTCTAAATGGTAAAAAGTTAAAAACAGTGGATGTCCAAAGGGACTTAGGGGTTCAGGTACATAGATCATTGAAGTGTCATGAACAGGTGCAGAAAATAATCAAGAAGGCTAATGGAATGCTGGCCTTTATACCCAGAGGACTAGAGTACAAGGGGGCAGAAGTTATGCTGCAGCTATACAAAACCCTGGTTAGACCGCACCTGGAGTACTGTGAGCAGTTCTGGGCACCGCACCTTGGAGGGAGTGCAGCGTACGTTTACTAGAATGATACCTGGACTTCAAGGGTTAAGTTACGAGGAGAGATTACACAAATTGGGGTTGTATTCTCTAGAGTTTAGAAGGTTAAGGGGTGATCTGATCGAAGTTTATAAGATATTAAGGGGAACGGATAGGGTGGATAGAGAGAAACTATTTCCGCTGGTTGGGGATTCTAGGAGTAGGGGGCACAGTCTAAAATTTAGAGCCAGACCTTTCAGGCGCGAGATTAGAAAACATTTCTACACACAAAGGGTGGTAGAAGTTTGGAACTCTCTTCCGCAAACGGCAATTGATACTAGCTCAATTGCTAAATTTAAATGTGAGATAGATAGCTTTTTGGCAACCAAAGGTATTAAGGTATTAAGGGATATGGGCCAACGGCAGGGATATGGAGCTAGATCACAGATCAGCCATGATCTTATCAAATGGCGGAGCAGGCACGAGGGGCTGAATGGCCTACTCCTGTTCCTATGTTCCTATGTAGTGCAGTAGATGTTGTATTTATGGACTTTCAAAAGGCATTTGATAAAGTACCACATAACAGCCTTATTTGGAAAATAGATGCACATGGGATTAACGGGACGGTCTTAACTTGGGTACATAATTGGCTAAGGGATAGGCGGCAGAGAGTAGTGGTGAATGGATGTTTTTCTGACTGGAGAGAAGTATGAAGTGGGGTCCCCCAGGGGTTGATATTTGGATCATTGCTTTTCTTATTATGTATAAATGACCTGGACTTGGGTATAAGGGGTACAATTTCGAAGTCTGCGGATGATACTATTTACTACGTTGCCAAGTTTTGTGAGGAGGATAGTAGCAGACTTCAGGAGGACACAGACAGACCGGTGAAATGGGCAAATACATGGCAGATACAATTTAACGCGGATAAGTGTGAAGTGATGCACTTTGGGAGGAACAACTCAGAGGCGATCTAATCTAAATTGTACTATTTTGAGGGGGGGGGAGCAGAGGGGCCTGGAGGTGCATATTCACAAATCTTTGAAGGTGGCAGGACACGTTGATAAAGTGGTTAAGAAAGCATATGGGATACTTGGCTTTGTAAATAGGGGCTCTGAATACAAAAACAAGGAAGTAATTCTAAACCTTTACAAATCATTGGTTAGGCCTCAGCTGAAGTATTGTGTACAACTCTGGGCACCACACTTTAGGAAGGATGTCAAGGCCTTGGAAAGGGTACAGAGGGGGTTTACCAAGATGATACCAGGGATGAATAGTTTCAGTTATGTGGAGAGATTGGAGAAGCTGGGATTTTTCTCCTTAGAGCAGAGAAGGTTAAGGGAAGACCTAATAGAGGTATTCAAAATTATATGGGGTTTTGATAGAGCAAATAGGGAGAAACTGTTTCTTCTGGCAAGTGGGTCGGTAACCAGAGGTCAGGGATTTAAAATAATTGCCAAAAGAACTAGAGGGGAAATTAGGAGAAATTTTTTCACAGAGGGTTGTTAAGATCTGGAACGTACTACCTGAAAGGGTGGTGGAAGCCGATTCCATGGAAACTTTCAAAAGGCAATTGGACGTGTACTTGAAGAGGGCTAATTTGCAGGGTTATGGGGAAAAAGCTGGGAGGTGGGACTAAATTGGACAGCTCTTTCAAAGTGCAGGCACAGGCACAATGGGCCGAATGGCCTCCTGTGCTGTAAGATTCTATGATTCTAAAAGCCTTTCAGCCAAGGAAGGTGGGTGGCATAGGGAGACACAAGAAAGGCTTGAGGGAGAAAATACCTGAAAAGGGCAGAGTCTCACCTCCTCCCAAAAATGAATTTAGCCAAACTGTAATTGTAAACAAGTTACCCATTTTGTTTCTAGTGTCTGAGTGTTTCCAGAATTACTCTCCACTCTAGACACTCGGTTGCTTGGTGATAACAGAGTGACAGATGTGCATTATTTTGCTCTTACCTGTGAACTTCAGGAGGGGTGCGCTGAATTTTGGAGCTTGCTTCTATAACTTCTTTGGCAACTCTCCCACTACAATCAACAAGATAAACATGTTATTTTGTTTATGTAAATGTCTAATTTCTTCTTTTGAAAATGATGAGATTTACTTGGTAAAAGATTTTCAGAAATCCAATACAGTGTAACTGCTGTCTACACAGGACCATGGCCCCGATATTACCAGGGAGGCGGGTTGGCAGCGGGGAGGAGCGACTGGGCGCGTGGGTAACCCTCCCAGTAAAATCGGTGGGTTCCCCACGCGATCGCGATTAAATTGAAGCCACTTACCTTGGCTTCCAGGTTTCCTGTTGGAAACCTGCGCAGTGGGCAGACTGCGCACCCGCATCACAGGCTGTCAGCTGGAGGAGCCCTATTTAAAGGGGCAGTCCTCCAATGCTGCTCCTGCAGAAAACAGCCAAAATTATAGCATGAAGCAGCCCAGGGGAAAGGCTGCTCCCAGGTTTAATGATGCCTCACTCCAGATCTTATTGAAGGGGTGAGAAGGAGGAGGGAGATCTTCTACCCGGGAAACGGGAGGAAGTGGCCTGCCTCTGCCACCAAGAAGGCCTGGCTCGAGGTGGCAGAGGAGGTCAGCAGTACCAGCAACATATCCCACACCTGGATACAGTGCAGAAAGTGCTTCAATGACCTAATTAGGTCAGCCAAAGTGAGCACACTTACTCATTCTCCTACACTCATACTTCCACATCACCGCCCCCACCCCACAACTCCTTCTGCATTGCCAACACTACACTATCACATCACTCCTCACACCCACTCAAACCTCATCCTCAACTTACCTGCACCTACTCACCTCCCCAGTACTCATCCCAATCCTCATACAATCTCATGGCTCTGTCTCATACTCTCCCTCTGATGCATCTCTTTCACGGTCACCCTCACCCAACCTGCCACTACCTCTGCTGCAGCCACAGGGGATGCATCACGTATGAGTAGTAGGAAGCATAAGGCAAAGGTTTCGTGAGCACAATGGGGATGCACAAGGGTGTTTGACGGTTTGTCATGTTTTTTATTTATATTCGATTTTGGTTCAATTCACATTAAATATTATATTGTCACCACTACTGCCACGTCTTGGCCATTCTTGACTGGCTTGTGCAATAAGTCCCTTTCATGAGGTTCTCCATTAACACCCACACTTGATGCCACCCATTGGGTCACCCTACAGTGGGTGTATGTGTAGTTGCACATTTTGTGCAGGTGCCTGTGGCGCAGCACTGTGTTGTGGAGCTCCACGTGGCGGAGGTGGACGGCGTGCCTGGCGAGGCTGGTGATGTTGCTCGTCCTCGGATGAAGTGATAAATGCAGCCATGGCGCCCCCATCCTGACGGTGTGAGTTTGAGGGAGTCTGCAAAGTAGGTAAATGTGTTTGCACAGCAGAGTTTAGGGTATAAACCAATAATTTTGAGTGGAAAGACAAAGGTGTTGCAGCCAAAACTTTGTCTGAAGTGACAGAGTGCCCTGCTGCAATGAATGAGGTATTCCCCCAACTTTCAAAAAATCCTTTGCATCTCCACTGGCTACTGACTGAAACATGTCTGCTCCAACAGGGAATGTTTCCCACACCACTGGAAACACGCTGAGGATCCATGAAAATTGCACTCCTGCCAAAATCTATCAATGAGGTCTGTCAAGTACCTCAACTAGGTAAGTAAGTGTTTAAATTGTCATCCTGCCGGCTTTAATTGCCGGTGGGAGTCCCGGGAGCTGCGCGCGCACCCGAACGCATCACTGGGGAACCCGGAAGTGCGCCGGTTGGAGCCGGGCTCTGGACCCACTCCGGGATTCCCCGATTTTACGAGCCCTCCCTCCCCGCCCCCAACGCACCTGCTTGGCCATCCTAAAATCGACCCCCATATGTGTTGTTTTTTTTTTATTCGTTCATGGGATGTGGGCGTCGCTGGCAAGGCCAGCATTTATTGCCCATCCCTAATTGCCCTTGAGAAGGTGGTGGTGAGCCGCCTTCTTGAACCGCTGCTGTCCGTGTGGTGAAGGTTCTCCCACAGTGCTGTTAGGTAGGGAGTATACATTCCTAAACAAAGCAACTTGTACTAGTTCTACCCCACCATCTACCTACTTTCAATTATTAAAACTTGTGCTTATGAGTATTTCCCCAAACAGTCACAGGTGTTAAACCAGGTTTTTAAATTATTACCATTTTTATTTAAATTTTCTCCCCATAGCTCCTGAAAGCACTACACCGTGGTACGAATCCAGAGGTGTTATCAACATCACGGCTGAGCCTGATTCTTTCCTCGGCTGACGTCCATTCATCCACACTTTCTAATAGTGATCACTGTATAGCATTCGGGAACTCTAGCTGTTTTCCAGGCCAAGGATGCTGATGTCAATTTTAGCAGTCCTACCACCATGGTGCCTGAGATAAACTCAAAACAGACCAGTGACCAAACTTAGGACCACCCCCATATGTATGGATTAGCACTACAGTGGGGTTACTATTTATAAAAACATGGATTTGGTCCAACCCTAGAAACTGAAAAATGTTGTAAAAAGTACTATAAAATAATCACACACTCAGCAAGTAAATGAACCACATGCTGTGGTACTGAGCTATAATGATCACAATCATAGATGAGGAAAGCCATTCAACCCATCTTAAGCCTTTCCATCCAGAAAGAGCCTACAGTCCCTTCATCACAGCATTCAACTGATTTTATAGTTTATTCGCCACTATGCAACCTAGAACTCCGCTCTATATGTTAGTTTCTCTTTGTGTGAAGAACTTCCTAATGTCAGTCTTCAATTTGCCTTTTACTAGCTTGAACCTGTGTTCCTTTGCCCTACTGTCATTTGAAGTAGTGTTCTGGATTTACCTCTTCTATACCATCTTATTTACCTCTATAAGTTGACCTCTCAGTTCTCTCCTTTAAAAGCCAAAAGTGTCAGATTTAGCTTAGTGGTAGCACTCTTGCCTCAGAGTCAAGTGGTCATGGGTTCACTCCAGAGAGTTGAGCTCATAATCTAAGCTGAAACCTCAGTGCAGTACTGAGGGAGTGTTGCACTGTCAGAGGTGCCATCTTTGGAATGATATATTAAATCAAGGTCCCATCTGCCCTCTTGGGTAGCAATGCCTAAGCAAAGGCACCATTCGAAGGAGGCGTTCTCCTGGTGTCCTGTTCAACATTTTTCCCTCAACAAACATTGCTAAAAACAGATTACCTGGTCATTTACCTCATTGCTATTGGTGGGATCTTGCTGTGAAAAAATTGGCTGCCATGTTTACCTACATTACAAGAGTGACTAGATATCAAATGTTATTAGTTGGCTGTGAAGTGCTTTAGAACGTTCTGGGGAAGTGAAAGGCTATATAAATGAAAGTTCTGTCTTTCAAAAAGCCCATGTTTCTCCAGTTATTCCTGAACCTCAGTTCCCTGTTGCTAAGGATCAGTCTCCTAACTCTTCTCTGAACCATCTTTAGGTCTTGTGTTTTGATGACCAGAATGGGACACATTACTCAAAGTGTGTTCTGACCAAAGCATTAAAGATTTGTTGCAACTTGTAGTCTACTGGTTTGGCTATATAATTCAGCATTCTATTTGCTCTGTTAATTTCTGTTCTAAAATGATTGATGAAAATCAGCCCCAACGTGTCCAAAGTGATGTGCCGGTGACATGGCCGGGGACATGGTCTCAAGAGTTCCCACTACTGGCCCAGTGTATCAGTGGCGGTCAGTGGGCAGGCTGGTGCGAACAAATTTCTAGGCCACTATTTCTAAGTTTCTTCGCCCTTATTCTCCACACTCCTCAGATCACCTTGAAACCCTGATGCATCCCTAGAGTATTATTTGGCAGCCTTTCCAAATTCCTATTATACATAAGTGCATTCTCCCACTGAGCTCTTGGATTTTAGTCCTCACAGGACAGGTCTGGCTTTTAACTATCCATCTACTCATCAAGCTAAAGAAGTTTCTTTGACTCCCTCTTGCTTCTACGCATAATGCATTTTTCTAATGCCCTTTTAGCCCTACCAACATTTAGTCATCCTCATTTGATATTTGTTTGATTCCAGACCCTAATTTCTTTTTGTTGTCTAATGTCTTTCAACCACTATGGTTTTGGTCTTGCTGTTTTTCCTTTTCTCAGAGATATAGCCGTGAGCTGTATGCCCTGAGGTATGACTTGTACCAGAAGAATGAATATGGTGAAAAGCAGCAAAGTCCATCTGACTTCAGGATTATCAGAAATGCACCAAGGGGATACTGTGGATTGGTGGGCTAAATAGACCAAAGATCTTCTCCTGCCTGAAAGTGTTATTCTGTTACTATGTCTTGTGGTTCACAGGTGATAACTGACTGGTACTAATGTATCCTTCTTTTGTCTTTCTCTCTTATCTTCTTTTTCTCTCCTTTTACTCTGTTCCCTCTTTTTCTGTATTTTTCTTCCTCTGCTCATAGCCTACCTGGAAATGAGACTTGTGAGCATTTTATCTCCATAAACTCTTATTTTCCCTTTCTCTCTCTAGTGACAAATATGCTGAGAATTACCAGCACAATTAAAATAGGAGATCTTAATCTTCAGGTGGGAGGACACAATCTCCCATATGAGTCTTCCAACAAATCAGTGAAAGTTAACAATCATTCTAAGTATCCACTATTCTCTAAATACCATGTAGTATACTGTCTATTTCCCGGTTATGTCACAAGGAAAAAGGAAAAACCTTGTAATATTATGTGAGATACATGTGACACAAGTGCTTCAGTTGTATGCCATCATGTGAAATCATGAGAACCAGTTAGATGCAAACTGATGATACTGATTGTGGGAATGATTGGCAGATTCCATTCTCAGGCAACTCTGGGACTTCAACGTGTGGTCACAGAGTTCTGAAGCAAGCAGTTTAGCTGCATGTATGGCTAGTCTTCCAGTTATTATAAAAGCCATAGGTTGCTAATTGAATTTAGGACCTTAGGGCAAAATAATAGTGCAGAGAATTTGTTGAAGCTATTTTGACATAATAGAGAGCACTCACCTGAAACGAAACCTCCTGCCTTTGAAAAAGATGTTGCTGCTGGAGACAGTCTTGATCTGACTGGATTTTGCATACCTAATAATAATGTGAAAAAAATCATTAGTGTTTGGCATTTTGACAAAAGGATTACAGAGGAAAATCTATGTCCACAAAATGTATTGAATAATACATCATGGCCGAGGTTTTCTGCTTCTGCACTTGTCAGCCCATGATTTTCCTGTATATTAAAATCATTGGGGGGAAAGCTACAGACTGTTGAGTTCACAAAGTGAATACCCCAGCCCAGGTGTGAATTATACAATGACTTCAAGCAGCATGAAAGGCTACAGGGAGTATTCCCCCATCTTTCTCCGAAAAAAATATAGTAGCAAAAATGTTTTTTTTAAGCTATCAGATAATACCGTCATCGCAGCAGCCTCACAGACACCCACCAAATTGGCTCTCCTTTCCTCCTAAGCCACTCCATGATGTGACTTATGTCATGTGTACACTGCAGAGCAGCTCCATTCAGTACAATTGAAGCTAGCACTGCAGGCTGGCCTTGATGCCTATGCTGGGGGAAATTTTCCACTTTGGCGCTCTCAGCCGGGAATGCATATCTGCAAATTACACACCCCCATCCTCTGATTTTCCAACCAGTAATTTTAATGGCAAGAAAATTATGCGTAATTTTGCAACATGCGCTCCTGCATGCACCAGAGGTGCAAAACCTGAAACTTCAACCTTCAATATCTGCAAACAAATGTTACAATGGTTTCAGTAAAAGTAACGTAACAGGAAAATGTTCATATCTACCCTCACACAATTTGTTGGTCACCTGGGTATATTTTCATGTAACTATCATGCAACTTTCCCCATGGTGTTTCCACAAAGTATTTGAATTCCCCACCATTTTCATATAGCACTGCAGTCACCTGCTTTGAAACAGGCCTTTTCTCAATGAGTGCTATAGAGTTCATGCTTAACTGTTGAATCAAGCTCATGATGTACATATTTTAGGCATGAAATGAGCAGTGTGATTTGAGAGCATGGCCTGTTCTGCCGATCACAATATTTCATCTCCTTTAAATGACAGAGAAGCACTTGTCTTTATTCTACACTCTGGTCTTTGAACATAAGAACATAAGAAATTGGAGCAGGAGTAGGCCAATCGGCCCCTCGAGCCTGCTCTGCCATTCAATAAGATCATGGCTGATCTGATCCCAACCACAAATCTAAAGAACACAAGAAGTAGGAGCAGGACCCGGCCACACAGCCCCTGGGCCCTCTGCGCCACCCACAGGGCATTGACCGATCCGAACTCAGCTTCATGTCCAATTTCCTGCCCGCTCCCCATAACCCCTAATTCCCTTTACTTCTAGAAAACTGTCTATTTCTGTTTTAAATTTATCTAATGATGTAGCTTCCACAGCTTCCTGGGGCAGCAAATTCCACAGACCTACCACCCTCTGAGTGAAGAAGTTTCTCCTCATCTCAGTTTTGAAAGAGCAGCCCCTTATTCTAAGATTATGCCCCCTAGTTCTAGTTTCACCCATCTTTGGGAACATCCTTACTGCATCCAACCGATCAAGCCCCTTCACAATCTTATATGTTTCAATAAGATCGCCTCTCATTCTTCTGAACTCCAATGAGTAGAGTCCCAATCTACTCAACCTCTCCTCATATGTCCGCCCCCTCATCCCCGGGATTAACCGAGTGAACCTTCTTTGTACTGCCTCGAGAGCAAGTATGTCTTTTCTTAAGTATGGAGACCAAAACTGTATGCAGTATTCCAGGTGCGGTCTCACCAATACCTTATATAACTGCAGCAATACCTCCCTGTTTTTATATTCTATCCCCCTAGCAATAAAAGCCAACATTCCGTTGGCTTTCTTGATCACCTGCTGCACCTGCATACCAACTTTTTGATTTTCTTGCACTAGGACCCCCAGATCCCTTTGTACTGCAGTACTTTCCAGTCTCTCGCCATTAAGAAAATAACTTGCTCTCTGATTTTTCCTGCCAAAGTGCATAACCTCACATTTTCCAATATTATATTGCATCTGCCAAATCTCTGCCCACTCACCCAGCCTGTCTATATCCCCTTGAAGGTTTTTTATGTCCTCCTCACTCTCTACTTTCCCTCCCATCTTTGTATCATCTGCAAATTTTGATATGTTGCACTCGGTCCCCTCCTCCAAATCGTTAATATAGATTGTAAAGAGTTGGGGACCCAGCACCGACCCCTGTGGAACACCACTGGTTACTGGTTGCCAGTCCGAAAATGAACCATTTATCCCAACTCTCTGCTTCCTGTTTGATAACCAATCCTCCACCCATGCCAGAATATTACCCCCAATCCCGTGATTTTTTATCTTAAGTAATAATCTTTTATGTGGCACCTTGTCGAATGCCTTCTGGAAGTCTAAATACACTATGTCCACTGGTTCCCCTTTATCCACCCTGTACGTTATATCCTCAAAGAACTCAAGCAAATTTGTCAGACATGACTTCCCCTTCATAAAGCCATGCTGACTTTGTCCTATTAAATTATGCTTATCTAAATGTTCCGTTACTGTCTCCTTAATAATAGACTCCAAAATTTTACCCACCACAGATGTTAAGCTAACTGGCCTATAATTTCCAGCCTTCTGCCTACTACCCTTTTTAAATAACGGTGTTACATTAGCAGTTTTCCAATCTGCCGGGACCTCTCCTGAGTCCAGGGAATTTTGGAAAACTATCACCAAAGCATCCACAATCCCTACTGCCACTTCCCTCAAGACCCTAGGATGGAAGCCATCAGGTCCAGGGGATTTATCCGCCTTGAGTCCCATTATTTTACTGAGTACCATCTCCTGAGTGATTTTAATCGTATTTAGCTCCTCCCCCCGTAGAGTCCCCTGTTTGTCCAGTGTTGGGATATTCTTAGTGTCCTCTACTGTAAAGACTGAAACAAAATATTTGTTCAGCATTTTTGCCATCTCCATGTTTCCCACCATTAATTTCCCGGTCTCATCCTCTAAGGGACCTACGTTTGCCTTAGCCACCCTTTTTCTTTTTATATAACTATAGAAACTCTTGCTAGCTGTTTTTATATTTTTTGCTAATTTCTTTTCATAATCTAACTTCCCTTTCTTAATCAATCCTTTAGTTACTTTTTGCTGTCTTTTGAAGAATTCCCAATCTTCTATCCTCCCACTAAGTTTGGCTACCTTATATGTCCTTGTTTTTAGTCGGATACTATCCTTGATTTCTTTACTTAGCCACGGATGGCTGTCATTTCTTTTACACCCTTTTTTCCTCAGTGGAATATATTTATTTTGCAAGTTGTAAAATAACTCCCTAAATGAACACCACTGCTCATGTACCGTCTTACCCTTTAATCTATTTTCCCAGTCCACTTTAATCAATTCCGCTCTCATACCATCATAGTCTCCTTTATTCAAGCTCAGTACGCTTGTTTGAGAATCAACCTTCTCACCCTCTAATTGGATATGGAATGTAACCATGTTGTGGTCGCTCCTTCCAAGGGGATCCTTAACTAGGACATTATTAATTAATCCTGACTCATTACACAGGACCAGGTCCAAGGTTGCCTGCCCCCTTGTAGGATCAGTTACATACTGCTCAAGAAATCCATCCCTGATGCACTCAATGAACTCGTCCTCAAGGCTGCTCTGCCCAATTTGATTTGTCCAGTTAATATGATAATTAAAATCCCCCATAATTATGGCTGTTCCCTTATTACATGCCCCGACTATTTCCTGATTAATACTTCTTCCAGCAGAGTTGCAACTATTAGGAGGCCTATATACTACGCCCACGAATGTTTTTTTCCCCTTATTATCCCTTATCTCCACCCAAACTGTTTCATTATCTTGATGCTTTGTCCCAATATCATTTATCTGTATTACAGTGATTCCTTCCTTTATTAACATAGCCACCCCACCTCCCCTTCCTTCCTGCCTGTCCTTCCTGATTGTTAAATACCCTGGCATATTTAATTCCCAGTCGCTGTCACCCTGCAGCCATGTTTCTGTAATGGCCACAAGATCATACCCATACGTAGTTATTTGTGCCGTTAACTCGTCCATTTTATTACGAATGGTACGTGCATTCAGATAAAGAACTTTCAAATCTGTTTTGTGACGCTTAGTTCCTGCTTTTTCCTTTTTTAACACTTTACCTATTACTCCATACCTTCTGTCCCTTCCTGTTACGCTTTCCTCTCTCTCCCTGCTCAGGTTCCCAACCCCCTGCCACTTTAGTTTAAACCCTCCCCAACAGCACTAGCAAACACTCCTCCTCGGACAGCGGTCCCGGCTCTGCCCAGGTGCAGACCGTCCGGTTTGTACTGGTCCCACCTCCCCCAGAACCGTTTCCAGTGTCCCAGGAATTTGAATCCCTCCCCCTTGCATCATTCCTCTAGCCACGTATTCATTTGAAATATCCTCCTATTTCTACTCTGACTAGCACGTGGCACTGGCAGCAATCCTGAGATTACTTCCTTTGAGGTCCTATTTTTTAATTTACCACCTAACTCCCTATATTCTGCTTTTAGGACCTCATCCCCTTTTTTACCTATATCGTTGGTGCCTATGTGCACCACGACAGCTGGCTGTTCGCCCTCCCCCTCCAAAATGTTCTGTAGCCGCTCCAAGACGTCCTTGATCCTTGCACCAGGGAGGCAACACACCATCCTGGAGTCTCGGTTGCGGCCGCAGAAACGCCTGTCTATTCCCCTTACAATTGAGTCCCCTATCACTATAGCTCTTTCACTCTTTTTCCTCCCAGAGCTACCCGTGGTGCCAGGAAGTTGGCTGCTGCTGCCTTCCCCTGATAAGTCATCCCCCCCAACAGCATCCAAAGTGGCATATCTGTTTGAGAGGGGGATGGCCACAGGGGACCCCTGCACTACCTGCCTGCACCTCTTACTCTTCCTGGTGGTCACCCATTCACTTCCTGCCTGTATACCCTTTACCTGCGGTGTGACCAACTCGCTAAACATGCTATCCACGAGTTTCTCTGCATCGCGGATGCTCCACAGTGAGTCCACCCGCAGCTCCAGCTCCGAGATACGATCGGTCAGTAGCTGCAGGTGGACACACTTCCCACACACATGGTCGGCAGGGACACTGGTAGTGTCCATGACTTCCCACATCTTGCAGGAGGAGCATATCACGGGTGCGAGGTCTGCTGCCATGACTTGCCTTAGCTTAGTTACCCCTTTTAAATTACGTTGAAATTAGAAAATGTTAACTATACTAGGGACCTAGGTTCACTAAAAAAAAAACACTATCTGCTATAAAACCTGCAGATCTTCCCTTTCTTATTACTTTACTTACAGTAAAATGGTAGAAATACTCACCTGAACCTACTCACCAATCAGCTGCCTCCTCTGTGCCGCGTCACTTTCTGACTGGTGACGTCACCCCGAACTGCCGCTGGTCTCAGAGTCTCGCTCTCAGAGCAAGCTCTGGTCTCGCTCTTTCCCACCGCTCACCGACTGAACTCTCGCTCTCTCCGCGCTGTTTATATCCCCGCTCTGGTCTCGCTCTCTCCCGCCGCTCACCGACTGAACTCTCGCTCTCTCCGCGCTGTTTATATCCCCGCTCTGGTCTCGCTCTCTCCCGCCGCTCACCGACTGCTTTACATCTCAGAATCATTAAGTGTGTTCTTCAAAGGTATTACTTACAGAGTTCCATGAAGAGACTTATGTAAGAAATGCCATAATTACCATTCATCTAAATGGAGAAACAGTGATGAAAAGTAATCATTCTGGATATTGTCCTCTTAGCTATTGAAATGATTTTGAAATATCTCAGCATACATATCAACCATCAGCTATTTAAGCTAATTGTCAGCTTTAAAACCCCCCCCCTGGGCAGGAACAGTGCATGTAAGGGCTTAAAATCGGGCAAATTGATTTACCAGCACGAGGTCATCCTGTTCTCACCCAGCACCATTTTCTCTTTGCCGACGTTCAAGTCAGCCGAGACTCCAGCTACAAGTGGGGAAGGCCTAATTGAAATGTAAAAGTCGTGGCTCGGTGACATCATCAACATTACAACACTATTTTAACTAGAACTCGGGGGTAGGCCTGTTTGGTGGCAAACTCTCCAAAGAAACCTGGCGGGAGGCAATGGAGGGGCCAGAAGAGCCCAAAGCAAGTTTCATTTTTTACTCTTCAGGAGGATTCGTTGGAGCCAGGAAAAGGAGGAGTGCTGCTCCTGGCCCCGGAAGGAATCCTTGGGCCTCCCCTGTCCCTGCCTTCTCTCTCCCTCCCCATACCAGCATGTGCTTGGAAACCCCCGCCCTCAGCATTTACCTTATGCCAGGGATCATTCGCATGGGTCCCTGGCGGTGTGCAGCTCCCACCTCAATTCTCACTCCCACTCGCTGGGAGTTAGCATGTGCAGGAGGGTTAGGGGTGGGTATTTTGAGAAAGAGGGTTGATGATGGTTCTGAAAGGGAGGGGGGCAATGCCCAAGGAGAGGGAACCATATACAATATCAGCCAGCATGGTTGAGGTCCCTTTATTATCTTGGAGCAAGTGACGAAAGAGCCCACACCACTTACTTTATAGTAGTCAGCATTCATGGTGTGCATGGGTAAATATGAAGAGTGGCATTAATAATCAACAAGATCATAACAGAATAACACCCCAAATCAGGAGGCAGTCCATCAGATGCACCTGGGTTATTCAATTTGAGCTCCCTGTGCCTGATCCTGGAAACCACATTTTTGTGTGCTTTACGTTTTTAATGATTTTAATTTTCAGGAGAAAAAAAAAGACTTTTTCAACAGGTTCAAAAAAGCATGCTGCCAAGTTTACCTAAAAGGGAAGGAACCTGCCGTCCTATATATGACTCCAGTCCCACACCAAGGTGGTTGATTCTTAACTACCCTTAACCACTCGGTTGTATTAAACAGCTACAAAGAATAACAAGAATAAAACTGGATGGACCCGACAAAGGCACGCCCAGCTGAGTCAATCCTGGAAAGTCCTCCTCATCAACATCTGGTGACTGGTACCAAAGTTGCCACAGATTAGTCACGCAACAGCCAGACATAGTCATACTCACAGAATCATACCCATCAACCAATGTCCCAGACTCCTCCATCACCATCCCTGGGTATGTTCCGTCCCACCGACAAGACAGACTCACGAGAGGTGATGGCATAGTCAGGGAGGTGTGGCCCCGAGAGTCCTCAATATTGACTCCGGGAGCAGCACCAGGCATACCTGAAAATGAGGGGCTAACCTTGTGAAACTACAACACAGGACTACATGCATGCTAAACAGCAAAAGCAGCAAGCTATAGTCAGAGCTAAGTGATCCCACAACCAATGGATCAGAACTCTGCAGCCCTGCCACATCCAGTCATGAATGGCGGTGGACAATTAAATAACAGGAGGAAATGGCTCAACGAACATCCCCATCGTCAGTGATGGTGTGTCCAGCACGTGCATGCAAAAGACAAGGCATTTGCAACCATCTTAAGCCAGAAATGCCGAATGGATGATCCTCCTTGGCCTCCTTCTGAGCTCCCCACCATTACAAGTACTAGTCATCTGCCAATTTAATTCACTCCACTTGACATCAAGAAACAGCTGAGTGCACTGCACACAGCAAAGGCTACGGGCCCCAACAACATCCCGGTTGTAATGCTGAAGACCTGTGCTCCAGAACTAGCCGCTCCCCTAGCCAAACTGTTCCACAACAGCTACAGCACTGGCATTTACCCAACAATGTAGAAAAATGCCCAGATATGCCTTGTCCAAAAAAAGCAGGACAAATCCAATCCAACCCGGCCAATTACTGCCCTGTCAGCCTAATCCCAATTACTGCCCTGTCAGCCTAATCCCAATTACTGCCCTGTCAGCCTAATCCCAATTACTGCCCTGTCAGCCTAATCCCAATCGTTTATAAATACCTTTTTGGCCTTTATCTTTTTATTGATATTTCTAAGGATGCAAATTTGTTCAATCTACAATGAGAAGTCCTTCCTTTCTTTTTATTTAATCTTTTTAGATAATAAGTAGTACTGATTGCGTGCTGATGTACAATGTAAATTCCTTTGACTTCTCAAATTGTGCAACGCAATAGTTAATTTTATACAATGTGATGCTACAGAATAAGCAGGTCGATATATCTACCAATTCCAACGTAAAATACATTTTTTTAAAAATAGCATCACTAAGAACAACCACCATGTCGATTTCTACACCTCACTTTCACTTCAGGGTCAGGAATAGCCGAATGTCAGAATCTCTGAAGCAGAATTTAAGGCAACAGGTCCTGGGAGATTCTGGTCTCTCTGTGCCAGAGACATGGGTTATGATTTTAATATGCCAGCAGGATGGCAGCAGGGGGGGAGGGGTCAATCGGCACACGGGAAACCCAGAAAAAAAATCCCTACCTTTCCCCACACGATCGTGACTTAATTGGTGGCCCTTAACACGGCTTCCGGGTTTGCCATCTGAAAGTTGCACAGCCGGCGGACTGCATACCCGCATGACCTGCTGTCAGCTGGAGTGTCTGTATTTAAAGGGCCAGTGCACCTATGGCTTTGCTGGACAAACAAGGAGCTGCAGAATGGAGCAGCAGAAAAGTAAGCCAGCTCCAAAATTGAGTGACCCTTCACTTGAGGTGCTGCTGGCCAGGGTGAAGAGGAGAAGGGGAATATTTTACCCGGCAGACAGGAGGAAGTACCCTGCCTCTGCATCCAAGAAGGTGGCAGAGGAGGTGACCAGCAGGAGCAACGTCTCCCGCACTTGGATGCAGTGTAGGAAGCGCTTCAATGACCTAACTAGGTCAGCAGGATTCTCCTGCATTCTGTGGTACAAATCAACCCCCCCACCAATCTCACATTCTGCTCTGCCAAGACTACTCCATCACACCCACTTAAGGCTTACCTTCTATATGCACCAACTTACCGTCACTTCCTGAGCACTTCCTCACCTCCCCATTTGTGACCCCACCACTACCACTCACCCCAGTCCTGATCCAATGTGATGTATCTGTCTGATACTCACCCTCTGATGCATCTCTTTCATGGTCAGCCTCACCCAAAGCAATGCATTCATCGGCTGACCACTTCACCCTCATTCACTCACACGTCTGTACTTTCTGCCCCTGTAGGAGAAGAAAGCTCAGAATGCACTGGAGAGGGCAAGGATTGGAGGGGGGGGCCGCAACTAATAATGGTCCTCACAGAGGTGGAAGAGGAGGCCCTGGAGATCAGCCGTACCATCGAGTGCCTGTCCCTCGGGGATGCTGAGACTGGCACCCCACAAACGTCTGGTTGCAGAAATTTAACATTCATCACACACAACATAAATTGATGTTAACAGTGCTTGACATGTTGAACACCTCAGTATGCTCATTGCAACATGACATCTGTGATGATTCTTAATATTGCCGTCTGTTCTCTTCTAGGCCCTTCAACGACTGAAGTGACACGAGATGGTGATTCCACAGAGGAGCTCCTGGCCTCTGAGGGTGCACCGTCACATCTTAGTGACCCATCCACCAGCGCAGATGGGTCCTAGCGGTCAGTTAGTTTGGTTGGCACCCAGTGAGTCACCACACACAAGTGAGCATGAGCAGACACTGGTGGCAGGGACAGCTGTGGAGAGTCTGCGTCGGTGGGCGCACTCCTCTCCAGGCTCTGCTTAACTGGATGCAGATGCTGAACTCCGGAGCCATCCTTTAAATGATTGAGGGACAACAGCACATTTGCAAGGTACTGGAACAGGTGCCAGGCACACTCTCCACAATAGCCCAGAGGATGGAGGAATCCACCAAAAGCATTAGTGGATTGGTGGTGCAGGTAAGTGTGGGAATCTCTGCGATGGAGAGAATGACAGCCTCCACTGAGATTCAAGTATGGCTCACAAATGAGTCCCTTCAAGCCCTGACAACAGCCGTGCGGACTCAGGGCGAGCTACGGTTTGCTGCCTTAAACAGGCAGGCAGATGCATTAACATTGGCCTTACAAGGCATACACATGTCCTCCAAGCTGTTGTCCCGCAGAGTGCTGGGAGTGATGGGGCCCTGGCCCAGCAGAGGGAAGATAGCAAAAGGAGCCATAGAAGTGGGGACTCCACTCAAAGCGCTCCCACGTCTCACCCGTTGCCCCCCTCTCAACCAGTACCCGCAATGCTGCCTCCTCTCCAGGTGGCCGAGTCTGCCCCTGCACAGTTGCAGGTGCAGCAGTCTTTGGAAGGGCCATCATGGGCTCCAAAACCCAGAGGGTATAGACCTAGAGCATCTCAGCAGTCAGGGCACGAACATGAGCAACTACCTCTGCTACAGCCTCGGGGGATGCACCACGTAGAAGTAGTAGGAAGCGAAAGGCTAAGGTTTTGTAATCACAAAGGGTATACACAAGGGTGTCTGACACACTGTCATGTTTTTCATTTATATTTGTTTTTTGTTAAATTCACATTCAATGTTAGCATTCTCACCACTACTGCCACGTCTTGCCCATTCTCGATTCCCTTTTGTGATAGCGCCCTTTCATGTACTTCATCATGAACGGTGAGACTTGATGCCACCCAGTAGGTGCATTACAGTGGGTGTATGTGTAGTTGTAGGACTGTCTTGTGCAGGGGTGGGGGGGGGGGGAAGAGGGGGGCTGGTGTTGGCAGTGCTCGTTCCAGGTGGTCTGAGGACTGGACTATCCTCACTTTGCAGATGTCCTTATGATAATCGGTCAAATATTAGTGACTCCCTGGCTTAATTTATTTTTGTTAAGTTTAGTAAACAATCTAATAAATCGAGACGTGGCATGGCAGCTCAGATCGGTTGAATGCATGGCCTGTGCCATGTGGGAACTCCAGGACGCTTACTGTGTCCTGGACAACCACAGATTCAAGAAGTGTCATCAGCTGCAGGAGCTCGAGCTCCGGATTTCGGAGCTTGAGCAGAAGCTGGCGTCATTGCCGTGCATCTGGGAGGTTGAGAGCTACGTGGATAGCACGTTTCAAGAGGTGGTCAGCCCGCAGCTTAAGAGAGTGCAGGCAAAGAGGGACTGGGTGACCGCCAGACAAGGAGGACCAGGCAGGTAGTGCAGGAGTCCCCTGAGGGCATCGCACTCTCTAACCAGTATTCAGTTCTGAATACTGGCGAGGGAGAGGGTTCCTCTGCGGAGTGCAGCCAGAGCCAAATCCACAGCACCATGGATGGCTCAGCTGTATGGTGGGGAGTGGGGAGGGGGGTGTGGAGAAAGGTCAGGAGGGCAATAATGATAGGGGATTCTATAGTTAGGGGAACAGACAGGCGTTTCTGCGGCCGCAGACGTGATTCCAGGATGGTATGTTGCCTCCCTGCTGCCAGGGTCAAGGACGTCACTGAGCGGCTGCAGAACATTCTGGGGGGGGGGGGGGGGGGAGGCTGAACAGCCAGAGGTCTTGATCCATATCGGTACCAACGACATAGGTGGAAAGAGGGATGAGGTCATGCAGGCAGATCTTAAGGAGTTAGGAAAGAGATTAAGAAGCAGGATCTCAAAAGGTAGTAATCTCCAGATTACTCCCAGTGCCATGCGCTAGTGAGTATAGAAATAGGAGGATAGAGCAGATAAATGTGTGAATGGAGAGATGGTGCAGGAGGGGGGGCTTAGATTTCTGGGGCATTGGGACCAATTCTGGGGAAGGTGGGACCTATACAGGCCAGACAGGTTGCATCTCAATGGAGCTGGGACCAATGTCCTCGCGGGGAGGTTCGCTAGTGCTGTGGGGGGGGTTAAACTAATTTGGCAGGGGGGGGTGGGCATCAGGATGTAGCACTGGAAAGGAGAAACAAGGGGCATAAAGGATCGGGAGAGAAAGATTGCACTAGAGTAAGTAATAGTGCAATATTAGGTGGGATCAGACTAAGAGAGAATACAAGATAGGGTTACAGTGCATGTGTGTAAATGCACAAAGGGTGGTAAACAAGGTTGGCGAGCTGCAGGCGCAAATAGCCACATGGGAATACGATGTTGTGGCGATAATGGAGGCCTGGCTCAAAAAAGGGCAGAATTAGGTACTAAATATTCCTGGATATAAGGTGTTCAGGAAAGATAGGGAAGGAAAGAAAGGAGAGGGGGTTGGCAGTATTGATTAAGGAGAATATTGCAGTACTGGACAAAGAGGATGTCCTGGAGGGGTCAAGGACAGAATCTATTTGGTTCGAGTTAAGAAATAAAAGAGATGCCATTGCACTACTGGGTGTATTCTATAGGCCACCAACTAGTGGGAAGGATACAGAGGAGCAAATTTGCAGGGAAATTACAGAGAGGTGCAAAAGTCATAGAGTAGTGAAAACTGGGGACTTCACCTATCCTAATATAGTAAACAATTTTACAACACCAAGTTATAGTCCAGCAATTTTATTTTAAATTCACAAGCTTTCGGAGGCTTCCTCCTTCGTCAGGTGAACGATGTGAAAATGAAATCCTCGAAATGAAATCGCATTTATAATTCACAGAACAATGCTTGGTGATTACAGACAGTTTTTTCAACTGCCCGTTGCCAAGGCAATCAGTGTGCAGACAGACAGGTGTTACCTGCCAGGTCTCAGAATATACAAATCACCAAAAAAAACAACAAACAAAAAAAAACAGAGATAGAGAGGTAGAAACATAGAAAAGACAGCAACTGACCTGTTACATTAAAAACAGATAACATTTGTTTGCTGGTGGGGTAACGTGTAGCGTGACATGAACCCAAGATCCCGGTTGAGGCCGTCCTCATGGGTGCGGAACTTGGCTATCAATTTCTGCTCGACGATTTTGCGTTGTCGTGTGTCTCGAAGGCCGCCTTGGAGTACGCTTACCCGAAGGTCGGTGGATGAATGTCCATGACTGCTGAAGTGTTCTCCGACTGGGAGGGAACCCTCCTGTTTGGCGATTGTTGCGCGGTGTCCGTTCATCCGTTGTCGCAGCGTCTGCATGGTCTCGCCAATGTACCATGCTCTGGGGCATCCTTTCCTGCAACGTATGAGGTAGACAACGTTGGCCGAGTCACAGGAGTATGAACCATGCACCTGGTGGGTGGTGTCCTCTCGTGTGATGGTGGTATCTGTGTCGATGATCTGGCATGTCTTGCAGAGGTTACCGTGGCAGGGTTGTGTGGTGTCGTGGACGCTGTTCTCTTGAAAGCTAGGTAATTTGCTGCGAACGATGGTCTGTTTGAGGTTGGGTGGCTGTTTAAAGGCGAGTAGTGGAGGTGTGGGGATGGCCATAGCGAGGTGTTTGTCCTCATTGATGACATGTTGAAGGCTGCGGAGAACATGGCGTAGTTTCTCCGCTCCGGGGAAGTACTGGACGACAAAGGGTACTCTGTTGGTTGCGTCCCGTGTTAGTCTCCTGAGGAGGTCTATGCGATTTTTTGCTGTGGCCCATCGGAACTGTCGATCGATGAGTCGAGCGTCATATCCCGTTCTTACTAGGGCGTCTTTCAGCGTCCACATCATATCCTAATATAGACTGGGATAGTAATAATATAAGGGGCAAAGAAGGAGAGGAATTTTTGAAATGTGTTCAGGATAACTTTCTTAACCAGTTCGTTTCCGGCCCAATGAGAAAGGAGGCGTTGCTGGACTAGGTTCTAGGGAATCAGGCAGGCCAAGTGAAGCAAGTGTCAATGGGGGAGGACTTAGGGAACAGCGATCATAGGTTTAGAATAGCTATGGAAAAGGACACAGGCCACTCTAAAGTAAAAATACTTAATTGGACGAGGGCGAATTTCAATGGGATGAGAGCAGATCTGATCCGGGTAAATTGGAATCAAAAATTGGCAGGCAGAACTGTAATTGAATAGTGGGCGGCCTTTAAAGAGATGGTTCGGGTACAGCCCAGCCACATTCCCACAAAGCAGAAAGGTAGGGCAACTAAAGCCAGAGCTCCCTGGATGATAAAAGAGATAGTGAGTAAGATGAAACGGAAAAAAGGGGCGTATGACAGATATCATGGTGAGAACCAGGTAGAATGTAGAAAGTTCAGAGGGGAAGTGAAAAAGGAAATAAGAGGGACAAAGAGAGAGTATGAGAATAGACTGGCGTCCAACATAAAAGGGAATCCAAAAGTCTTCGACAGGCATGTAAACAGTAAACGGGTAGTAGGAGGAGGGGTGGGGCCGATTAGGTACCGTAAAGGAGATCTACTCATGGAGGCAGAGGGGATGGCTGACGTACTAAAGAGTACTTTGCATCAGTCTTTACCAAGGAAGAAGATGCTGCCAGAGTCTCAGTAAAAGGAAGAAAAAGTTGAGATACTGGATGGGCTAAAAATTGATAAAGAGGAGGTACTAGAAAGGCTAACTGTACTTAAAGTAGATAAGTTACCCGGTCCGGATGGGGTGCATCCCAGGTTGCTGAGGGAAGTAAGAGAGGAAATTGCGGAGGTACTGGCCATAATCTTCCAAACATCCGTTGTTGTGGGGGTGGCGTCGGGGACTGGAGAATTGCAAATATTACACCCTTGTTCAAAAAAGGGAGTAAGGATAAAACCAGCAACTACAGGCCAGTCAATTTAACCTCAGTGGTGGGGAAACTTTTAGAAACGATAATCCGGGATAGAATTAACAGTCACTTGGATGAGTGTGGATTGATTAGGGAAAGCCAGCACGGATTTGTTAAAAGCAAATCATGTTTAACTAACCTAATAGAGTTTTTGATGAGGTAAGAGAGGGTAGATGAGGGCAATGCAGTTGATGTGTATATGGACTTTCAAAAGGCATTTGATAAAGTGCCGCATGGTAGGCTTATCATCAAGATTGCGGCCCAAGGAATAAACGAGGCAGTAGCAACATGGATACAGAATTGGCTAAAGGACAGGAAACAGAGAGTAGTGGTGAACGGTTGTTTTTCAGACTGGAGGGAAGTATACAGTGGTGTTCTCCAGGGGTCAGTGCTGGGACCACTGCTTTTCTTGATATATATATTAATGACTTGGACTTGGGCACAATTTCAAAATTTACAGATGACACAAAACTGGGAAGGGTAGTAAACAGTGAGAAGGATAGTGATGGATTTCAGGAGGATACAGACAGGCGAGTGGCATGGGCGGACACGTGGCAGATGAAATTTAACTCAGAAAAATGCGAAGTGATACATTTTGGTAGGAAGAACAAAGAGAGGCAATATAATCTAGAGGGCACAACTCTAAAAGGTGTACAGGAACAGAGAGATCTGAGGGTATATGTGCACAAATCGTTGAAGGTGGCAGGGCAGGTTGAGAAAGTGGTTAAAAAAGCATATGGGATCCTGGGCTTTATAAATAGAGGCACAGAGTACAAAAGTATGGAAGTCATGATGAACCTTTATAAAACACTGGTTCAGCCACAACTGGAGTATTGTGTCCAATTCTGGGCACCACACTTTAGGAAAGATGTGAAGGCCTTAGAGAGACTGCAGAAGAGATTTACTAGAATGATTCCAGGGATGAGGGACTTTAGTTACGTGGATGGACTGGAGAAGCTGGGGTTGTTCTCCTTGGAACAGAGAAGGTTGCGAGGAGATTTGATAGAGGTATTCAAAATCATGAAAGGTCGAGACAGAGTAGATAGAGAGAAATTGTTCCCATTGGCGGAAGGGTCAAGAACCAGAGGGCATAGATTTAAGGTGATTGGCAAAAGAACCAAAGATGACATGAGGAAAAACTTTTTTTTTTACACACCGAGTGATTAGGATTTGGAATGCACTGCCTGAGGGAGAGGTGGAGGCAGATTCAATCACGGCCTTCAAAAGGGAACTGGATAAGTACTTGAAAGTAAAATATTTGCAGGGCTATGGGGATATGGGGATATGGTGGGGGAGTGGGACCAGCTGGATTGCTCTTGCACAGAGCCAGCGCGGACTCGATGGGCCGAATGGCCTCCTTCCGCGCTGCATTCTTTGTATGATTCTATCACGAGCAGCCAGGTAAGCCGCTGCTCTGCCGATGGGTTGCCCATTCTCCTTGTCCTTGTCCTCGTCCTCATCCTCCTCCTCCTCCTGCTGCTCAATGTTGATGGCAGAATCGGGGACATGGACTCGATAAAATTAAAATAAGTAAAGCAACAGTAATGAAGAAAATAATAGCACTAAAGAGTGATAAATCCCCAGGACCAGATGGTTTCCAGCCCAGGGCTTTAAAGGAAGTAGGTGAGCACACTGAAAGATTATAGTTAGGGCATCTGCAAAGTTCTCTAGATTCAGGAATTGTCTCTCTGGATTGGAAAATTGCACATGTCACTCCACTTTTTAAGAAAGGAGAGAGAGGGAAACCAGAGAATTATAGACCAGTTAGCCTAACATCTGTTGTGGGGAAAATGCTGGAGTCTATAATTAAGGATAGGGTGACTGAACACCTCGAGAATTTTCAGTTAATCAGAGAGAGCCAGCATGAAAGGTAGGTCGTGCCTGACAAACCTGATTGAATTTTTTGAAGAGGTGACTAAAGTAGTGGACAGGGGAATGTCAATGGATGTTATTTATATGGACTTCCAGAAGGCATTTAATAACGTCCCACATAAGAGGCTGTTAGCTAAGATAGAAGCCCATGGAATCGAGGGAAAAGTACGGACTTGGTTAGGAAGTTGGCTGAGCGAAAGGTGACAGAGAGTAGGGATAATGGGTAGGTACTCACGTTGGCAGGATGTGACTAGTGGAGTCCCGCAGGGATCGGTCTTGGGGCCTCAATTATTCACAATATTTATTAACGACTTAGATGAAGGCATAGAAAGTCTCATACCTAAGTTTGCCGATGACACAAAGATTGGTGGCATTGTAAGCAGTGTAGATGAGAACATAAAATTACAAAGCGATATTGATAGATTAGGTGAATGGGCAAAATTGTAGCAAATGGAATTCAATGTAGACAAATGTGAGGTCATCCACTTTGGATCAAAAAAGGATAGAACAGGGTACTTTCTAAATGGTAAAAAGTTAAAAACAGTGGATGTCCAAAGGGACTTAGGAGTTCAGGTACATAGATCATTGAAGTGTCATGAACAGGTGCAGAAAATAATCAATAAGGCTAATGGAATGCTGGCCTTTATATCTAGAGGACTAGAGTACAAGGGGGTAGAAGTTATGCTGCAGCTATACAAAATCCTGGTTAGACCGCACCTGGAGTACTGTGAGCAGTTCTGGGCACCGCACCTTCGGAAGGACATATTGGCCTTGGAGCGAGTGCAGCGTAGGTTTACTAGAATGATACCTGGACTTCAAGGGTTAAGTTACGAGGAGAGATTACACAAATTGGGGTTGTATTCTCTGGAGTTTCGAAGGCTAAGGGGTGATCTGATCGAAGTTTATAAGATATTAAGGGGAACGGATAGGGTGGATAGAGAGAAACTATTTCCACTGGTTGGGGATTCTGGGAGTAGGGGACACAGTCTAAAAATTAGAACCAGACCTTTCAGGAACGAGATTAGAAAACTTTCTACACACAAAGGGTGGTAGAAGTTTGGAACTCTTTTCCGCAAACGGCAATTGATACTAGCTCAATTGCTAAATTTAAATCTGAGATAGATAGCTTTTTGGCAATCAAAGGTATTAAGGGATATGGGCCAAAGGCGGGTATATGTAGTTAGATCACAGATCAGCCATGATCTTATCAAATGGCGGAGCAGGCACGAGGGGCTGAATGGCCTACTCCCGTTCCTATGTTCCTATGTTCAGATGTGGATGCTGGATGTGGGCATGGGGCCTCATCCACCGGTAACCCTCTCTGCGATGTTGTGCAGATGCAACAGACGACTATAATTCTACCCACTCTCGCTGATGCGTATTGAAGCGCTCCCCCAGATCAATCCAGTCACCAAAATCGCATCTTGAGTAGTCCTATCATGTGTTCAATGACAGACCTGGTGGTGATATGACTCTCATTCTATTGACACTGTGCCTCGCTGATGGGGTTCCTCAGTGGTGTCATGAGCCACGTCTGCAGGGGGTATCCCTTGTCTCCGAGGAGCCAGCCCTTAAGTCTCTTTGGTGCGTGGAAGGGGGCTAGGATGTTGGATTCCCATAGGCTGAAGGAATCATGGCAGCTGCCAGGGAATCTGGCGCATACGTGAAGAAATCTTTTCCGGTGGTCGCAAACGAGCTGCACGTTGATCGAGTTATATCCCTTTCTGTTGATGAACAGTCCTGGGTCGTGTGGAGGTGCTCAGATTGCTACGTGTGTGCAATCAATTGCACCCTGTACATGTGGGAAGCCAGCCAGAGTGTGGAAACCCACTGCCCTCTCAGTATGGCTGTGGTCGTGCATGGTGAAGTTGATGTAGTGGGGAGCCCTGCAAATCAAACCATCGGTGCTGTCGTATGCACTTGTGGGCAGACGACTGAGAGACCCCAGCAATGTCTCCGAGGAGCCAGCCCTTAAGTCTGTTTGGTGCGCGGTGGTGCCCTGGAAGGATCTGGAGGCGAAGAAGTTGAGGGCAGTGGTCACTTTAACTGCCATGGGCAATGCAACGCCACCAGGCCCAGCCGGAAGCAGCTTTGCATGAAGGAGGCTGCAGATATCTGCCACCACCTGGCAACTCACTCTCAGCCTTCATGGGCACTGCTCCTCAGATAGGTCCAGGGAGCTCAGCCTTTGTCTGTAGACCCTCTCACGAGGATAGTGCCTCCTGGGACATCGGTCCCTCTTTTGTTCCCCTCTCTGCTCTTGAGCAGGTCCCTTTGGCGCAACTCTGTCTTGTGGAGCTGCAAGTCACGGAAGAGCATGCTGTGCCTGCCACGGATTGTGATGTGCCTCCTCCTCGGATGTACTGGAGAATGCAGCCATTGCGCCCCCATCCTGATGTTGTCAGTTTGAGGGGGTCCAAAAAGTTGGTAAATATGTGTAAATAGAACAATTCTGAGTGTGAACCAAGAATTTTCAGTTTAAACTCAAAGAACTCTCAGCCAAAAGTTTGTCTGAGAGAACTGAGTGCCCTGCTGCAATAACTCACCTTTTATCCCCATCTGTCAAACAGGGATTTAAATGGCCAAATGGCTGCCGGTTCCAACCCGCCTCCGTTTCCATGGCGTGCTTCACACAGCACAGGAAACACATCAAGGCAGCGTTGAAATCATTTCCCTGCATCAATTAAAATATAAATCACAATTCCAACAACTTTAACTAACTTGATTGATGGTTAAAATATCGTCCCGTCGACTTTAATTGCCAGCAGGATTTCCAGTTTCCTGAAGCGCGCACACACCCAGACGGGTCTGGGTCATGTGTGTTTCTCAGCGGGTTGGAGCCGGGATTCTTTCCCACTCCGGAAATCCACGATTTTGTTTGCCCCCCACCCCCAATGCACCCGGACTTCGGGGATAAAATCATGGCCAAGGTTTCAATTTTTCAGCTCACACATGCGGACGCTGAAACAAAAAGTTATGCGACAGCAATGGTACTGAAATAGCAGGAGTATCTTCATCAATGTAATATTGAACCTAAACTATTAAAACTAAATAGTACAAAACAATTTTAAATTAAAAAATTAAGCACCTCTCTTCTGCTTGCCTGGTCTTCTCTTTCCCCCATTTTATCTATTCTACATGTATGTAAAATAGATTGTATATTATAAAATTCTGTACATTTTTTTTAATTTGTAAGTAATCATGGTTAATCTAGAAAGAGGGAGGAAAAATATGGGAGCATATGTAAATAAACTGAAAAAAGACAGTTATCACATTCATCAGTTTTGCATAAAACCATCTAATTACAAACTCACTTGTAAAAAGCTTGGCTCTCCACACCACACTTCCATAGATGCTTGCAAGCAGCTGGGGTTGATGTATGGTACGTCAGCACAATTTTCTTCTGATCGTGTGAAATGAAAGAAATGATTAAACTAGTGTCTAAAAATATATATAATAAAAACAATTTAAATGTACATTTGTTTTGACCAAACTCTGTTAGATGACCGAAACTACTACCTATCACCAAACTTTCACCTTCAAGATAACCACTTTTGAGGGCACTAGCAGTCCTCTCTTAAAGTGATCATCTATCATGGGTGAGCTTAGTCAGCAGGCATCAGGAGGCTATTTGATCATGTGGGGCTGAGGGCAGCATAGCCAAGTGCGTAGTCAACCAAATATCCACACACCTGCACCCTTCAGCAGGGTCACATGTATAATGATCAGGAGTGAGATCCCTGGCTGATTATTCCAGTCCCTTGCTAACGGACTCTGAAGCCAGTTGTCGGCTCTATTATTATTGCATCTGAGAGCAACACAGACCAGTGATCCAATCCAAGACCTTCCTGACCAATATGGCTCACTACCAGGCCACATGATGCCTTTACTCAATGAGATAATGGGGAAGCCACAACCACAGGATTTTAAATACATTTTGTGGTGTTCCCTAGTTCTCAATAACTACAGCTTCAAACTTCCGATAAATTTCTGTTAGTCTGCTCGGGTAAGAAAGGAATTTTCCAGAATTCAACAAAAGTCCATTGCAGATCACATAAAATAACATTACAACAAATAACATGAAAGAATGGCACTGTCAAATTGAATAACTGGGGACCTGACCTGCTCTTTCATGACCTCCATCAACAGAGCTGTCAACCTTCTGCATTTAGTTCACAGACTCAGAGTTTTATGTAGGATTGGGTTTCCAAATTTTCTCAGGTCATCCGAGTTTCCAATTTTGAAATTCCAGGTATGCAGCGAGGTTACAGGTTGATAACTTTGAAGCCGCTATTCCTCACCCACCTAACTGGTTTCTGCAGTCGTTGCTTCCCCCGGGACCCAACGCAAATCTGCAGCCATTGTTCCCCACGGGACCTGACCTAGTGTGCAGCTCTCGCTTGACCTGACCTGAGTAAACTGTTGCTACCCATTTAATCCACTACACACTTTTTTGGGAAAATAGTTAGATAAGAAAAAATGTTACATTTAGTCCAGATCCCATTAAGGCCTCTCAAGTTTCAAATATTGCACAGAACAGTAATGTATCCATTTAGTAGATGATCTGCCTGTTTCTAAATTATGGGGTAAATTTTAATGGGGAGCCAGGAAGAGAGTGGAGGTGGGGGGATTTCCTGACAGGAAACCCGGAAACATGGGCTTCCCAGGCATCGTTACGATTTTGACAAAAGGATGTCTTTTGATTTTTTCCAGTAGGTTTCCCACCCAACAGCCAGCCAGATTGACAGGCTAGCTATCAGTCGGACGGGAGAGCAGCCAGGGAGCGAATGCCAGAAGGTAAATCTTAGATCAAAGTGGGGGGGGGGGGGGGTCAGTCAACAGGGGCTCAGTCATGGGGGGGGTCAGACATTGGGGGTGGGGTCGAGCTCGTGGGGGGGGTGAGAGCTCGTGGGGGGGGGGGGGTGGGAGGGGTCGGAGCAGGTGGGAGGTGGGGGGGTTGGAACTGGTTGTGGGGGGTTAGGTTCCGAAGTCGTTGGGCGGGGGGGGGGGGGCTTGGGTTCCAAACTCGTTGGGGGGGTGCCTGGGTTCCAAACTCGTTGGGGTTGGGGGGTGTGGTTCCGCACTCATGGCGGGGGAGGGGTTCTGAACTCGTGGGGGGTTGGGGGGGCGGGGGGGGCGGAGATCGTGCGGGGGTAGGGTCGGAGATCGTGCGGGGGTAGGGTCGGAGATCGTGCGGGGTTTGTCAGACATGGGGGGGGGGGGGGTGTCAAAGATCATGGAAGTGGGGAGTGCGGTCGTCAATCGCGTGCGTGGGATCGCGGCAGGTGAGCTTGTTGTGCTGGGGAGAAGCACTCCTGTTCCTCCTGGCCCACAAGCAGTGCAATAATGGGCCTTGATCCAGACCTTCTTGCCTCCTCTTACATGGCAAGAATCAGAATACCCAAGAGTCCCGGCCCCCAGAAGTTAAAAATAAAAAACCTACTAAAATGGGTCCCGTAGTCTCCTTAAAAGATTTTACTGACCGACCCGTGGATTGGTCGCTTGCCCCTCTACCCGCCTCTGTTAAAACCGGAAGTGGGCAGGTTGGGGTCGGGTTTTTTTTTAACAATTTTTACCTTCCCTCCCACCCCCAACCCACCCGTTTGTGGGGTTAAAATTTACCCCAATGTCTTTGAATGATCTGGATGTTTCTAGTCATTTGTTTATTTGCATCTTCTTCCTGTATATGGAGCTGTTTATTTGCACTGCAATAATCGACTAAGCATTATGCAGGAGAAAGGGTTGAATCTGCATTTTAAAAATTCTGGGCATGTTCACTGAAAGGATTGCATGTTGTTAGGTACAACCGTCTTTTGTATGAGATATTAAACTAAGGCTCCATCTGTCCCCTCAGGTGGATGTAAAAGATCCCATGACACTATGAGTAAGAGCAGGGGAGTTCTCTCAGTGTACTGGTCAACATTTATCCCTCAACCAACACCACAAAAAACAGATTATCTGGTAACTTATCTCACTGCTGTCTGTGGGACCTTGCTGTGTGCAAATTGTCTACTGTGTTTGCCTTCATTACAACAGTCACTACATTTCAAAAGTATCTCATTGGCTATGAAGCTCTTTGGGTCATCAGGAGGACATGAAAGGTGCTATAAAAATGTAAGTTCTTTCTTTCTTTCCAGAGGACAGCTTTTTAATTTGTGTACGTAGAAAATAAGATATAAAATATATTTTTTTCCTCATGTTGAGCCTGGGACATTACTTTTTCAACAAATCTATAGCAACAACTGCCATTTATATCGTGCCTTTAACGTTGTCAAACATTCCAAGGCGCTTCACAGGAGCATAATCAGACAAAAACTGAAACTAAGCCAAAGAAGGAGACATTAGGACAGGTGACCAAATACTTGGTCAAAGATGTAGGTTTTAAAGAGGGTCTTAAAAGGAGGAGAGGTAGAGAAGCAGAGTGAATTAGGGAGGGAATTCCAGAGCTTAGAGCCTAGACAGCTGAAGGCACGGCCACCAATGTTGGGATAAAGGAAGTGGGGGATGGACAAGAGTCCAAAGTCGGAAGAATGCAGAGTTCTCGGAGGGTTATGCGGCTGGAGGAGGTTACAGAGATAGGGAGAGTTTTGAACTCGAGGATGAAAATTTAAAAATGGAGGCATTTGGGGATCGGGAGTCAGTGAATACAGGGGTGATGGGTGAATGGGACAGTGCGTGTTAGGATACAGGCAACTTACTAAATCCAACCACCATACTGTGACTGCAGAATCAGACATAATTCAGGCAGTGCACAATCAAGAACAAAGCACACCAGAGAAAGTAAAATTTACTCATGAGGATAGATTCAGCTGGCTTTGATGTCCTCCACAAATGGTAACCTGCCAGGGCTCACTGTAAAGTTTCACACATGGATAATGACCAGTTGGGTGACCAACTCTCTTCGAAATGTAATACAGTGAACATGTTTCTAGGTTCTTTCTGGGAAAACAGAAAGGTTACAGCCTCGGGGTGCCATTATCCTTCATTTATGTTTCCATCAGGTGCCAGTCAGTGGAGCCAGTGGATCGCATGGCAGCTCACAAGATTGAAGAAAAAAGTGGGTTTCTAAAGCCATTGGAACAAGGTAAGTAGGGCAGTTTAGGTTTTTAACTGCAGCTGATGGTGAAGGAACTAAGCGTTTCCCTTTAGCGGCAATCTTTAAACATAAGAGAGTCAATGTCTTCAGCTGAAAACAGTTGGAGAGAAAATTAGAGAAAAATTTGACAAAATTGCAAAAAATAACAAATGTAGAGAAAGGCAAGATAAAAAAAATAGATTTACACAGGTGAAAGTAGAATTTTAAAAAGGTAATTTTACCACATTTATGGGGGACATAAGGATGAACACTCAGAAGGAGAAATAAATAAAAAGATTTGAGTTAAAGTTGCCAAAAATAAATCATTTGGCAAGAACAGGAAGCTGCAGGTTTTCAGCTCGGCATAGTTGTCTCCTCAAGAAAGAGAGCAGCACAGAACTGCCAGTACTTGGTGTCAGTCCCTCTGCCACCAATGGAGACAGTGCCTCCCATGGATTCTTCTATCACTTCCTGGATCCCCATTTTTTAAAAAAGGACTTGAATCTCATTTTTTTTACATTTTCAATGCTGGCATCTCTGCATCAATGCTATTCTATAGCTAGTAGGCAGGAAAGCAGTTTTCCATCCCTTTTTAGTCTCAACTCAATATTTTCCCTTGCTGGGAAGACAGCGATTGGGAAATAGATGGATGCTAACCCATATCCTCCTGATCTGTGGTGTAATATGTTAAACAAGAGATGCAATATAACACACCAGAGTCCCAATTTTAAAAGATTCTACTACAAGTGCAATAAATAACTAAACAACTATTCATCAAAAATGCTGCTCATGTTCCCCCAAATATGAACTCTAGTCATTATAACACAAAGTGATTGCAATATGAATCGTTTCACTGACAGGCTGTTTACAAGATAACTGCTGCAAAGCATGTAGAGCTATTAATAGCAGCTGTCAGTGCTGATTGGCACTGATGTAATTGGTTCACTTATCTACTGCAGTCAACTTTTGAATTAACAGATGGGGTACTCTGTATAATCAGAGAATTTATTAATGTTGCTGCATAACCAAAGAGGAAAAGTCAAATTTGAAATCAATTATTGCTGTAGGTCATGGATACAAATTAAAGGCACTGAATTACAAGGAACCCTTTCTATTACTAGCAGAAGTCAATATGTAAATTAGCTACATTAAAAGCTAGCAGAATGATCATGTGGCTGCAGATTACATACAACTAGATTTGAGTAAAGTACTGAAAGTTTGTTCAATTTTAGATTTGTTCTTTTTATTTTAGTTTTGTTTTGCTTTACTAGCCCTGCACAAAGAAATTCCTGATATTTCCAGATCTAAAAGGTCACACTGTGGCTGGTGCCGGGCCAACTGATTCCCAGCAGGCGTTGAATTATATAAGTCCAAACTTTCTGCTAAGGTGCTCTGTGTATCTTTTTTTGATAAACTGTCTCAAAAATCTAAAATAATCTTTTTGTTCTGTGTCCAAAATTGCTGAGTTGGTAATGCTGCTTTAAAGATTCTCTCTGTCACACAGGGTTTAAAAAATTTCTTTTAAACTTTTGTCCCATCAGGTCACCACTACACCCAGATCATGCAGTGTTTTGGTATCTAGATTCTATGCCTTGTTCTGTGGACATCCGGATGTCTACTTTTCACACAAAAATCAAGATAATGAGAAAAATGTATCTAGTGCAAAAGTATTTGATTCCGGTGTTGCAAAATTACATCAGCTTTTTTTTCATCATTTCCCAATTTTCTCTCCTCCTTTCCTGAAGACCTAGCTCATGCTTGGGTAGGGTTCCACAGGTGACAGCTACCCTCCAATATCTGACTAAAGATGCCATTCTTTGTTTGCAAACTTGGCAGTACAGCAATGAAATTTGACTACCTGGGGCACCACACCCAAGCTTGATCCTGTCACCCGCTATATACAGCCTGCTCTGCCTCTCCCTTGATTACAACAGTAAGCAGTTGATGCTACCATCCCACATTCTACTTTCCTCACTGGCACTTCAACTTCAAACATGGCTGTGCTTTGAAGTGTGGATGTTGGGAAGCTGATCATTATTTTCAACATTACAGTGAACCATTTCAGGAGTCTGTATTGCTGACAGATACAGAAATTATCATATTAATGATTGATCCAAATCCAATTTGTTCACATCACTTGGGCAGGAGAGTCTTAAAATATGCTCCTTTTTAAAATTAAAATGCTATGAATGGAGAAATTGACTAGTTATATTCATAATAAGTAACATTTCACCAGACTGCTGCAATTGACAAATATAGTGAAATTTTTTTTATTGTGAATATAACTAGTTTTATGGTGTAAAATGTGAGCTACTCTTGTGACTACTGGCCCCAGAAACTGAGCAGTTCCAGTTGGCAATGTCATCCAGTCATGGATAAGCTGCAACTTCCAGCTAAACATTGGGAAGATCAAAGCTATCAACTTTGGCCCTGCCACAAACTCCATATCCTTGCTAATAACTTCATCTCTCTTCCCACTGTCTCAAGCTGAACCAGGCTGTTGACAACTTCAGTGCGCTACTTGACCCCTAGCTGAGCTTCTGACCCCTTTCTATGACAAAGACCACCTCCTTCCACTTCCGTAACATCGCCCACCTCTGTCCTCACTTCAGTCCAGTCCACTGCCACTGAAATCCTCATCCACGACTTTGTCATCACCAGATTCAACTATTCTAATGTTCTACAGGCCAGCCTCCCATCCTCCACTCTATAAACTTCAGCTCATCCAAAATTCTGCTACCCATATCCTATCGTGCACCAAATCCAGCTTGTCCATCACCTCTGTGCTCACCGACTTATATTGGCTCCTAGCCCCTCAAAGCCTCAAATTTAAAATTCTCATCCTTGTCTTCAAATCTCTTCATGGCCTTGTCCCTCCTTATCTCTGTAATCTACTCCAGCCCTACAATCTCCTAGAACTCTCCATACTTTTGACTTTAGGCTCTTATGCATCTCCTCTGCCTTAGCCCCACCACTGACAGTCGTGCCTTCAGTCACCTAGGCCCCATGCTCTGGAATTCACTTCCTAAACCCTATTTCCCCTCCGGATACTCTCTCTTTCTTTAGGACCCTCCTTAAAACTCACCTCTTTGACTAAGTTTTTGGCCACCCCTTCTAATATTTCCTTCTTTGGCTCTGTGTCCAATTTTTGATTACGCCTCTGAAGAGCTTTGGGATATTTTTCTACGTTAAAGATGCTCTATAAATCCAAGTCGTTGACAGCAGTGGCATGCCCTGCATGTCACAGGCAGTTACCACTACAGGGGAACTTTGTGCCCTGCTCCTTCAACAACAACTTGCATGTATATAGTGCCTTTAACATAGTAAAGTGTATCCAATTTTTAAATAATGGACAACCAAATGCCAGTTCACCTAGGCTTTACATTAATTTTGGTCAGCCATAACACTAACTTTCTGTTTTCCACTCTCAACAGCTTGCCCAATGTCTTTCCGTGTTACCTTTGTTAGTTAAGAGGCTGTTAACATTTGAGAAATGTGAAACCAGCATAATCACAAGTCAGGTGCGATTGGGCAGATTTCAACATTAACTTTCACTCCAAAAAGAACAACTGTTTCCACAGAAAACTTATCAGATCTCACTTGGAAGCATTTCTGCAAAAATTAGGTTAATAATGCCAAAAATAAAACAGAAAATATCCAATCACTGGCAAGATCCCTTCTGCAAGATGATACCTTAGCTTTTCTGTACTGCCATGGCATGCACGATGCAAATGTTATCAGACAAAGCACCATCTTCATGGTATATCTATGCCAGCATAGGGCTAAGTTTCGCTTCCAATGACAAAGTGTGCAATAGGTTAGGTTCTCAAATTGAAATGTGTACATGTTGCCTAATCAAGACTGCACCAGTTACAGTTCCATTTCTGCATGGATAGCTCAACTGAAGTTGTGATACATCTTCCTAAAATCCCTCAGGACATTTGACTTTCTGAGCCAGGACGATTCATAGAATCATAGAAAGGTTACAGCACAGAAGGACGCCATTTGGCCCATCGAGTCTGCGCCAGCTAGAGCAATCCAGCTAGTTCCTCTCCCCTGCCCTATCCCCGTAGCCCTGCAAATTTTTTACTTTCAAGCACTTATCCAGTTCCCTTTTGAAGGCCATGATTGAATCTGCCTCCACCATCCCCTCGGGCTGTGCATTCCAGATCCTAACCACTCGGTGTGTAAAAAAGTTTTTCCTCATGTCACCTTTGGTTCCTTTGCCAATCACCTCAAATCTACATCCTCTAGATCTTGACCCTTCTGCCAATGGGAACAGTTTCTCGCTATCTATTCTGTCTAGACCCTTCATGATTTTGAATACCTCTATCAAATCTCCTCGCAACCGTCCCTGTTCCAAGGAGAACAACCCAGCTTCTCCAGTCTATCCACGTAACTAAAGCTCCTCTCCCCTGGAATCATTCGAGTAAATCTCTTCTGCACCTTGTCTAAGGCCTTCACATATTTCCTAAAGTGCGGTGCCCAGAGGGCACTCACTAATCCATGTCGAGATAACCTGGACATAAACTTAGTCATTGGGTTGCTCTCTGGTCCTGAAAAGGTCATCTTGTTTCTGATGTATCTCATCAAGAAAGACTGAGGTCATGATATATTAAAAAAATGGTTTTGCAAATGCTATGAGCAGCGATTGTCTGTGCATTCAGCTTTTCTCATGGCACAGCTGTATCTATGGTTTGTTAGGAAGCACTGGTGATTAAGCAGCTTGTTAACTACTTGAAGTATGAAAATGAGTATAAGTACAGGTACACACTGATTGGTCAGTTTCTGCCAGATGACATTATTGAATTTGTGAGGCAGGAGAAAACCCCAGATGTATCTATCAGTTTGGTTGACAGAAACAGGTGGACTTTAATCATTATTCCTGAAGGAGGAAAACGTGAGCACATATTTTCAGATTCAACTTACATGAATTGATATGAAGAAGTTATTTGCAGAGTATGCTAGGAGACACACTAGCAAATTTTGTACAGGATAAGTTTATGAGCCATTGCTGGCTTTAAAGTCTTTTTAATGTTTGTCCATCTTTTTCATATTACTGTACACCAACAAAAAGTAATATCTGACCTCCTTCTGAACACCATGGGCACAGAATGTTTTCCCATCGAATTTCAATTTGCTGACATCAGACCTGGAAAAGAAAAAAGACGTGAAAAGAATGATAACACTGTTAAATTACTCAAAGATGTGTCATTCCCCTACACATGTACAATGTGAAAAATATTATCAGTTTATAGGAAATATTAGCAAATATTTCACAACCCAGATAGGAACATAGGAACAGAAGTAGGCCAGTCAGCCTCTTGAGCCTGTTCAGCCATTCAATTGGAACATGGCTGATCTGTAACATCTTGGTTCCGTAACCCTTACTATCCTTGCCTAACAAAAATCTATCAATCTCAATTTTGAAATTTTCAATTGACCTAGCGCCAACAGCCTTTTGGGGGAGAGAGTTTGAGATTTCCACTACCCTTTGAGTGAAGAAGTGATTCCTGACATCATCCCTGAACAGCCTAGCTCTAATTTTAAGGTTATGCCCCCTTGTTCTGGACTCCCTCATCAGAGGAAATAGTTTCTTTCTATCTGCCCTATCAAATCCTTAAATCATCTTAAACACCTAATTATATCACCCCTCAATCTTCTATCCTCAAGTGAATACAAGCCAAGCTTATACAACCTGCCATCATAATTTAACCCTTTTAGCCCCGGTATCATTCTGAAATTAAGTCAAGTAGTACAATACAATGATGAGTTACACTGGGATGAATTTTCCAATTGGTTATTACTGGACATAAAGTGGGTGTAATTGAATGGAAAAATAAAAAATGGGCAGAGATTGACTACATTAGATTTCCATCCAGTTAGCACCCCATTCAAATTTCCAGTTGGTTTCAGAAGTGCCTGCCAGTTATAATCTAATTATAAAACTAGACAATGACGACATAATTTAGATGTCCATGCAATTTTCTGGTGTTTACACTGATATAATGCTAAGTCATCTAACTACCCATATTTTCCCTAGATTACAACAGTGACTATGGGCAGGCGGCAGGGGGGGCGGAATTTAAAATGGAGCGGGGGACTTACCACTCCTTTCCTGCCCTGAACTGACTGACTGCAATTTTAAATTGCAGGTGGCATGGACAGCCGCCCCAAGCCATGGCGTGCTCTTTAAATATGCAGACTGGGCTCCGATTAAGTCATCGGGGCCTGATCTGCCATCTTACCTTAAGGCCTGCACGGAGAAGCAGTGGTGGCTACTCTGCCAGGCAAAACCTGCCAGGAACTGCAGCTGGGGCCATAAGAGGCCCATCAAAGTAAGATTTTAACATTTTTTCTTGGTTTCCTTGTTGGCCAAGAGAAGCAGGAGTGTTCCTCTGGTCCCCAAAAGGAAATCTTGGGCCTCCCCTGCCCCAGGTTTCCTCACCCATCCCCTGACTGGAATTCCCTTATCTTGTGCCAGGGACTGTTCCCGGCATCCTCAGGCCACCTGATTTCAAAGGCCGGGCAGCTGCATCCCACCAACTTCCTAGCTGTTTGGGTCAGGAAATCAGCATGCTAATGAGGGCCAGCTGTTAAGATCGGCCAAGTCTGCCTGCTGCCGCTCACAGATGAGCACGCCACTTGCTTTGCCACGTTCCCGTCCAAGAATTAAAATCGAGCCCTACACTTCAAAAGTACTTAATCGGCTGTGAAATGCTTTGGGACGTCCTGAAGATGTAAACGGCACCAAATAAATGCAAGTTGTTTCGTTGTTCTTTATTTCATAGGCTGCTTATGAAAGCATTCTATTTTGTTCCAGTCTTTCTTGTTTTTCTGGGCACACGCAATATGCACTTGAAAGTGTTTGCCAAAAACTTGCTCTCAGGGTTACGCCAATGCTACTCTTGAACCAGCTACGAGAAGATGAGTACGGGTGACTGGTACCCTTTTGTTTTACTTCCCTTCCTCACAGCAACAATGCTGACATCAGCAGCTCCATAGAAATAGAGGATCAAACTTATACTTCAGCACTCTGTGATATTAGGCTACAGTTAGCTGGAATGTTCTGTAACAGAATCAAACAACTTGATAGCTATATGGAAAAAAGAAATAGTAACGGGTATGGGGAGCAAACAGAGTGAGATTAGACTAGAATGCTCAGATAGAGGAAAACCACCAATGCATACACGATGGGATGAATAGCCTGTGCTGTAGCTTTCTATTATTTTGTAATTAAAACTAGCCAGGTTGTTTTTAAACCAGAGCAACTACAACTAAAGTAAATATCCCATAACACATACCTCATTTCTCTATTATAAAATCTAATTCTCAGTTTCTTTACACTGGCTATGTACGACACTGATGTGTACCTCTACAATATTAGCTCAATTATGTACGATGTGCGAGCATTTAATGTTCTTCAGCATTCGGTGAGAAATACATAATGTTCCCTCATAATTGTTTCATTAGAAGTGAACCAGTTTCAAAACAAGTTACCATTAAGTTTTACAAAGAGGTAGAAATAAGAAATTAGCAACCTTTTATTGAAATCCCAGGTACTAATTTGAGGAGTGATTTCCGGGCGGCAGAAATTAGGTTATGCTGTGGAAAAATGTAAACCTCATTTAAATAGATTATTTAGTAAATTAGGTCCTGAGCAGAATTTCCTGACTTTGACTGAGGCTCTGCCCACAGCATACGCCTCACTCATATTAAATGGGCTCATCTAGCGTCCTGGGGCCTGGCTTTCTTAAGTAAGGTTCTTAAAGGAAGGTCACAATTAGAATTGCTGTTAAAAGTGAGTTTTTTTGCAATTGGAGTTGCATTTTGCTCCACGTATTATTTGATTTTGCTGCATAGTTTGCTATTTTTGATCTGTAATTATTTTCTTCTAAATGAAGGAAAGTTCACTCATTATTCTTGGTTGCTGCTGTCATTTATATCACACCATACAAAGTGGTGAGGATTGATATTGCTTTGGGAGTTCCCATAGTGCTGCATGATTTAGATGAGGAAGACGGGTTCAAAACATGATAACAAATGCAGATGCACAACAACACTTGAGGCATTTTGCACTCACTTGTTACTACCCGGGACCCATGTTTATAAACCCCTCCATCCATTCCCTGGACATGTCAGAAAAGACCTGTCCACTGTCACTGCTTCACAAGAGACCGCTACAAAGTAGTACCATTGGTGGCACAACAACATCTGGAACAGGGATGGCTCTTCCCATAGAAATGAAAGTTACCACATCATGAAGCTTTCATGCTCCCAGTTCTTTCCAAGTCACCCCAGGTGACATCTACCATATTGGATAGTCTATAGTGCACATATGCATCAAGTAAGTGACAATGCTATGTTTGCAAGGGATCACACCTTCATCACTTTCCCTGTGGAAAAAAGATATCAGCTAGACAGGGCACAGAGCTTTCACTGGATGGCAGGGTTCCCCAAGGTGCAAGGCCTCGAAGATGGCACCTATGTGGGCTTCAAGGCTCTTCATATCAACCTCATGGCCTACATGAAGAGAAAGGGTTTGCAATTCAATTAATGTTCAGGTGGCATATGCCCACAGAAACATCATCATGCACGTCAATGGCCACTGTTCAGGAAGCAGCCATGATACAGTCATTATGCACTTCGGTGCCCCCATTTTTTAAGGGGAAGAAACACTGTGGGATAGCTCTTAGGCGTCCAGAGCTAACCTCTACACCCATGCCTGTTGAACCCACTTAGAAACCCCCTAACAAGAGAGGTGGCCCTTGGGCTGGAAACCTGAGCATCTGTATGCTGCTACCACCTCCATCTGCAAGAAAAGTGCATAGAATGAAACAGTCTCTTGAAAGTTAGGATAGAGTGTACCCAAGGATTGTGTCAACATCTGCAGGAGGATCGCTGCACAGAAAAGTTTGAAAAGCCTTGGTGTAAACTACAAGAGCTGCTTAGGAAATGCAAACAGCACCCAGCAGAAGAGAAATGACCAGCTCTAGCTTATCTTCTCTGTCCATCCCCTTCATCAGTCTCACCCACAAGAAGGGTAATAATGAGGGCTCTCATTATAGCTGTGATAAATGCACTGTGTACTTTGGTACTGAGCCACACACACCACTAGCTCCCAGATCAGACTCTGGTGTGTGCTGAGTTGGTTGATTCCAGCTGGGGTGGTGTACGAATGTTTCGACTAGCCTCAGTAACCCTCTACTAGGGAAACGAAAATACAGAGAGGATTTCCACTTCTGATTGCTATTCAGTGACGCCTGCTAAAAAGTGTGTACTTGTGAACATTGGGTCAGCACAAGACCAGGCTCCTATGTAATGTCCCCCAAGACAAATAGTCTGCCAACACTTACTGTCTAAACTCATACAGTAAGAGGCACTGCATGAATGATGGCTACCGCTGTTTGTAGAACCCCAATATATTGAAGAAAAACATTAAAAACTTACTGAAGACTAATATTCGTGTTAATCTGATTCCTTTCACAGTTGAAAAAAGATGAAAATTCAAAACCTGGTAACATTTCAATCTTACCGCTCGTATGAGGTTAAAAATAGCAATATTGCCAACTATAATATTTCCACCATGAACTGCAACAATAAAATTCAGCTCATCCTTGAGTCAGTACAGAGGAAAATTCACCCTGCATCTAACCCATATTGCACATTAACCTGACCTAGGAGTGTTTGGTGTGATAGTGTAGAGCTAGTCTGACTTAACATCTAACCTCTGCCAATTAATGCTCATCAGGGCACAGATCTGGGAGTGTCTCTTCGACCAATGACCATTGTGCTTGATACTGACACTGGGAGTAAAATTTAGAAAAAAAAAATATTCCCCAGCAATGTCAACTGCCATCTTGATAAGGAAAGAAATCACAGATCTGGTCTTGTGGTTTATGATGTTATCTGAACTCCTTGGTTATATAACAGGTTATGGCTTCATGATCTATTATCCTACAAATATACCACTGCTAAAATATCACTTGTGGTATAAACCACAGGAGTCATTCTGATACATCTCATCGGTACCAAAATACAGCACAAATATTCAGACATGTCTTTGTTGTCAAAGATGGACATCAACACAAGACAAACATGAGTACTGTTTACCATCTTAGGAGGTGGATCCGTTTATTCCCTTGGAATACAACAAAGCCTGTGGCAGTGAATCCTATGAAAGCTGTAGCTCCTGAAGAATCCTTGAAGGTAAAAAGACAAACGTTTACAATACTTTCACTAGACTACAATCTAGAAATTAGCCTATAAACACTTAACATATTCGTAGAACATTTCTCTATCCACTATTTTAAGGGTAGTGTTCATTTATTTATTTTAGATGGGTTAATCCCTCCATTAAAATCGCCGACAGAGGACCGCCAAACAAACTTATTAAAGATTAATTCAATAATATCAACAATAGTAATTCTAGCTTATGTTATTGACCATCAAAGAAAGATTCTCTGTGAACTTAATGCAGAAGAGCTTTGGCAGTAATTTTAATAGCAAACTCCCCCTAAAATCTAAAATAATTATCCTACAAATACTAAACATCAAATTGGTATCATTCTACTTGACACTAGGGCTTTTAGATCCTGATTGTTCATAAACATTCCTATAGTTTATAAATGTTTTATTGGATTTTCCTATTTACAGTCATTAATCAAAATGTACCTAGAAATTATGCGACTTTGTAATTGTCCCTATAGCTCAGCCCGGTCTCCATCTCTCATTACGTCACTGTAATGTAGACAGTGAGGTGCCTGTCAAATGATGTGTGGCTGACTGGAAAGATGTCTGCACACCCAATGTGAGTTGGGTCCAAACTTTGCAGGAAGTCATACAGCAAGAACTGTCAGCAAGACATTATGATGGGGCTTGGCTCTCCCTTTTAATGAGGGAAAATAAGTGTTTAAGGAAGGTAGATGATAACCTTTAATTTTAGCTTTGGGACGAACTGCAATTGGAAGATTGCTCTACCTTTCTCTTCCCTCTGATGCTCTGTTTCCTCCCACCCACTCTAGCCTCTGATTCCTAAGTACCTCTCCCTCCAATGTCTTTAATTTCCTGCACTTGATTCATCTGCCTTTGATCTTCATCCACCTGTCACATTTTTATCACAACCTATTGAAACCGTCTAAGATTTCTTTTAGTGAAGAGTAAATATAAACATTTCGGCAGATGCAACAGAAATGCAATAACGCACAAAGTAACATTTCTTTTTAAATCAATTTTATCTCCTCTTCCTCTGCTGAAGGCATTCACTTCTGCTGGGATATAACTCCACAGGTATCTTTTGGTATCTTGTCCAAAAGGTCATTTTCCATACATGAGCCTAGATTATGTACAGGGAATTTTTAACTCCCTGTGCTCAGAGTTAAAATGAAAGCCATACAAAGAAAGTTTGGGCCACTTATGCCCCAGGCTCCTCCGCCCTCCCCCCTGCTTCATGTTCCGAGCCGTCCAATATTCACAAGCCAGAACGTGGCGATCTGCCTCTGACCACACATTTTGGGTGGGCAGCTCATCTGCTGCATTTAAGTGAGGCCTGGCCGGTAAAATTGATAGGGCTCTTGCAGCACCTCCGGCGCTGTCGGCCCATACGTTACTCTGGCTTTCCGCCTGGGAGTTAAAATTCTTCCTTGTGTATCAGCAAGCCATTTGATTTTGGGAGGGAGCGCCTAACATCCATATACTTTCCAGCAGTTGTCATTGAATAATGATCTGGTTGTTTTTTCTCCCGCAGGGAGAATCTACTTCAACCACCCTTTCAGGCAGTGCATTTCAGATCATAACAACTCATGCCTAAAAAAAATGTTTCCTCATGTCGCCTCTGGTTCTTTTGCCAATCACCTTAAATCTATGCCCTCTGGTTACTGACCCGTCTGCCATTGGAAACAGTTTCTCCTTATTTATTCTGTCAAAACCACTCATGATTTTAGCGCAGGGATGCATATGCCTTTATCAACTGAGCCACTAGGGCAGCTAGAATAATTTCCATGATTTCTTGCAGTAAAGTCATTGCATTAATTCTGGGTTAAATCTTCAAAATGTGACAAGGCATTTCATAGTATCATAGTAGGTACAGCACAGGAGAAGGCCATATGGCCCATCATGCCTGCGCCGGCTCTTTGAAAGAGCTATCCAATTAGTCCAATTCCCCTGCTCTTCCCCCCTAGTCCTGTAAATTTTTTCATTTCAAGAATTTATGCAATTCCCTTTTGAAAGTTATTATTGAATCTACTTCCACCATCCTTTCAGGCAGTGCATTCCAGATCATTACAACTCTCTGCGTAAAAAAAATGTTTCCTCATATCGCCTCTGGTTCTTTTGCCAATCACCTTAAATCTATACCCTCTGGTTACTGACCCGTCTACCATTGGAAACAGTTTCTCCTTATTTATTCTGTCAAAACCGCTCATGATTTTGAACATATCTATCAAATTTCCTCTTAACCTTCTCTGCTCTAAGGAGAACAAACTCAGATTCTCCAGTCCTTCCATATAACTGAAGTCCCTCATCCCTGGTACCATTCTAGTAAATCTCTTCTGCACACCCTCTAAGGCGTTCAAATCCTTCCTAAAGTGTGGTGCCCAGAATTGAACACAATACTCCAGCTGAGGCCTAACCAGTGTTTCATAGAGGTTTAGCATAACTTCCTTGCTTTTGTACTCTATGCCTCTATTAATAAAGCCAAGATCCCATATGCTTTTTTTAACAACCTTTCCCAACTTGTCCTGCCACCTTCAAAGATTTGTGTACAGGTCTCTCTGTTCCTGCACTCCCTTTAAAATTGTACCATTTCGTTTATATTGCCTCTCCTCATTCTTTCTAATAAAATGTATTACTTCGCATTTCCCTGCGTTAAGTTTCATCTGCCCATTTCACCAGTCTGTCTATCTCCTCCTGAAGTCTGTTACCATCCTCCACATTGTTTACTACATTTTTGAGATTCGTGTCATCTACAAACTTTGAAATTATACCCTCTATACCCAAGTTCAGGTCATTAGTATATATCAAAAAGAGCGATGGTCCTAATATCAACCCTTGGGGAACACCACTGTATACTTCCCTCCAGTCTGAGAAACAACCGTTCATCACTGCTCTCTGCTTTCTGACGCTTAGCCAAATTTGTATCAACGCTGCCACTGTCCCTTTAATCTCATGGGCTTTAATTTTGCTTACATGTCTATTATGTGGTACTTTATCAAGTGCCTTTTGAAAGTCCATATACATAACATCAACTGCGCTATTCTCATCAACCCTCTCCGTTACTTCATCAAAGAACTCACTCAAGTTAGTCAAACATGATTTCCCTTTAACAAATCCATGCTGACTTTCATTTATTAGCCCATACTTTTCAAAGTGACAATTAATTTTGTGGGCAAACCCTCCTCAATTTCTACCCTTACTTTCTTCAGTAACCTAGGATGCATCACCATCTGGACCTGGTGCCTTTTCTACTTTGAGTATTGCCAACCTTTTAAGAACCTCCTCTTTATCTATTTTTATCCTAATATTGCTACTACCTCTTCCTTTACTGTTACATTGGCAGCATCCTGTTCTCTAGTGAAGACCGATGCAAAGTATTCATTTAGTACCTCAGCCATACCCTCAGCCTCCACAAGAGCAGAGCATAGAAGGAGGCCCAAGAGCGGGGAGGTAAACGAAACTTAAAATCAAGCCCAAGAGCAGGAGATGAGCGGAGCATATAAGGAGCCCGAGAGCGGGAGGGTGAGCGGAGGGTAAAAGGAGCCCGAGAGCGGGAGGGTGAGCGGAGGGTAAAAGGAGCCCGAGAGCGGGAGGGTGAGCGGAGGGTAAAAGGAGCCCGAGAGCGGGAGGGTGAGCGGAGGGTAAAAGGAGCCCGAGAGCGGGGGGTGAGCGGAGGGTAAAAGGAGCCCGAGAGCGGGAGGGTGAGCGGAGGGTAAAAGGAGCCCGAGAGCGGGAGGGTGAGCGGAGGGTAAAAGGAGCCCGAGAAGGGAGGGTGAGCGGAGGGTAAAAGGAGCCCGAGAGCGGGGGGTGAGCGGAGGGTAAAAGGAGCCCGAGAGCGGGAGGGTGAGCGGAGGGTAAAAGGAGCCCGAGAGCGGGAGGGTGAGCGGAGGGTAAAAGGAGCCCGAGAGCGGGAGGGTGAGCGGAGGGTAAAAGGAGCCCGAGAGCGGGAGGGTGAGCGGAGGGTAAAAGGAGCCCGAGAGCGGAGGGTAAGGGGCGTGAGCGGAGGGTATAGAGAGCCCGAGAGCGGGGGACGAACGGGGGGTGAGAGGAGGGTACAAGGAGCCCGAGAGCGGGGGGTGAGCGGAGGGTACAAGGAGCCCGAGAGCGGGGGGTGAGCGGAGGGTACAAGGAGCCCGAGAGCGGGGGGTGAGCGGAGGGTACAAGGAGCCCGAGAGCGGGGGGTGATCGGAGGGTACAAGGAGCCCGAGAGCGGGGGGTGATCGGAGGGTACAAGGAGCCCGAGAGCGGGGGGTGATCGGAGGGTACAAGGAGCCCGAGAGCGGGGGGTGAGCGGAGGGTACAAGGAGCCCGAGAGCGGGGGGTGATCGGAGGGTACAAGGAGCCCGAGAGCGGGGGGTGAGCGGAGGGTACAAGGAGCCCGAGAGCGGGGGGTGAGCGGAGGGTACAAGGAGCCCGAGAGCGGGGGGTGAGCGGAGGGTACAAGGAGCCCGAGAGCGGGGGGTGAGCGGAGGGTACAAGGAGCCCGAGAGCGGGGGGTGATCGGAGGGTACAAGGAGCCCGAGAGCGGGGGGTGAGCGGAGGGTACAAGGAGCCCGAGAGCGGGGGGTGAGCGGAGGGTACAAGGAGCCCGAGAGCGGGGGGTGAGCGGAGGGTACAAGGAGCCCGAGAGCGGGAGGGTGAGCGGAGGGTAAAAGGAGCCCGAGAGCGGGAGGGTGAGCGGAGGGTAAAAGGAGCCCGAGAGCGGAGGGTAAGGGGCGTGAGCGGAGGGTATAGAGAGCCCGAGAGCGGGGGACGAACGGGGGGTGAGAGGAGGGTACAAGGAGCCCGAGAGCGGGGGGTGAGCGGAGGGTACAAGGAGCCCGAGAGCGGGGGGTGAGCGGAGGGTACAAGGAGCCCGAGAGCGGGGGGTGAGCGGAGGGTACAAGGAGCCCGAGAGCGGGGGGTGATCGGAGGGTACAAGGAGCCCGAGAGCGGGGGGTGATCGGAGGGTACAAGGAGCCCGAGAGCGGGGGGTGATCGGAGGGTACAAGGAGCCCGAGAGCGGGGGGTGAGCGGAGGGTACAAGGAGCCCGAGAGCGGGGGGTGAGCGGAGGGTACAAGGAGCCCGAGAGCGGGGGGTGAGCGGAGGGTACAAGGAGCCCGAGAGCGGGGGGTGATCGGAGGGTACAAGGAGCCCGAGAGCGGGGGGTGAGCGGAGGGTACAAGGAGCCCGAGAGCGGGGGGTGAGCGGAGGGTACAAGGAGCCCGAGAGCGGGGGGTGAGCGGAGGGTACAAGGAGCCCGAGAGCGGGGGGTGAGCGGAGGGTACAAGGAGCCCGAGAGCGGGAGGGTGAGCGGAGGGTAAAAGGAGCCCGAGAGCGGGAGGGTGAGCGGAGGGTAAAAGGAGCCCGAGAGCGGAGGGTAAGGGGCGTGAGCGGAGGGTATAGAGAGCCCGAGAGCGGGGGACGAACGGGGGGTGAGAGGAGGGTACAAGGAGCCCGAGAGCGGGGGGTGAGCGGAGGGTACAAGGAGCCCGAGAGCGGGGGGTGAGCGGAGGGTACAAGGAGCCCGAGAGCGGGGGGTGAGCGGAGGGTACAAGGAGCCCGAGAGCGGGGGGTGATCGGAGGGTACAAGGAGCCCGAGAGCGGGGGGTGATCGGAGGGTACAAGGAGCCCGAGAGCGGGGGGTGATCGGAGGGTACAAGGAGCCCGAGAGCGGGGGGTGAGCGGAGGGTACAAGGAGCCCGAGAGCGGGGGGTGATCGGAGGGTACAAGGAGCCCGAGAGCGGGGGGTGAGCGGAGGGTACAAGGAGCCCGAGAGCGGGGGGTGAGCGGAGGGTACAAGGAGCCCGAGAGCGGGGGGTGATCGGAGGGTACAAGGAGCCCGAGAGCGGGGGGTGAGCGGAGGGTACAAGGAGCCCGAGAGCGGGGGGTGAGCGGAGGGTACAAGGAGCCCGAGAGCGGGGGGTGAGCGGAGGGTACAAGGAGCCCGAGAGCGGGGGGTGAGCGGAGGGTACAAGGAGCCCGAGAGCGGGGGGTGAGCAGGCAGAAATTTGAAAGTGAAGTCACAGAACAGCAGGTAGGTGATTGGTTGGTGAGTATTACTGGGTTTTTTTCTCACTAAGTTAGGGCAATGGGTTAAGCTAAGAGTTTAAATCAATAACTTAAAGTAGCTAAACTAATTAGTTAATACAACTAAGACTAGCGAGTGAATAAAAACTCTAATAAAGTAAATAAATAAAACATGGTTAAATAGGGATTGCAGGGCAGGTGGTGTGTCGCAACTGCAGCAGATGGCAGTTTGTGGAGAGCAGCGTGATCCCAGGCAACCACATCTGCAGTAAGTGTCTGCAGTTCGAGGAAGTCCGGCTCAGAGTTGTTGAGCTGGAGTCTGAGGTGCAGACATTGCGATGCATCTCTCAGAGAGTCGTGAGTCTGTGGAACTCCCTTCCCCAGAGAGCGGTGGAGTCAGGGTCATTGAATATTTTTAAGGCTGAGTTAGATAGATTCCTGATTAATAAGGGAGTCAAAGGTTATAGTAGGTCAGGAAAGTAGGGTTGAGATCACAATCAGATCAGCCATGATCTTATCAAATGACAGAGCAGGCTCGAGGGGCCAAATGGCCTACTCCTGCTCTTAATTCGTATGTTCGAATGTCCATATGCATTAGGGAAGGGGATTAGTTATTTGGACACTTGTTCCAGAAGGCAGTCACACCCCTTAGATTAGGTAGTGGTTTAGATTCGTTCAGTGGACAGGGAAAGGAAGATGTAACTATTAGTCAGGCAGGTAAGGAGACCCCAGATATAGTGATGGAGGAGCTTCAGCCCTTGATCTTGTTCACCAGGTAAGAGGTACTTGCTACCTGTATGGATGAGAATGAGGGCTGCAGGGAGGAAGGGCAAACTGACCACGGCACCGTGGTACAGGAGGCCATTCAAGTGGGGGGGGGGAAAGGAACGTGATAGTGGTAGGGGATAGTATAGTCAGGGGGATAGACACTATTCTCTGTAACTGCAACCGAGAGTCCCAAAGCCTGTGTTGCCTGCCCAGTACCAGAGTTAAGGATATCTCCTCGCGGCTGGAAAAGAACTTGTAGCACAAGGGGGAGGATCCAGTTGTCGTGGTCCACGTAGGAACCAACGACATAGGTAAAACTAAGAATGAGGTTCTGCTGAGACAGTATGAGGAGCTAGGGTCTAAATTCATAAGCAGAACCTCAAAGGTAATAATCTCTGGATTACTACCTGAGCCACGCACAAATTGGCATAGGGACAGATTAAAGAGTTATATGCGTGGCTCAAAGAGTGGTGTGGGAGACAGGGGTTTCAATTCATGGAGCACTGGCATCAGTGCTGGGGAAAGAGGGAGCTGTTCCGTTGGGAATAGGCTCCACTTAAACCAGTGTCCTAGCAAATTGAATAACTAGGGCTTCAGATAGGGATTTAAACTAAAAAGGGGGGTGGGGGGGTGAGGGGTCAGCTGAGGGGAAATTTAGAAATCTAAGAAGAAAAGTCAAGGCAACAAAGCAGTGTAGTGTTTTGGTTAAAGAAAAGCAGAGTGTGGTAGGAAGGGACAGAGAGTTTAACGGTAATAGTGAATCAGCGAATAAGGTCAAAGCAGGGAAAAATGGTAAAAAGTTAAAATTATAGGCTCTTTATCTGAATGCATGAAGCATTCGTAACAAGATAGATGAATTAGTGGCACAAATAGAGATAAATGGGTTTGATCTAATATCCATTTCAGAGACATGGTTGCAAGGTGACCAAGGTTGGGAACTGAATATTCCAGGGTACTTGATGTTTCGAAAAGACAGGCAGAATGGAAAAGGGGCAGGGGGTGGATAGCCCTGATAATAAAGTACGACGTAAGGACAGTGGTGAGAAAGGATCTTGGCTCGGAGGATCAGGAAGTGGAATCAGTATGGGTGGAAATAAGAAATAACAAGGGGCAGAAAACACTGGCAGAAGTAGTTTACAGGACCCTAACAGTAGCTATACTGTTGGACATAGTATTAATCAAGAATTGATAGGAGCTTGTAACAAAAGTAATGCAATAATCGTGGGGGACTTTAATCTTCATATAGACTAATTGACAAAGTCAGTCTGGAGGACGAATTCATGGAATGCATTCGAGACAGTTTCCTAGAACAATACGTCATGGAACCAACCAGGGAACAGGCTATTTTAGATCTTGTATTGTGTAATGAGACAGGGTTAATTAGTAATGTCACAGTAAAGGATCGTCTGGGGAAGAGTGATCATAATATGATGGAATTTCACATTGAGTTTGAGAGTGACGTACTTATGTCCGAAACAAGAGTCAAACTTAAATAAAGCCAATTATATAGGTATGAGGGCCGAGTTGGCTAAGGTAGATTGGGAAATTAGATTAAAACATATGACGGTAGAAAAGCAATGGCAAACATTTAAAGAAGTATTTCAATATTCTCAATGTGTATACATTCCATTGAGAAATAAAAACTCCCCGGGAAAAATAACTCAACTGTGGCTCACTAAAGAAGTTAAGGATAGTATTAGATTAAATGAAGAGGTCTATAATGTTGCAAAGAAGAGTAGTAAGCCTGAGGATTGGGAATGTTTTGGAAACCAGCAAAGGATGAACAAAAAATTGATAAAAAGGGAGAAGACAGAATATGAAAGTAAACCAGCAAGAAATATAAAAACAGATGGTAAGAGCTTCTACAAGTATGTAAAAAGAGATTAGTGAAAGTAAACGTGGGTACCTTAGAGGCAGAGACAGGACAAATTATAATGGGGAATAAGCAAATTGCAAAGACATTAAACAAATATTTTAGGCCCGATATTAGGAGGGAGGCAGGTTGCCAGCGGGGGGTCGACTGGGCACGTGGGTAATGCGCCCAGTGAAATCGGTGGGTTTGGCACGCGACCGTAAGTAAATTGATGCCACTTACCTTGGCTTCCGGGTTTTGCGCTGGAAAGCTGTGCAGTGGGTGGACTGCGCACTCGCATCATAGGCTGTCGGCTGGAGGAGCCCTATTTAAAGGGGCAGTCCTCCACTGACTGATGCTGCAGAAAATAGGAAAAATTACAGCATGGAGCAGCCCAGGGGGAAGGCTGCTCCCAGGTTTAATGATGCTTCACTCCGGGTCTTACTGGATGGGGTGAGGAGGAGGAGGAAGAAGAGGAGGAGGAGGGAGAACTTCCAACCGGCGGGCAGGAGGTAGCGGCCTGCCTCTGCCACCAGGAAGGCCTGGCTCGAGGTGGCAGAGGAGGTCACCTGCACCACCAACATATCACGCACCTGCATACAGTGCAGGAGGCGCTTCAATGACCTAAGCAGGTCAGCCGAAGCGAGTACTCTTACTCATTCCCCTACACTCCATCTGCCACATCACCACCCCCACCCCATATCTCCTTCTGCACTGCCAATACTATTCTATCACATCACTCCTCACACCCACTGAACCCTCATACTAATCTTACCAGCACTTCCTCACCTCCCCAGTACTCATCCCACCACTACCACTCAACCCAATCCTCATACAATCTCATGGCTCTGTCTCATACTCGCTCTTGTGCATCTCTTTCATGGTCAGCCTCACCTCACCTGCCACTACCTGTGCTGCAGCCACAGGGCATGCATTACGTATGTGATGTAGGAAGCGTAAGGCAAACGTGTCGTGAGCATGAAGGGGATGCACAAGGGTGTTTGAGGGTTTGTCATGGTTTTTACTTATATTTGATTTCTGATCAACTCACAATACATATTATATTGTCACCACTACTGCCACATCTTGGCCATTCTTGACTGGCTTGTGCAATAAGGCCCTTTCATGAGGTTCTCCATGAACACCCTTGATGCCACCCATTGGGTCACCCTACAGTGGTTGTATGTGTAGTTCCACGACAACTTTGTGCAAGTGCGTGTCGCGCAGCACTGTGTTATGTAGCTCCATGTGGCGGAGGTGGACGACATGCCTGGCGAGGCCAGTGATGTTGCTCGTCCTCCTCGGAGTGATGAATGCAGCTATGGAACCTCCCGCCCCGATCCTGATGGTGAGAGTGTAAGGGGGTCCACAAAGTAGGTAAATGTGTTTGGACAGCAAAGTTTAGGGTATGATGTAATAATTTTGAGTGTGGACACAACGGTGTGGCAGGCAAAATTTTGTCTGAGGTGACAGAGTGCCTGCTGCAATGAATGAGGGATTACCCCACACCTGTTAAATGGACCTTTGCAACTGCCATTGGCTGCTGGCTGCAACACGTCTGTTTGAACATGGAGTGTTTCCCCCAGCATGGGAAACACGCTCTGGGAAGTCCAAAATCTGAATCCTCCTAAAATCTCCAACTAATGAGGTCTGTAAACGACCTGAAGTGCCCAGATAATGATCTTAAGTAGGATCCCGCCGGCTTTGATTGCCGGTGGGAGTCCCACATGCGGAGGCTGCGCGCGCACCGACTCGCATCATTGGGGAACCCGGAAGTGGACGGGTTGGAGCCGGGCTCCGGACCCACTCTGGGAATCCCCAATTTTAGGAGCCCCCCCCGCGATGAACGCACCCGCTCGGCCATCCGAAAATTGACCCCTTTGTATCTGTCTTCACAGTAGAAGACACAAAAAGCATACCAGAAATAGTGGGGAACCAAGGGGCTAATGAGAGTGAGGAACTTCAAGTAATTAATATCAGTAGAGAAAAAGTACTGGAGAAAAAAATGGGACTAGAAGCCGATAAATTCCCTGGGTCTGATGGCCTACATCCTAGGGTTCGAAAAGAGGTGGCTGCAGTGATAGTGGATGCATTGGTTATGATCTTCCAAAATTCCCTAGATTCTTGAACGGCCCCAGCGGATTGGAAGGTAGCAAATGTAACACCGCTATTCAAGAAAGGAGGGAGAGAGAAAACAGAGAACTACAGGCCAGTTAGCCTGACATCAGTCGTTGGGAAAATGCCAGAATCCATTCTTAAGGAAGTGGTAACAGGGCACTTAGAAAATCATAATAATATTAGGCAGAGTCAACATGGTTTTATGAAAGGGAAATCGTGTTTGACAAATTTATTAGAGTTTTTTGAGGATCTAACTAGCAGGGTAGGTAAAGGGTAACCAGTGGATGTAGTATGATTTTCAAAAGCTATTTGAGAAAGTGCCACATAAAAGGTTGTTAAGCAAGATAATGGGGGTTAATATATTAGCATGGATAGAGGATTGGTTAATGGATAGAGAACAGAGTAGGGATAAACGGGTCATTTTCAGGTTGCCAGGCTGTAACTAGTGGGGTGCCGCAAGGATCAGTGCTTGGGCCTCAGCTATTTACAATCTATATTAATGACTCAGATGAAGGGAACGAGTGTAATGTATCCAAGTTTGCTGAAGATACAAAGCTAGGTGGGAAAGTAAGCTGTGAGGAGGACATAGAGAGTCTACAAAGGCATATAGACAGGTGAAGTGAGTTGGAAAGAAGGTGGCAGATGCAGTATAATGTGGGGAAATGTGAGGTTATTCACTTTGGTAGGAAGAATAGAAAAACAGAATATTTTTTAAATGGTAAGAAACTATTAAATGTTGGTGTTCAGAGGGATTTTGGTGTCCTTGTACACGAAACACAGAAAGTTAACATGCAAGTACAGCAAGCAATTAAGAAGGCAAATGGCATATTGGCCTTTATTGCAAGGAGGTTTTAGTACAAGAGTAAGGAAGTCTTACTACAACTGTGCAGGGCTTTGGTGAGACCTCACCTGGAGTAGTGTGTACAATTTTGGCCTCCTTATCTAAGGAAGGATATACTTGCCTTAGAGGCGGTGCAACAAAGGTTCACCAGATTGATTCCTGGGATACGAGGATTGTCCTATGAGGAGAGATTGAGTAGAATGGGCCTATACTCTCTGGAGTTTAGAAGAATGAGAGGTGATCTCATTGAAACATATAAGATTCTGAGGGGGTTTGACAGGGTAGATGCTGAGAGATTGTTTCCCCTGGCTGGAGAGTCTAGAACATGGGGGCACAGTCTCAGGATAAGGGGTCGACGATTTAAGACCGAGATGCGGAGGAATTTCTTCACTCCGAGGGTTGTGAATCTTTGAAATTCTCTCCACCAGAGGGCTATGGATGCTGAGTTGTTGAATATGTTCAAGGCCGAGATAGATTTTTGGACTCTAGGGGAACCGAGGGATATGGGGATCGAGCGGGAAAGTGGAGTTGAGGTCGAAGATCAGCCACGATCTTACTGAGTGGCGGAGCAGGCTCCAGAGGCCATATGGCCTACTCCTGCTCCTATTTTTTATGTTCTTATGTTCTTAAGAAGGTCACCTTTAGTTGTCCCTAATTGGCCCCACCCTTCCTTTCACTACCCGTTTGCTATTTGTATGTTTATAAAAGACTTTTTCATTCCCTTTTATGTTAGTCACTAATCTATTCTCATGCACTCACTTTGCCCCTCTTATTCCCTTTGTAGATCTCCTCTTTGCTTTCTGTATTCAGTCTGGTTCTCTACTGTATTATGAACCTTACATTTGTCATAAGCCTCCTTTTTCTGTTTCATTTTAATCCCTATATCTTTAGTCACCCAGGGAGATCTAGCTTTGGATGTCCTTCCTTTCACACTCTTGGGAGTATGTCTACTCTGTACCTGAACCATCTCCTCCTTGAAGGCCTCCCATTGATCAATTATTGTTTGCCTACCAATTTTTGATTCCAATCCACCAGGGCAAGATCCCTTTTTAACTCACTGAAATTAGCCCTCCTCCAGTTTAGTATTTTTATGCTTGATTGTTCCTTGCCTTTTCCATAACTATTCTAAACCTGATGATATTATGATCACTGTTCCCCAAATGCTTCCCCACTGAATCATGCTCCACTTGCCCCACTTAATTCCCCAGAACGAGATCCAGCACTGCTTCCTTCCCCGTTGGGCTGGAAACAATGATCAAGAAAGTTCTCTTGTATACATTTCAGGAATACCTCCCCCTCTTTGCCCTTTACACTGTTACTATTCCAGTCCATATTGGGATAACTACTCTATAGTTCTTGCATCTTTGTGTAATTTGCCTGCAATTTGATCCTCTATCCCCTTCCCACTATTTGGTGGCCTACAGTATACACCCAGTCGCGTAATAGCTCCTCTATTGTTCCTTAATTCTAACCAAATAGATTCTGTCTTTGACCCCTCAACTACGTCATCCCTTTCCAGTGCTATAATAGTTTCTTTGCTGGAAGTGCGAGCTGATAATGGCACAGCGAGGGTAACGGTGCATCTGGGACCTTAGTGAATGGCAGGACCAACAGTGTATCTCCTCAACCAATGAGATTTAAGGATTGAGAAAGAAACAGAAGAACGACGAAGAAGGTGGGTGAATTAAAGTCAAATTGGTTACAGAAAGAGAAATAATGAGAGGGAAAGAAAGATTGGATTACGAGAGAGAAAAAAGAGAGACAAAGGAACAGTGAGAAAAAAATTTAACAATTTAAAATTTGACATTTTTAAAATCTCTAACAACAATTCATTACCTGAAGGAATGAGACTCCAGAGTTTGATTTGTTCCCTTTCTCGGCCAGAGAGGTTGATTGGCAGTCATTAACAATCACATCGTTAAAAGGGTACTTACGCTATTAATTACCAGGCTTAACTTTCTGTGGCGAGTTTAATGAGCAATTAATGTGCAAATCCAGCAAGTTCTTAAAAATAACGAGGAGGCTAAGGGTGAGTAGCTGTTTGAGCAAAATAAGCGGCGGAACGGTGTAAATCGACCAGCAAGGTCTGGAGATTCGCAACTCACGACGAATCTCTTAGTCCCCTGAACTTGCTGGCTTATTTGCACATTAATAACGGCTTGCATCATTAACAATTATTTTTCCAGCAAGTTCCATCCCAACATTGTGCTCAGACCCCATCTGGAGTACCATGTGTAGTTCTAATAACCTAATAATAGGTTATTATTAGGTTGTTGTCCTTCAGAGTGCATAAATAATTTAAGTTACGAGGAAAGGTTAAGGAAGTTGGGCTTGTTTCCTTTGGAAAGGAGAACTCTTCAAACAGCCTATTCAAAATTTTATTGAGCTAAATTATTTATTATTATGAAGGATGAAAACAGAAGTTAAAAATTAAGAAGTTAGAAGTAAGAAGGGAAGTGAGCCAGAAGGCCATTGAAGCAGACAGTACAAGCGGGAATTAGATGTATTGCTCAATAGAAATGGGCCTGGCACGGTAGTGTAATGGTTATGTTACTGGGTTCATAATCCAAAGCCCTGGACTAATAATTCAGTTGAACATAAGTTCAAATCCCACAGTCTGAGAATTTGAATTCAGTTTAAAAATTAAAAGCTGGTTCACTAATTCCCTGGCCTATATGTGATTCCAGTCCACACCAATGTGGTTGACTCTTAACTGCCCTCTGAAGTGGCCTAGCAAGTCACACAGTTGTATCAAACTCAGGGCAACTTGGCTAATGCCAGCAAAACTCTCATCCAGAGAATGAAAAAGAATGAAGGTATCTGAGGAGGCAGTCGGGTCAAGGTTGATTAATGATTTATAAAGGGGTGAACTGGTTGGGCCTATTTTCCTGTTCCTGGAAATTCTTGTGTTTGCAGGGGAATCAATCAAATTTACAAACCGTTAGTTCTCTAAGGCTTACTGCTGTGTATTAATGAAGTGGAAAACTCCAGGCTTACCAGGAAATTAACTAGAAATGGACAGGGGAATTCGCATGTTCTGAAAAGCTGATGCATGTTTGATAAAATGTGCAACCTAAATTTTAAAGAGTAACTTACAGAGCGTTGGAAACACTGGTTGGGAATTTCCTCGGAGCTGCTCCCTCTCCGCCGCACTTCTGGAGAAGTTACGGCGGCCTGTTTGCACGTAAACACTGGCTGGGATTAGGAGTAAAGGGAAAATGGGTTACGGATGGGAGAATTACATTGGGTTTTAGTTTGTACTGTATTTAATGACCCTAAGTGACCAGGTTAGTTACTAATTAAACAGTGTTAGTTGTTTTCTTCTGGTATTTAAACTTCAGGGGAAGAGAATTTAAAGATTTAAATTAGTTCCCAATAGTTATTATAAGGATTTAAGTGCTGTGTATTAATCCCAAGGATTCACTCAGAAAATTTTATACAAATGGAGCAACCATGACAAAACTGTTCAAGTGGTAGGTATCGTTATGACACATCAAATCTGAACAAACAAAAGGATTTTCAATCTTCATAGAAATGTTTGTCAACCAAGTTCTTGTTTGGGGAGGGAAAAAGAGCCAAAATAGCTGGTAAAGGCTTCACGGTGGCCTTATGTGAAAGTGATGTGTACATGCAAACTAAGAAAGGATTGGCTCCACAAAAATAAAAGAAAAAAATATTTGGGCCTCTTTTGTGGCGCGGCTGCGGGCAGTCCCTTTATGGGCCGCTGGTTACACCACTCACCACCTGGTAAAATGGATGTAGGATCCCGATTTGTATATTTAAACAGCCTCCAGCCCGAAAGAGGCGAGCATGCCGGGCACCCACTTACAGGCATGCCTGCAAGTTGCAATAGGCGGACCTTGGGTATTCAAGGGGCGGCCAATGTTCCTCTCACTCAAATTTTCTCAGCTGGCTACCTGTTTTAAAGGCGAGAAATGTTCAGACAGCTATTGAAAATCACTCCTTGTGAATCCAGTATTGTGACTTGCAAGTTAAAATCAGAGAGTAAGAATGGTAATTGGAAAGAATCTTCAACAGAGGACACATAAATGTCATGAATGATGGTCACTGTAATTAACAGCAAAGGCAAAGCTGAGGTAAAACATGTATCTCATGTCTGAGAAATGCCTGCAGACTACAATAAAATTAACCTAACGTTTTGTGTAAGGGTGAATTTTTTTCCATACAGATGTACATGGGGCTCGATTTTACCGGCGGGTTCCGGGTGCGTTCCCAGCTGGGGGGGGGGTCGAAAATCGCGATATCCAGGCGCATCACCGGATCGCGCCTCGATCCCGCCGACGTGCGGGGTTGCGTGCGCAGACCCCGCTGGTGGGAATCCCGCAGGCAATTAAAGCCAGTGGGATGCCACTTGAGTGTATTTACCTTGCTTGTTGAGGTCATTAAATGACCTGATTCAGCTGTCATAACAGGAAGTGTGGGATTTTAGCTTCAACTCAGACTGTTTCACACACTGGGGGAAACAGTCTCACTCCAACCGGACGTGTTGCAGCAAGCAGCCTGTGGCAGCTGCCAAGGTGCACTCCACAGGGGGGGGGGGGGGGGGGAGAGCCCTCACCCACGCAGGAGGCCACCGCGTCACATAGGGCAACCCCTGCCCTCCACCACCCCCCTCCAAGCCAGAGGACAGACCGACGTGAAACCGCAGCCCCAGTGCGAGGAACCACCTACCTACCCTGCACAACCCCTCAGACCAACACCTGCCAGATGGGTGGTGCGTTGACATCCTCGGAGGACGAACAGCATGACCAGCCCCAGCAGCCTCGCAGTCCACGCCGTCCGCCTCAGCGACGTGGAGCCCCCCAACACGGTGCTGTGGCACACCCACCTGCACAGCAGGAGGGAGGGCAACCGCAGAGAGAGATGCGTCGCAGGAGGCACCTCCCTCCGCACAGGGTGTACAGACCGAGGCTCAGCTTCATGGACCTCTCCGAGAAGCAGTGCATACGGCGGCTCAGAGTCAATCGCCAGGTAGTCGCCGACATCTGCAGCCTCCTTAACGACGAGCTGCTCCCGGATGGACCAAGCAGCATCTTCTTACCTGTCGCCGTCAAAGTCACCACTGCCCTCAACTTCTTCGCATCCGGATCCTTCCAGGGTGCCACTGGGGACATCACCGGGGTCTGTCAGTCGTCTGCACACAAGTGCATAAGGCAGGTCATCGATGGGTTGTTCCGCAGGGCCTCGCACTACATCAACTTCGCCATGGACGAGCGCAGCCAGATGGAGAGGGCGGTTGGATTCCATGCCATGGCTGGCTTCCCACGGGTACAGGGTGTAATCGACTGCACCCACATCGCAATACGGGCACCTCCGCATGAGCCAGGGCCGTTCATCAACAGGAAGGGGTATCACTCCATGAACGCGCAGCTCATCGGTGACCACCGCCAGAGATTCCTACACGTGTGCGCCAGATACCCCGGCAGCTGCCACGATGCCTTCGTCCTCAGGGAGTCCGCCGTCCCGCCCATCCTGCAGGCACCCAACGCCGGCAACGGCTGGCTCCTCGGCGACAAGGGGTATCCCCTACACATGTGGCTCATGACGCCTCTGAGGAACCCCATCACCGAGCCGGAGCGTCGGTACAATGACAGCCACACTGCTACCAGGTCTACAATTGAGCAGACCATAGGGCTGCTCAAGATGCGCTTCAGGTGCCTTGATCGTTCTGGGGGAGCGCTCCAATACACACCATTCAGAGTGAGACGAATCATAGTTGTCTGCTGTGCCCTGCACAACATGGCCCAACAGAGAGGGGTGCCGCTGGAGGAGGCCCAATCCACACCCGCCACCCACATTGAGGACGGCGATGAGGACGAGGAGGTGGAGGTGGAGGAGGAGGTGGAGGAGGAGGAGGGGGAGGGGGAGGAGGGGGACGTGCCAGAGGATGATGTACGACCCATGCGCCGAACCCCGACTCACCGGGATGCTCACCGGGCCAGGGAAGCACTCATACGTCAACGGTTCTCCTCGAGTCAGACAGTGCGAGGCGTTCGCATCTCCTCACCTGCACATGCGAGGGGCCATACCAGCCCCCTCCACTGAAGAGTGTTGCCAGTACTCCTGCACCCACAGCAGTGTGCCCAATGGGCGGCAGCAGGTGTCCGCCGTCATGATGGGCTGCACGGAACGCATCTATTGCACAGGCCGCGGAAGAATGGACGAGAGGTGGCAGGAGTGGTGAGAACGATAGTGTTTAATATGTACAAGGTGCAATACTATAAACAAAAAGTATACAAATTAACAGACACCCTGGTGCATTCCCTTTGTGCTTATAACGCCTTTGGATTTCTTTTCTGGGTACCCCTACGTGGTGCTACCCCTGTGGCTCCAGCAGAGGTAGTGGCAGGTTGCTCCTGTTCTTGCCTTAACCAGGTAGATGCTTTGGGCGGACGGCCCCTGGGTTTCGGTGCCCGTGAGGGCACCTCCACAGACTGCTCCTCCTGCACCTGTGCAGGGGCAGACTCGGCCACCTGGAGAGGAGGCACCATTGCGGGTACTGGTTGAGAGGGGGACAACGGGTGGGACGTGGGGGCACCCTGAGAAGCGTCCCCGCTTCCATATCCCCGGTCACCATCATCCCTCTCGTGGCCTCGGCCCACATCACCCCTTCCACCCTGCTGGACGACAGTTTGGATGGCATGTGTGAGGCCTTGTAAGGCCACCCCTAGTGTATCCGTCAGCCTATTTATGGCGGCGGAATGTTGCTCACCCTGAATCCGTACAGCCGTTGTCAGGGCCTGCACGGACTCGATGTGGAGCTGTGCGTGACACTCGAGGGAGGCCAGCCTGTCCTCCACCGCAGACGCTCCCGCACCTACCCGCGACACTATATCACTGGTACCCTCCTGTGCCTGCACCACCAATGCCCGCATGCAGGAGTTGGACTCCTCCATCACCTGCGCAATTGTGGACAATGCGCGCGGCACCTCTCCCAGTACCTCGGCAATTAGCTGGTGCCCCTCGACGACTCTCCTTTTGACTGGTGGCCCCCTGGGTTCAGCATCTGGGTCCGGCTGAGCAGAGCCTGGAGATGAGTGCTCCCACCAACGCGGACCCTCCGCGGCTGCCCCTGCCACCAGGGTCTGCTCATGCTCACACGTGCGCGGTGAATCACCAAGTGCTACCCCAACTAGTTGGCGAGGGGGACCCACCGAGGTGCGTGTCTCTGCGCTGGTGGATGGTTGGCTCATATGTGACGATGCACCCTCAGAGACCGGCATGTCCTCTGAGGAATCGCCCTCCTCAATCGCATCGCTCGCAGACGGCCCTGCAAGAGAACAGAGGGCACTATGAGGCATGTGCACAAACGTTACGGTGCGCCTGATGCCAGGTGATGATACGGTCACTCGCGATCATGAGTGTTGAGTGTCAGCTTTCCCTTACCGGCCGTTTCCGCAGCGACAGACTCGCCATCCGCAACAGAGAGGCAATGTGGCGTGCCGGCGAGGTCGAGCGCCTCCACCTCTGCATCGGTCAGATCGACCACGTGCGGTGGGCCCCCTCCGGTGCAGGCCCTTTCTCTGTTGTTCTTGCATCTCTTCTCCTGTCAAGGCAAAACACAGATGCGTGAGTGATTGCATATTGCATAGTGAGACGCATCAAGCATCAGTGTGGGTGGGTTGAGCGTGGGGCAGATGGATGGGAGGATGCGTGCGCCACATGCCCATCCCATTGCATGGGGATTGGGGTGTGTGGTAGTGTTCGGGTGGGGACAGGGACGGTGGGTACTAGCGGGCACGGCGAGGATGGTGAGTGAGTGGCTGTGAGGATTGCTGCGGGAGCGCTGTGGTGGCTCTGCAGGAGGGGTTGTGATCTGTTTAGCGTGATGGTGGGGACGGGTTGTGGGAGGGTGCGTTGGTGTACTCACCTTGCCGGACCTAGTGAGGTCATTGAACCGTTTGCGGCACTGCTCCCATGTCCTGGGGGTGTTGGCCCTGCTGCCGACCTCCGCCGCCACCTCTGCCCATGCCTTCCTGGTGGCGGAGCCAGGGCACTTGCGTCCGTCCGCAGGGAACAGCGTGTCCCTCCTCCTCCTCACACCCTCCAGCATCAGCTGCAGTGCGAGGTCCGAGAAGCGTGGCGCAGCCTTGCCCCTGGGTTGCACCATTCTGTTTTGCCTCTTGATTGCAGCAGGAGGGGCTTTGGGGGACTGCCCCTTTAAGTGGAGCTCCTACATCGCGTAAACGGTAGTGCGCATGCGCAGCCCGCCGGCACGCAGCTGGGGAGCGGAGAACCCGGAAGCAGGGCTTAATTTGATCAATTATCCCGCGATCGCGCGGGGGGCGCACTCAATTAGCCGTCCGCGTTTTCCACGCTCCTGGAGGACCACCCGCTGGGAACCCGCAGGCCTGCTAAAATCGAGCCCATGGTGTGAGTAGTTCTAAATCAATAGATTTTTAAGAACAGTGATTATGGAACAAGATAGAATTAAATGCGTAAATGGACAATATAAACTCAAACATTGTAATAAAAATCCCACGTATCTTTACTCTATCAGCTGCCTCACTTTATCACCAGCATTGTAAAAAAAAGTGAGCTTTTCTTATGCTGTACATTAAAACTTCATGCTGTGCTCACAAAATGATCTAACAACCTGAGCATTTGAAGCAGTGTAAAATAGATTTAAAAATCAACTAAAAATGCAAATAACCTTTCTGAAGATTAAAGATAATTTGAAGACAATAAAAATCCATGATTAATTGTTTACAATTTTCTTCATAATAAACATTTTCTGTAGTAACATCTAAAGGACTTGTAAGTGCATTTATGACTCATGTCTCTTTTGAGGATCACATTATTTATGACTCATTTTTCTCATGCTCACTAATATTGCTTCAATGTGCACCAATACACAGTTACGTTATAGGTTATAAGAATTCCTATGCATTACAACATAGCTGTACTCTAAAATTTTATTGTTAATATTTAGCACAATTTTACTTACTTGTGACATGAATTATATTTAACTTCAGCCTGACATTTACTTTGTTTGTTCATAATCTAAAATTGTCTGTTTTCAGTACTTCCTGTGTTTCGGATTTATTTGCTAATATCTTTTCATCAAATGTGCTTGTTGTTTACCACTAATAAAAATGACATTGTTACTGCCAAAGGAAGATCAAAAACAAGTCCCCATCGCTTCACAAGATTTCTGTGGTTTCAAAAGCTCATATGCATAAAAACATCAACCTAACAAAGGTAATCATAATTTATCTATTCCATTCACGTCTGTATAATGACTGCAGCTGTTATTGTCAGTGATAACACAAATAAGTCAATTTGTTTAAGTGCAACATCAAAAGCATTATAAAAATATGGAATACCTTCATCACAAAGACTGAAATGGTCTTACCAGAGACAAATTTGTACAACTGCACTGGGATAACATTTCTGGTATATTAGGTTTAAGAGAGGAGGTTATTTAAATAAAAGCTGTACAAATTCACAGTAAAAAAGAATGTCAAATAAAAAGAAAATATTGGAAATGCACAATGGGTCAGTCACATCTGAAAGAGAAAGACAACTTAAATTTTAAACTTCATATCAAAGTATATAGAAAATAACATTCAAATTTACATACAAATCTTGCTGTACCTTGTGTGCATAGTGTGATGGTGTTGATAAGTGAGACACTTCATCGTGGGTAATGTTAATCTATCTTTCTCTTTTAGGTGCTGACTTACCTTGTATTTCCAGCTATTTCTTTTATTTCAGAATTCCAAAATTTGTAGCTTTTCTTTTTATCTTTACATTTAGAAAGTTATGGTTTTCAGTGCATATGTTTTGATAATAGAGGTAAGCCAAAAAAAAATCTACAATAAAACAGTTTATTGTTACCTTGCAAGGATGGGGATCAACGCCATAGGTTTCTAACGTATGAACTTTCTCCAGCAGGTTCAGTTCAGCAACAGCTGCAGTCTGTCCCCTAAAAGAGCCATTAAACTGATATTTTTAAATCATTAAAGCAGTAATGTAAATTCAAAAAACATTCATATAGATTATTTGAAAAATAATTAAGGATCACGTACAGTAGTATAATGAATTCGAAGTCTTATCTGGAGGGAAGAGGCAAAGAAATAAAGAACTTGCATTTATAGAATCATAGAAGGTTACAGCATGGAAGGAGGCCATTCGGCCCATCGAGTCCGCGCCGGCTCTATGCATGAGCATTTCAGCTAGTCCTACTGCCCCGCCCTATCCCTGCAGCCCTGCACATTTTTTCATTTCAAACACGTATCCAGTTCCCTTTTGAAGGCCATGGTTGAATTTGCCTCCACCACTCCCTCAGGCAGTGCATTCCAGATCCTAACCACTCGCTGTGTAAAAAAGTTTTTCCCCATGTCACCTTTGGTTCTTTTGCCAATCACCTTAAATCTATGCCCTCTGGTTTTTGACCCTTCTGCCAATGGAAACAGTTTCTCTCTATCTACTCTGTCTAGACCCTTCATGATTTTGAATACCTCTTAACAAATCTCCTCTCGACCTACTCTGTTCCAAGGAGAACAATCCTAGCTTCGTCAGTCTATCCACGTAATTTAAGTCCCTTATCCCTGGAATCATTCTAGCAAATCTCCTCTACACCCTCTCTAAGGCCTTCACATCCTTCCTAAAGTGCAGTGCCCAGAACTGGACACAATACTCCAGTTGTGGCTGAACCAGTGTTTTATAAAGGTTCATCACGACTTCCTTGCTTTTGTATTCTATGCCTCTATTTATAAAGTCCAGGATCCCGTATGCTTTTTTAACCGCATTCTCAACCTACTGTGCCACCTTCAACTATTTGTGCACATATACCCCCAGATCCCTCTGTTCCTCTACCCCTTTTAGAATTATGCCCTCTAGTTTATATTGCCTTGCCTCATTTTTCCTACCGAAATGCATTACCTCGCATTTTTCCGCGTTAAACTTCATCTGCCACATGTCCACCCAAGCCACCAGAGTGTCTATATCCTCTTGAAGTCTATCACTATCACCCTCGGTCTTCACTACCCTTCCAAGTTTTGTGTCATCTGCAAATTTTGAAATTATACCCTGTACTCCCAAGTCCAAGTCATTAATATATATCAAGAAAAGCAGTGATCCCAGCACCGACCCCTGGCGAACACCGCTGCACACCTCCCACGAGTCCGAAAAATAACTGTTCACCCCTACTCTCTGTTTCCTGTCATTTAGCCAATTCTGTATCCATGTTGCCATTGCCCCCTTTATTTCATAGACCGCAATCTTAATAGCAAGCCTACCATGTGGCACTTTATCAAACGCTTTTTGAAAAACCATATACACCACATCAACTGCATTGCCCTCATCTACCTCATCAAAAAATTCTATCAAGTTGGTTAAACTTATATAGCATCTTTTACGACTTCAGGATGTCTCAAAGCACTTTACAGACATTGAAGTATTTTTGAAATGTAGTGACTGTTGTAATAAGAAAGACGTGAAAGACATGCATTTATAAAGCGTTTTACAGCCAATAAAGTACTTTTGAAGTGTAGTGACTGTTCTAATGTAGGAAACGTGACAACCAATTTGCACACAGCAAGGTCCCACCAACAGTAACGTGATAATGACTAGATAATCTGTTTATAGTTGTTGTTTGCAGGATAAATATTGGCCAGGACACCCGGGAGATCGCCCCTGCTCTTCTTCGAAATAGTACCATGGGATCTTTTACATCCACCTGAGAGGGCAGAATGGGCCTCGGCTTAACATTTCATCCCCCGGCAGTGCAGCACTCCCTCAGTACAGCACTGAAGTGTCAGCCTAGACTTCGTGCTCAAGTCCTTGGAGTGGGTCTTGAAACCGCAACCTTCTGACTCAGAGGCAAGAGTGCTATCACTGAGCCATGGCTGACACCTGTGTACGGAGGAAAAATAGCAGCCAATTTGCACTCAGCAAAGTCCCACAAATAGCAATGAAATAAAAGAGCAGGTAATCTGTTTTAGTGATGTTGGTTGAGGGACAAATATTGGTCAGATCATGGGGAGAAGTCCCCTGCTCTTCTTCAAATAGTGCCATGGGATCTTTTGCATCTACCTGAGAGGGCAGACTGGGTCTTGGTTTAATATCTCATGTGAAAAAACAAATAATAAATACATATTGGGGTGGGGGGGGTGCTGGAGGAGGATGGTGTGGTCAACCGTGTCAAAAGCTGCAGACAGGTCAAAGAGGATGAAAAGGGATAGTGCGTCACAGTCCCAGTCACATTGGAAGTCATTTGTGACTTTGATTAGGACTGTTTCAGTACTGTGGCAGGGGCGGAACCCTGATTGTAGAGGTTCAAACATGGAGGTGCGGGAAAGATGGGCACGGATTTGGGAGGCGACCACACGCTCAAGGACTTTGCAGAAGAAAGGTAGGTTGGAGATGGGGCGGTAGTTTGCATGAACATTGGGGTCATGGGTGGGTTTTTTGAGGAGACGGTGATGTTGGCAGATTTGAAAGGAAGTGGGACAGTATCAGGTTGTGGGGGGGGGAGGGGGTGGAAGGGGCGAAGGGTTTAAGAAGACGTTTGGTAGTGGAGAAAAGAAGCCGGGGATTATCTTTGCATTACAGTATGATCCTGCATCAGTAAGCAGTTTTGGCAGAGTAGAGCAGGGCCTGATAGTGCTTGATGTCGTCCAGCCAGATCTGGCGATGAACAGCTAAACCAGTTGTGCACCATAAACATTCAAATTTGAGTCCCTTGGACGTCAGGAATTGAAGATGGGAGCCATACCAAGGTAAACAGCCAGGGTGGGAGAGAGTAAGGGTTCATTGGGGACAAGAACATCAAAGGTGGAGATGTGGATGGTGGGCGGCAGAGAACAAGGATTTTAAGGGAGAGGCGAGCGGGGCCTTGCCTCAGGATCTTTTACATTGATCTTAGCAAGCAGATGGGACCTTGGTTTAATGTCTCATCCGAAAGACAACAGCTCTAACAACTCTGCAGCATCCCTCAGCATTGCACTGATGTATAGCCTAACATATGTGCTCAAGTCTGTAGTGGAGCTTAAACCCACAACTTTCTGGCTCAGAAGTGAGAGTGCTACCAGCTGCCACTTGTATATAAAGTAGCTGCATATATAAAGCTTATGTATAACATAATAGTTTAGCATAGATACTGTGAAAAAATTATTTTCCTTTCAAGAAGTTAGTACAGTATCATATCTAGTATATATACATATATTATTTTAATGTTATCTCTTCACTTGTTCATCTATTGTGCAATAAATTCACTGGACAGTTAAAAGTCTGAAATTAGGCCTGATGTGGTGATGCTCTGCCACTATTTGAAGACGCAAGTGAAATTCTGTACAAGCACAGCGCATATCCAGTAGTGAAGAAAATTTTAAAGAAAGGTTTTCTGTTCGTTATCCTGGACACATTGCCAAAACCTACCTAGATATCAGGACCAATGAAGATACCCAATTAAGATAGGCCATTAGAAGTTAAGAACTCACCATTGAGAATAATCTAAAATACAGAAACTGATCTAGGATAAAGCCACAAAAGATGCTAAAACATCACAAAATACCTTAGTTCATTTTTATGAATCTGCCCCATTTTTCTTTCCAGTTTCTGTGTTTGTTTAGGAAACAACTTGATTTCACTAACGTAACCCTCCGGGTGTTCATCTGGCTCATAATCACCCAATTCAGCTGCAAGGAGAGAAACATGTTTAATAACATGGTGAACTGTACAACAAAAGAAGTAAACTGGATTTCTATTATTGAAGTATATTTCTAAATGAAACTTGTTCTCTGACAAAATTGTATCAATTTGTTAACTGTGCAAATTCATAAAGCAACGAATTTCAGAGCACTGTTGAACCTACTATTTATATTAACAGCCTATTTTGTTCATTTCATTGCAAACCCCATTGACACTCAGGCAATATACTTCACAGTATATTAACTTGCACTGTTTTATAAGTGCTCCGCTAATTACTGGAATTACTTTTTTTGTGCAATTGAAAACAAATGATCTGTTGCACGACGATTTCTATGATCAGCTTTTTTAAAAAACCTGATGCGGGAACTCCTTCCCGCCATTGATTTAGATATATAAGCTAAACCAATAACTATTATGTCTGAGGATTTCTAAAATACAGTAGCAAGGGCAGTAAGACTGCAAGCAGTATCAATCAGTGGTCATAACCAGTCTGACCATATACACCACAGACCTTACCATCATGCTCTCCACACTTCTAGCTCTTGCTGCTGTTTTTATAGTTCACACAAGCTCCTCCCACTCTAATTACCTATTCCCACCCTGCCCCCATGTCCCTCTAGTCCCTTCTCTCTCATATAAACATCAAGCTTTCAGTTACATGGATCAATGCGATCTGATTCAACCATTCCACGTGGCAGTGCGTTCCACATTCTCACCACTCTCTGTGTAAAGAAATTCCTCCTAAACTCTTTATTTAATCTGTTAATGGCTATCTTATATGCCCCCTTATTCTGGACTCACCCACAATTGGAAACATTTTCTCCACATCCGCCCTGGCATGTGGAGTGGGGTGGTGGTGGAATTTAAATTTAAAATGTCCCAAAGGGAAATGAATCGATTGCAGGTGTGTTGAAACATGTGTTGAAAAATGATTCCTCATCAGCTGCCCTGGAGGCAGGTCGCCTGTTACACTGCAGCAGATGAAACGGGCAACTTGCCAGAAACTTCACTCTCTCTCTCTATATATATATATATATATTATATATTATATATACACACACACACACAAGCTCCCAGAAGCAGGTGGGAATGTTGCTGTGAACCTGCTAGGGGCGCAGGCATAGAGCAGGCAGAAGTCTCGACCCACTAAAGTTGCACTGCCGTTCCACCCGGGAGGAAAATCTGCCTCTGTATCTCTAACTTTACATACAGTGCAAAATATACTCCATAGGGGATCAAATTTGAGAAAAATGCTCCACCACAGCAAATTCTAAGTAATCTCTTATATCTGACATAAGGCCTACTCGGTTGACTGCTATTGGGAGGGCTTGTAGTTCTCCGGATTAGAAGGTGACATGGCGACATAAATCAAACAGCAATCACTCACCTCAATAAATAACATAGGAATGATGAAATTCTCAGTGTATGAAGTTCAGTCAGATCACACCGTAAACCAGTTGACTGGAGTACAGTATTTATGTAATGAAAGTCCTTATATTTAACACTTTCACTAATATTCTTTTAAAGTTAAATCTTGCTATTTGCACTTACTTCCTTGCAGCAGTGGTACCGAGTAGTAGCCAGTGTGTGGCCCATATGCTATTCCAGTGTCTCTAAGAGTTGCTGTATAATACTGTTGTACAGCATTTTCATTGTATAATTGTATCCATTTAATTAATAATGTTGATGCCATGTACAATTTTCAATACTTCTGATGTTCAACTACTGTAGAATTATACAAATATGTATATGGTATGTAAAAATGCTATTGCTACATCAAAAAAAATTAAAAACAATATCAATTTAATTTTAGAATAATTGATCAACCTTATCAGAGGGGTGATATTTAGTTTGACAACAGTTTTTTCAAGGAGATTATAACTTGAATTAATCCAAATTAATGTGCAAGCTGGGTCCCGATGTGCTTGCTGACCTACCTTGTAAAGTATATGCACCCAAGTAAGCAGCATCTGACAAACAGCAAAGCAAGCGTCCATGAAAAATGTCCCTTTTAATTTGAAGATACAACAAATACCTGTAAAAGAACAGAATAAAATGATCAATGTTCCACAAAATACTCAATTTAAGAAGTTGGCACAACAGGCCTGATTTTAAACCCCTCTCACGGCACAGACTCTGAGCACCAATACAATGAGAGCCACACTCGAAACAGAGCTGTCATTCAGGAAACCATACACGCCCAAAAGCAAAGCCTGGACCGATCCTGCAGTATAGCTCCGAGCGGGTCTCCAGATTTGTAGTGGTCTACTGCATGTTACATAACTACGTGATTCAGAGGGGCCAAATATTACAGCCACCAGAGGAAAAGAAGTGCAGAAGCAAGGTGAAGAAGGGGTTGAGGAAGAAGAGGATAATGAGGAAGACCAAGGATGAGCAGTGCTGCCAGCTGTCAGAGCTGTAAGGCAACAAATTATTGAGGATTCTCCTAACCAAACTCTCCCCCCGGCTCCCACACCAATAGTCCCATCATATGACCCATTCCTTCCACCCACCTTCTGAATGACCTCCAACACTACTACCTCATTGGTCTTCCTCTAACATAACTAAGAATTTGAAGACCAACATCAATATAAAACAAAACCTATTTACTTAACATCAAGCATATTGTGGATTTAATAACTTTTACTTCTCTTAATGCTGAAATGAAATCCCCTGTGCAATCCCTTAGTGCCTCTGTGCTCATTTTCCTTTTCTAGTGCTCCTACGAGGTGGTTCCCCTATCATAGGAGCCTGAGAGGAGAGAGGCTGCTGATCATCCACTGAGGGCACTTGAGGGGGCCTGGCTGCAGACTGCTGTGTCTTAGTCTTGGCCTGGGTAATCTGGTCCATCTGGCTGTATAGAAACAACAAAGGCACTGGATCAGAGGTTGGCAGGTGAGCAGGCATGCTGTCATCCTGAGAGAGCACAGCATGAGCCTCTCCCATGGAGCCAATGCCACTGTCATGGGGCTATGCCTCTACATTCGCTCCGCATGACACAAGGTGAAGGGGTATAGTGATGTTCTGGATGCCTCTATCCATGCTCTCAACACTCCTATCCATGCTCTCCTTCACGGATTTAAAACCTGAGGAGATACCCAGAGCCACGGTTGTAGTAGTCTGAACGTCCAGAGAAGCTGTTAAAGCTGTCACCAGAGGCTCAATCATTGGGGGTCCCACTCGCTCCATGGTTAACTGCATGGTCTCAATGCTGTGTTGGATGATCCCACACAAGTTAGAGCTGGGCTCCTCCATGTTCTCTGCAATTATGTGCAAGCTCATAGTCAGGCTGCCCAGTGCACTTAAAAGGTCCAGGTGTATAGGAAGCAGTCTTTCAATGTAAGCTATGCCATCGAAATCTTAATCTGTGCCTTTTAGAGCAGAGCTAGGATGTGAGCTCTCCCTACATCATGGTGCTTCTTGGGCCGTTACATCACCCAACTATGCTCCTGTGCACTAGTGCTCAGTGAGTTTCCCAGTGTAAAGTAAGATTGAGTGATGCTGTGTCATCTTATGTGCTGCTCTCTTCAAGCTCCTCAGCTCCTGGGAGCTCTACATTTTTTTGACCTGAAAAGGAAGAGAGGGAGAAGGATTAGCATTTGGTGTCAATAATAAGCAGAGACAGATGAGTGGTTGCTGAAAGCAGATGCACTGTGTCATGTATAGTGTGTGAGGGTAACATTTTAATGAGAAGGGACAGAGTGTAAGATAGCCAAGAACCATGTAGGATGTGTCATCCAGCCTCGCCATACCCCTGACATGCCCTATCCCCATGATCTTCATGACATCTTCCTCAACTGGGGAGAGGACCTCAATGATGCTATCCCTCCTCCTGTCCTCACCTCCTCTCTACTATTCTTCACCAGCTTGCCTTGCAAGAAAGAAAGGAGAGTGTTAGTGGTAGACTAGTGAGATGCTTTGAGGATATGCATGTCAGATTAGAATAGTGGTGCTAGTGTGTGATGGATGGCAGAGTGTGAGGAGGTGAAGGCAGTAATAGTGAGGAGAGTAGGAGGTGCAGAGTGTGGCATTATGAGCAGAAGGAGATGGAGTGAAACTTGCTGCAGTGAATGGGGGAGAGTGCTGGTAATCGGAGGAAGGGAGGGTTGTGACTGCTGGGACTTCAGGTAATGCAGAAAGATAGGAGTTAGCAGTCTTACCTTAGCAAACCTGATCATGTCATTAAACTTTTTCTTGCAATGTAGCAATGTCCTGCGGAGCAATGCTCTCGGCACTGATGTGCTGTACCACCTGTTCTCACTGTTGCCAAGCAGCTTTGCGGGATACATTCCTGCTGTTTGGTGTGAAAAAGACATTGCTCCTCCTGCCGAACTTCTCCACCAGGTCCTCCAGTGCTGCATCCAAGAAGCAAGGGACCGATGAAGCTTCTCCTTGGCCTGTCATCTTCAGAATTGCCTTGCGGTTGCTGCAGCCAAAGAGCATCTCCCCTTTAAAAGTTGCAAGCTGCCTCTAACTTTCCACTTCTCCCTCAGCCCACAATCTGTTCTGACTCACGTGCTGCAGATGATGTAAGTGCGCACATCTTACTTTCTCCTCTCCCTGCACCACAAATCAACCCGTGTCCCTTTGTCATTTCAGATAACCAAGAACTGGAACCAGCACCATCAGGGGAGGCAGAGGAAGATGACAGTGATGCAGACATACCGTCACTCAATCGTACATTGGCAGCCACCAACTCAGATACTGACACTGCGCGTAGTTTAGAGGCCAGGATAGAGGAAGGATCTGCATGTGGTGAAACACCGAGCACAAGTGCACAGGAGCCAGGGTGGGGAGAACGGATACCATAGGTGCCAGCTCGCCGGAGGGCGAGGTCGCTCACTAGTGGGGCAAAATGAGGCAGTGCAGCACCCGTATTATAGGTGCTATGCGGACATCTAAGCCCTGAAAATGACGTCTGAGATGCGCGTGCACACTTCTGACGTGAAGTGCGCAGGACGCCATCTTGGTAAAGGTGATTGCGCAAACGTACCTAACTGGTTCTGCTGCAGAGGAGTCAGATGATAACTTCGATGGGCATACACAACCAAATGCTTGGTGCACTGGAAAGCCTGCCAGAAAGCCTGCGCACAATAAGAAGAGGCATGTTGGAGTCCAGCTCCAACTTGGCACAGGGCTTTGCGCAGAGCTTGGAGCCCAACCTTTCCCACATAGAACGGGTGGTCACCTCCATCAGCACCTGTGGAACCCACTATGATGCAGCGTCTGATGACCAATATTTCAGCTTCCATTGCAGCACAAATATCTGACATCCAAGGTCTGACTGCTGCATTTGGAGCTCGGACTGTTGCTATCATGGCTCTGGGTTCCACTGTGGAACGGGGCTTCCAGCGCGTCACAGCACTCCAGCAATCCGTTCTCCAGCTGATCACCAGGATTGCTGAGGTGCCGCCCCGGAAGAGTGGTAGTGGCGCCATGGAAGACGAACCTGCTGTCCTCTCTCAGGACAACACCATTCCTGCTCCCACCCCTGCCACTCCGCCAGTGCCCTTGCTGTCACCTGGCAGCCAGCCAGGCCAGACTGCTGCAGCCCATGCTGAGATGGTGCAGTCTGAAGCTGGGCCCACCCAGCCCAGAGCTGCATGAAGTCGTCCTCCAAGGCCATCTGCACGCTCCTCAATTGAAGGTTAGCAGCCTTCCACCACCCATGCTCCAGCCAACGGGGATGCACCTCGTAGGAGCACAAACAACAGGCACTAAGGGAATGTACAAGGGTGAATAGCATCAGTTTGTTTGAATCATTTCATGTGTAAATCTATAAATGTGGTTATGAATTTGTACTTGGTGTTGGTTTTCATTTCTTTGATGAGCTGAGGGAGGAAGCAATATGTACAAGGAGAACAAGGAAAACAATTTGATGGTCATATGGGAGAGGAAAGGTAAGGAATGTGGGACTGTTGATGAATGGGGAGGTGTCACTGAGATTACTGGCGTGATCATTATCTGATCACGCAGAGTCCTGGCAGACAGGGCATGTTTACCTTATTGCCTCCCCGCCTCTTCTTCTTCCGCCTCTTCCTCCTGCTCAGGTTCTCACCGGATAGACAGCAGCAAGGGCCATTCCCTCATAATAGTGAGGTCATGCAGCATACAACAACAAATCTTGATACCCACCCAGCTGAGTACTGCAGGGCTCCTCCAGAGTGGTCCAGGCAGCGGAAGTGTTGCTTGAGGACGTCCATGGTGTGCTCGATGATGTTCTGTGTGAGAGCATGGCTCTCATTGTATGCCTGCTCTGCACGTGCGTGTGCCTTTCAGACTGGAGTCATAAGCCACTTCATGAGGGGATAACCCTTGTCACCCAGTAGCCAGCCTTTATTTGCTGCGCTGGTTGAAATATAGCTGGCACGTTGGACTGCTGCAAAATGAAGGAAACATGACTGCTGCCAGGAAAGTGAGTATTATCCTGCATGATGTATTGCATGTGGTCGCACACCTGCTGCACATTGAGGAAGTGAAACCTTTTTCTGTTCACGAATATGGCTGAGTTCGGATGTGGAGCTCACATGGCAATGTGCACCCTGCAACATGGGGAAGCTTGCAATGCGAGCAAACCCTTGTGCTCGCTCATGCTGCTTGTCGCTAGCAAGAGGGAATGAGATTAATCTGTTTTGGAGTACGTACAGAGCCTCAGTGACCTCCCTCATACAGCAGTGCACTGCAATCTGCGAGATGTTGCTTATATCTCCAGCAGCAGCCTTAAAGGAGTCAGAGCCGTAAAAATTAAGCGCCACGGTTACCTTGCACACTGATTTACATCATAATCTCCCTACTCAATACGCTGCCGGCATTCTTTAGGTGTGCACGCGCAACCACCATTACCAAGATGATGTCCCGCGCACTTCACGTCGGAAGTGTGTGCGCGCGTCTTGGACACCATTTTCAGGGCTTATGAGTCCGGGTAGGGCCGACAAAACGGGTACTACACAGCCCAATTTCACCCCCTAACTCTTTATTTTGTGTCCATCAAACAACTTTCTATTCATGCTGCTACATTTCTCCTTCTACTAAGTATAACGTGTAAGATGGCCAATGTGTTGGATTGACATGTGGAATGGCCACTATATTAAATAGGGAAACGGTTGCTAGGCTGACTGTTAATGAGAAGATGGGTCATGAGGCCCACTGACTAAACTGATCAAGTGAGTCTCCGGTCATGAGGCCCACTGACCAAACTGATCAAGTGAGTCTCCAGTCTTGAGGCCTACTGACTAAACTGATCAAGTGAGATTAGCACACAATTGATCATCATGTTGCAGCCACGATAATTCAGGACATAAATATGAGGAGAGGTCTGGACTCGGCCGTCAAGAACAAGTCCTTGGTTTGGTCACCAAGTTGGTGCATCCAGGGCAAGGTAAGCCAGTCTGGATAGCATAAACGGGAACCCTTTAGGTATTTACCCTGTGTATGTTGTACTAAAATTGAGTTTATCTATCTCAAGTTAGGCAAATAAAAGTGTTAACGGTTAACCCGACATTGTATCTATGTGTCTGTAATTCCCGGAGTCACGAACATTGTAATGTTGGATAAAAGCATGTTCCTTTTTGTCTACAAATGTAAACAGAGTTCATTTCCCACACACAGAACATCCTAAGTTTCTAATGATGTCTAGTAACTCCTGCTGAAAAGGGAGCATTTGTGGAAATTGGTGACCATAGGATCATGCTTTACTGTGATGCCCACCCTGGTAAATAGCCTATTGACACTCACTGTTTAGCCTCAGACATGACAAGTGGCCGCTTAGGCAAAGCAGTAAACATAGAATACTGCTGACCAAAGCAAGCCTATAACATATTATTTCATTTGAATCACCATTTTTTTAAAAAGTCTCCATTACAACCCAATAGTACAATACATGCAAATTGCACTGTCGTTAACCCTATGGCTTGTATACTTTTATGTTTGTTATAGATCCATAATACATTACTACAGAAATCATATAATTGCACAGTTTCTCATCAGTCCTCTCGCATTTATCAGCTGTCTGCAATATCCCTAAGATTTAATCTGTCCAGATGTTATCCATTATCATGAAGATACTTCCTCTGCAAGATTGATTTTCTGTTTAATTTCAATGAAATGGTGAGATCTCATAGCAGAACATTATTACAGTACTGCAGTACTATAATTGACAAAAATCTAGCTCAAAGCTGAGAAGTTGCAATGATATTAAAAGAAGATGTGTAAGGTTAGGTGTACAGTTAAGTGAGCATATATACAATAGATATAATAAAGTGATGGGGAATATTTCACTTGTCTCAGCTTTATGTGGAAATTTCAACTTCGGTTGTATTTGTTAGTTCATATTTAGCACTTCATGTTAAATGGACTGAAACATTTTCCATGTAGTCATAAAATCATTGATTAAAACAACTATAAGGGGTGGATCCTACTCTAGTTTTGATTCAATCTAATCATCTAATATTCCTTCAGCATTTCCGTATATGCAGAATATAAGCTAAATGAATCATGATTTCAATATTGCAGCATCATCCATTGAGGAAAAACCATTACAGAACAAATCAAAGATACATAAAATCAACACTAAAAAGACAAGAAAATAAAGAGAGCCTCTATAACTTATATTCTTTTAAAATTTCCTCGATCTGCCTCCAATGTCTGCTTCTCGCTCTCTGAGGTCACTTGCATTCTCTTTCCCTCGTGTTATTTATTCTAGTTCCACATTTCCTATTTGCTCCACTCCTGTTTTACTGTTTATCTTTCTTCGTGTCTGCTTCTTTCTGGCCTGGCTGGGATCCTACTGTACCATTGGTTTATTCCCTCAACTACCAATGATGGCTGTTTGGATCCAAGACACCACAGCAACTTCAACACATGACCTCAGTGACATAATAAATAAGTTTTCTTTAAAGTGTATCTCACTAATTTTTATTAAAATACATATTTTAACAGAAATTACCTCCATTTATCAGCACAGTCTGCAGCAAAAGCGCGCCTGCATTTCAATTAAATAGCTGACTTCAGCCTTCGTCCTCTGCATTTAATCAGCACGGAAGATGCTTATTATTTTATTATATGCTGCTGACAAATGGGAGTGAGCTCTTAAATGGGCTGTTCTTTTCTGTTAGTTAATAGATGAAGGTGAGAATTGGAAGGAGATAGTAGGTTTTAAATATGCAATGTATCGTAACCTGAAAAAGTTGCATCTCTTGATGCAATCAGAGCAAAATCAGTAAGTCACAGCAATAATGCACACAGGTACTTACTTTAGTGAAATGAGCAGATGATATTTAATACCAGAAAGTGTGAGGTGATGCATTTTGGGAGGAAGAATAAGGAGAGACAATATATACTAAATGGTACAATTTTAATGGGGGTGCAGGAACAGGGAGACTTGAGGGTTTACATACACAAATCTTTGAAGGTGGCAGAACAAGTTGATAAGGCTGTTAAAAAAGCATACGCGATCCTTGGCTTTATAAATAGAGGCATAGAGTACAAAAGCAAGGAAGTTATGCTAAAACTTTATAAATCACTGGCTAGGCCTCAGCTTGAGTACTGTGCTCAATTCTGGGCACCATACTTTAGGAAGGATGTCAAGGTCTTGGAGAGGGTGCAGAGGAGATTTATTAGAATGGTACCAGGGATAGGGGGCTTCAGTTATATGGAGAGACTGGAGAAGCTGACATTGTTCTCCTTAGAGCAGAGAAGGTCAAGGGGAGACTTAATAGAGGTGTTCAAAATTGTGAAGGGTTTTGATAGTGTAGATAGGGAGAAACCGTTTCCACTGTCAGGAGGATCGATAACCAGAGGACCCAAATTTAAGATAATTGGCAAAAGAAGCAAGGGGGAGATGAGGAGAATGTTTTTTTACACAGCGAGTCGTTATGACCTGCACTGCCTGAAAGGGTGGTGGAAGCTAATGCAGCAGTAACTTTTAAAAGGCAATTGGATATACACTTGAAAAGGAAAAATTTGCAGGGCTATGCGGAAAGAGCGAGGGAGTTGGACTAATTGGATAGCTCTTTCAAAGAGCCGGCACAGGCATGATGGGCTGAATGGCCTCCTTTTGTGCTGTAGGGTTGTATGATTCTATGCTCTCAAGACAAGATTTCTTCCTAGATGTAAATTTGTAACCAAATATGTGTGAAATTATCAGTGGTTGACATTATCATCATTTATTTTTGGGGTTGGGGAGGAAGTGATGTAACAAATTAAGCCATGTAAATAGTGATTTCTAAAGAATGGCAAAGTATTTTCTAAGAGATAAGTCATTAAAATACTTTAAGTATCACTACAAGAGATATATGGTCCAGTTGTTTACTATAGTGTCGATTTGAGTCAAAATAATAATACAGATCTTATAAGCTTTTACAAAAAAATCCAGAACTTTACTACAAAATACAGAATCATCTATGCACATTTACAGGTTTAATGTGGAAGAGAGTGTTATTCTTGGCCAATACAATAAATTATCAATCTGTGTCGGCAGAGTGCGTTAAAAATGGTGAAATTGCAAAAGAAAACTGTACCAAACTAAATGGGAGTCTAAAGTCTGCATTCAAAGAGCTGGGGTTGAATTTCCTACGGTCTATTTGTCTGTCACAACAATAAAGTGTGATAAGACCTCCAGTCCTCTCCAGTCCTCGATCGCTTTCAGAATAGTATTCATAAATTAAATAATGAAACTTAGGTTAATGTTTTAGCAAAGTAATCTGACTGGGATCAAATTGATTTTGCTTAGGGAGTGCACATTTTCTGCATCAAGTTAAGAGTGACTGTTCTCAGACATTTCACTAAAGGCACAGTAATTTATTTTCTGTGGGAGAAGGCAACAGGATGTAGATATTGCTGTCCCAGGTTCTGCAAACCGAATGCCTGTTGCCCAGGCTCCGCAAACAGAATGCCTGCAAACAAAGTAATCTTGCCAGAAAAAGGTACATCAAATTTTATTTAAGTGTAACTAAAGTTTTAACAGCGTGGTAAGTCTTAGCGACTGCCAAACAACATCTCTGGCACTGAAAATTTAATTTTACAAGTATGGAGTCTCATTCCTTCACATTTTAATTGCTGTTGGACATTTAAAAAAAATTATTTTTTAACTTTTTTTTTCTCTCTTTTATCTCTGTCTTTTAATTCAATATTTCTTACCCTCTCTTTATTTTGTTTTCTGTAACTGATTTTACAGTGAATTCACTATTCTAACTTACACTTCCTGGTTCTGTGTCTGCGCTGCTTATTAACATGATTGTTTAAGGGGATTACACTGCTGCTTGCCCCATTCACACATGTCCCAGATGCCCGGGAGAGGGCGCCACGCTGGACTGAAGACCCAATAAGAGGGACTTGCAGTGCAAAAGCCCATGAAATGTTTACGGGCAAATCCAAGTCTAACGAGTGGCAGGCGCCTACTGCAGTACTCCCCTCTAGCACTTTTAGTATTTAACCACTAATATTTCTTCCAAGTTCTAGTGGTTAATTTAAAAATGAACACATACTTTTACAAACACTATAGTTCAATTTTCATAAGAGAATAAAAGTACCTGGTGAGTTCTTCTTTGACCTTCACTGGTTCACTAGGATAGAACTTCACTCTAAAGCACATGGTATACGGAGGCTGAGCTGCAATATTACAAAGAAATAAGTGAAAGCAGTAGAAAATAAATAAATCTTTATGCATGTCTGGGGAAAACTAGACATTTATTCAAGAGGTGCTCTTGGCCAAACATTACCTCATGCGACAATGAGCTCTGCACTTTCAGGCATATCTCTGCTGTAGGCAAGAAAGCTCATTGGTAAAAATGGAATAAAGAGGCATGAAAAGGCAGCTTCAAAGCAGGGTACATGTTAGGAAAGAAAATATACATAACATTTTACTTCTCGTGATATTCAGTAGCTGCATTACAGACCATTTGTGAACATAACCCCCATTTTCCAATACAAATTTTCTTTTTTGTGTTACTCCCCTTGACCAGCAACAATATGCTCAATCCTGATAATCTGCTGTAAGTGTGTAAAATATTGATGCTGTATACACACTTGCATATAAAGTCACCCTACTTCCATCCAAAAAACCTGTAAAGAAATCTATATCTCACATATCAGACGCCCCGCACCCCCATCATCTGCCACAACTCCATGGAGAGCAGGAAATTTGATTTTAATGCATGCTGACATTTACACATGCCATCACTGTGCACAGACATGAAGCAGAGGATAGAGGGGGACTGGAAATAGGAAGATGGAATTGTGAGATCTGGAGCCTGAAAGAGAGAAGCAAGAGACTGGAACCCAGAGAAAAGACAGTAGGAGACCAGGAGGCTGAGAAAGGGGGCCTCCAGTGGCAAAAGAAAAAGGGAATGAGCTGGACAGAAAAGAAGGGGAAATGTGTGTCTGAAAAGATGTTAGCGACAGACCAGGAATACAAAGAGGTCAGACACACTAAATAGTCCAGAATAGAATGTATCAGAGTAGGACCTGGTGAGTGCACTCCCCACAATGAGCTACGGTGCCATATGATTTACATACAAGATGGTCACCTTTCTTTCAACCCCCAATAGTGACCTCAATTTCTGACCTTTCATAATGTATGTGCAGTAAGCATAATGCAAGGTTATGAATAAGTAAATGAAATACCATTATTGAAATGCAGTCACAACTTATGAAGTACTTTCAGCAATTTTTGGAAATGTTATTAGTGGTGATTATACATAAATATCATGTGTTAACTTTCATTTTACAAGGTAGAACTACCTACAACTGATGTTCATACCTGAATGTATAACACGTTCAGACTACAATTCCACATATGTTATTATTACACAAGCGGTAACCCGTTTTTTTAAGCAGACTAATACTTGCTAAAAATATCACACACAGAAACGTGGTACAAACAGGTTCAGATGTGACTTTTGTCAATCAGAAAGTTCTATCCTTACATATTTCTAGTGGAATACACTGGTTTCTGGTCTATGCTGAGTTTGGTGGTCTTGACCAGTGGCGACAGGAAAATGTCTCTCTTTATTAAGATAGTCAGACCGGTGTGATTTAAAAGCTGACTTTAACGAGCTATATTCTTAAAAGAGTCTTTGTGGGAGAAAAACAATATGCAACACTGTCTAGTGAAAGCAACATTTCCATGCAGGCCATCCAGTATTGCCAGTTTCCTGCAGTGACAGCATGGTTTGTACTTATAAGTCAATTGCATCATAAATTACCTCAGGTCTTTTACTGTATGCTAACTTACAAGCTCATGCCAGTCACTTAATATGATTAAGAATACTATTATTAAGAATCTCTTTGATCTTGAAGAGAATCTGCCCTTTGGAGGCCCGGGAGAATTTTATATGGTTTTCCAATTATCTCTAGTTCCCTGTTCAGATTGCCTGTTTCCAGCAGAAGCAGCCTAGAGGGGCTCCATGGATACCTTTCCAACCTAATGTTCCATTAGAGACTCAGGTAAAAGATTCTAAAACAAACTGCAGAGATTCTATGCTGTTATTTTTTTTAGAATAGTTGAAATATTGGGTTACTGGTTATTTGCTGTTTTTTTCTACATCGGTGTAATTAATTTGTAAATAAATTAAACGATAAATTTTAACCTGAATCTCAGAGTATAATATCTACTGCTTTCTGAGTGGACAGGAGAACGTGGTGGTTAGTCCACATAGCCTCCAATGCGCAAGATCAAGGACAGAGGTAATTGTTAGAACTGACCCGTTCACATCATTCATCAGGTTCAAGTCTTAGTGCACAGAAGATGTGGGTCTGGTTATGGAAACTACCTTTTTGCTGTGAGCATGAGTTAAGAGTATTGGGAGAAGTCCGAATTGTAACAGGGGTCACTACAATTTTATTCATATCTTCCAGTTTGGGAGGGGAAAAAGGACCTCTGATTTCGATCCGGATTACTATCCAATTACCCCTGCTGGAAGATGTTGGCATTGGATGAGGATAAGAGTGGGCTCCACTTTAATCCCCCAAAGTTGAGCAGGCCTCTAACATTCAAAATCCAGGCTTACACATGAAGAATGGCCATTTAGGCAAGGTACCTGAGGCCTGTTAGCGCCTATCGAACCATACCCCAGTTGGATTTTATATTGTATCAGACCTAGTACTCTAGTTCCTGCTTCTTATCCTTAAGTAGCAGATTCGAGGACCGATGAGGCAGTTACCACACTGGCCTAGCAACTCGACCATGCAGCCTATTAGGCCTCTAATATAACCGGCAGGAAGCGCATGTTCATTAGGAGCCGCAAATGCGACACCCGCCATATTGAAAGCGGAAAAAAAATCGTCGTCCAGAGCCCAGGCCTAAAATAATATCTCCTGTTTTACAACCTGCCCGAAAAGGTCTAACATATTTTAGAAACGAAAGGTGCAATTGGCAATGAGATTTTGTTAGTAATCTATGTTTAATTTCAGTACTATTGCACGAGAACTAAATATTATATATGGTTTATTTTAATTTTAAAATGGTATTGCCTAGATTACTAAATAGAATAGCGCCATGGTTAAATTTTAACTAAAAACAATCTGGTCTAAGGCCACTATTTTGCATCTAATATATAATAACTTACCTCTTTAATAACTTGAGTGCACATTTTCATCAAACAGGGCAAGACCAAGTAGAAAGTAGAAACTCGGCCATGTAGCGCTCATTTTTAAGGTGCTACACGGCCACCTAAGGTCCCAAAATGGCGTCAAGAATGCGCACGCATGACGAGGGCCAGATGCCATCTTAATAAAGGGGTTCGCGCACACGCAGACAACAGCATGAAAAGTAGGGAGAATATGTGTTAGATCAGTGTGCAACGCTAATTTAAAGGGATAGATACCATTTTGGCACTCAATGTTCCAGCCAACGCACTGTCTTAACCACAACCAGCCGAACTTATCTTAAATGGCCTAGAGGACCCCCCGCCAGCGCTATTTAAAGGGACGATGCAGGATTTACAGCTTAGTTGCTGGATTATTGCTTCTGGCTGCTGATGCATTTGTACCTGTTTTTGGAGGTGTCCAATACTTGAATACTAGGACAAGGGGGCATAGCCTAACATTTAGAGCTAGGACTTGCAGGAGTGAAGTTAGGAAACACTTCTACATGCAAAGGGTAGGAAAAGTTTGGAATGCTCTTCTGCAAACGGCAGTTGATGCTAACTCAATTGTTAATTTTAAATCCAAGATTGATACATTTCTGTTAACCAAGGGATATGGGGCTAAGGCGGATATATGGAGTCAGGGCACAGATCAACCAAGATCTCAATGAATGGCGGAACAGGCTCGAGGGGCTAAATGCCACTGCCACCTGCTGTTATGTGCCACCTTCTCCTGCAAGAAAGCAGGACATGTGTCGGTGAGTGTCCTGCAGGATGTCTGGGTGATGTACCTGTCATGGTTGAATAGCTGCCAGTGTGCATGACCTGTGAGTTGTGGCTTGCAGCAGTGGTAATGTGTGAGAGTGAGAGGAAGCATCTGATTGGAAGAGTTGAGTACTGATTGAAAGAGTTTGTTGGTATGTGGGTGATGGGGGTGTAGTCCGTGGAGCAGTGGATGCAGCTAGTGGTGCAGTTGGTAGGAGACGTCACTTGACAGTTGACCTCACTCGCCTTGACCAATCATATCAAATCACTGAACTTCTTCCTGCACTGCATCCATGTTCGTGGTGCTATGGGCTTGGTATTGACTTCACCCCCTACTGCCTTCCACTGCCTCTTGAGCATATGTCTGGAGGGCGTCTTGCCCCCCGCTGCAGATATAGGATGTCCCTCCTTCTGTCCACTTTTTGCACCAAGGCTTCTAGTGTATCAGCAGAGAACCTTGGTGCACGCTCTCTCGCAGGCCTGGTACAAACTCAGATCAGCAGATTGGTGAGGTCTGGTGTGCAGATTGGAGGATGTGGGATTTAGTAGTGCGCAACCTTTATTCAACGTTTTAACATAACTCAACAGTTTATAAACATAGGGACGGGACCTACATCTGTATTTTATGTGTGTGCTGTCTGATATCCAGTTAGACTCTGTGCAAACTGTTTCTTATATTTTACACATAAGAGGTGCAGGCTGCCTTTAAGAGGTGCGAGCAACTCACGCGATATCTGGGCCCCCGGCTGGTGAGAATTTTGAAGCTGATGAGAATATCGCAGCTAGGCCTGGTTGCTGCGCTACAATCAGGTAAGTGAGGAGGCAGAATGAATCTCACGTGATGCCTGCATCGGAACCACTGGGCACAGGTTAATCGCGCACCGAGATGCCCGCGCCCGAATTCGGGGGTTAACCAACTTAGCCACCATCATGCTTTATGATATCATACTAATGTCCACAATACAAGGAAGTAACATAGTGCAGATTTCATAGTGCACCGACCTGACAAAAGGTAACCCTTTTTTCACTTCTTAGTTCTTATGGAGCACATAAATGGTGAAGAAGCAAGTTCAAGATAACATTAATTATAAAGAAACTGTACAAAAATAACCTACATTCTGTTTAGAGCTTTCTGTACCTTTGTACCTTTTCCATGTTTAGTATCTTACTAGCAACTTGAATTAAGGCTTTTTCATACCACCAAACAGTTATAAACTAGACATTATAATTTCATTGGAATAACTTATCTTTAGCACGTCCATACTCCTTAAAAAGGAAATACCGAAGCATTGTTCATCTAACGATAGAGCAGAGTACAAAAGCAAGGAAGTTATGCTAAACCTTTATAAAACACTGGTTAGGCCTCAGCTGGAGTACTGTGTTCAATTCTGGGCACCACATTTTAGGAAGGATGTCAAGGACATAGAAAAGGTACAGAGGAGATTTATTAGAATGGTACCAGGGATGAGGGACTTCAGTTATGTGGAGAGACTGGAGAAGCTGGGGTCGTTCTCCTTAGAACAGAGAAGGTTATGGGGAGATTTTGAACACCTCTATCAAATCATGAATGATTTTGACAGAGTAAATAAGGAGAAACTGCTTCCAGTGTCGGAAGGGTTGGTAACCAGAGGACACAGATTTAAGGTGATCAGCAAAAGAGAGGAGGCAACATAAGGAAACATTTTTTTACGCAGTGAGTTGTAAAGATCTGGAATGCACTGTCTTAAAGGGTGGTGGAAGCAGATTCAATAGTAACTTTTGAAAGGGAATTGGATAAATACTTGAAGGGAAAAAATTTACAGGGCTATGGGGAAAGAGCAGGGGAGTGGGACTAATTGGATAGCTCTTTGACACGATGGGTCAAATGGCCTCTTCCTGTGCTGTACCTACTATGATATTATGAAAAAGGTTTCCAATTACATACCAAACACTTGCTGTAAAATCTAATGTAAAGTTGCATATTGGACATTTTTAAAATTCTCTTAAGTGACTGCTAGAGATGAAAAGAAAAAAGACAAATGCTGCAAATCTGAAATGCCAACAGAAAATGCTAGAACTTCACAACCAGTCAAAATGGCGAGGTTAATGTTTTACATGTAACCATTCATTTGGTCTCTAATGAAAGGTGAAACCTGAAATATTAACCTTTCTTTCTCTTTCACATCCCATTATATTTCCATAAAATAATCCGGTTCCATTGCTGCTGACTTTAATCTGGTTATACTGCCCAGTGTATTTAGCAACAAACTGGCAATTGCACTTGCATAGGAACATAGGAACAGGAGTAGGCCATTTAGCCCCTCGAGCCTGTTCCGCCATTCAATGAGATAATGGCTGTTGTGTGACTTAACTCCATATACCCGCCTAAGCCCCATAACCCTTAATACCGCTGGTTAACAAAAATCCATCAATCTCAGATTTAAAATTAACAATTGAGCTAGCATCAACTGCTGTTTGCAGAAGAGAGTTCCAAACTTCTACCACCCTTTACATGTAGAAGTGTTTCCTAACTTCACTCCTGAAAGTCCTGGCTCTAATTTTTAGGCTATGTCCCCTCGTCCTAGAATCCCCAACCAGCGGAAATAGTTTCTCTCTATCTACCCCATTAGTTCCCCTTAATACCTTGAAAACTTCGATCAAATCACCCTTAAACTTCTAAATTCCAGGGAATACAACCCTTGTTTGTGTAATCTCACCTCGTAATTTATCCCTTGGAGTCCAGGAGCATGATTTTGACCCGAGCCAGGAAGGGGGCGGGGGAACTTCTGTACGATTTTGACATAAGGACGGCATTTATTTTTTTGTCGGTTTGCCGTTCGACTGACCGGCCTGATTGACAGACTGGCCTCAGTCAGATGGGAGAGCAGCCGGGGAGAGGACGTGTTCAAGTAAGTCTTTGTTTGTATGGATGCCGGGGTGGGGGGGGCATGTGAGGGCACAGAGGCATGGGGGTCACAGGGGGAGTCAGTCATGGGGTGGGGGAAGTCAGTCATGCGGGGGAGGGATCGGGGGTCAGTCACGGGGGGAGGGGGCATTGTCGGGTTCGGGGGTCATCGCGGGGGTCTGCAATCATTGGGGGGTTCAGGGCTCATTGCGGGGGTCCACGATCATTGGGGGGTCAACGATCGTTGGGGGCGGTGGGCGGAGATATCGGGGGGGTGGTCCACGATCGTTTTGGGGGGAGGGGAAATCAGGGGTCAGCGATCGTTGGGGGAGGGGTCAGAGATCGGGGAGCGGAGGTCACTGCAGGTAGGCTTGCTGGGCCTGGGGGAAGCACTCCTGCTCCTCTGGGCCCACAACCTGTGCCATGCCTGTTAGTTTTGGGCCTTCTCGCCTCCTTTCATGTGGCATAAAAGAGAAGGCCTGGGAATCCCGGACCCCAGGGGTTGAAATTGGAAACTCTGGAAAAATGGAGGCCCTCAGCGGGTTGGTCGCCCGCCCCTCATCCCGCCCCAGTGAAAACCGGAAGTGGGCGGGTTGGAGGCGGGTCTGAAATAGTTGCAATTTTGAATGCCCCTCCACCCCCAACCCACTTGTTTTTCCCTTTTAAAATCGTGTCCCAGGTGTCATTCTAGTAAATCTAGGCTGCACTCCCTTCAAGGCCAATATATCCTTCCTAAGGTGCAGTGCCCAGAACTGAACACAGTACTCCAGGTGTGGTCTAACCAGGGTGTTGGGTAGCTGTAGCATAACTTCTAGCCCCTTGTATTCTATTCCTCTAGATATAAAGGCTAACATTCCATTAGTCTTTTTGATTATTTTCTACACCTTTCCATGCATAACATTTGACCAAGTGCAGTTACTTTCACAATCTCATTAGAACCTTCGCTAAAGTCAATGGAAGATCCATGAAGGTCTGGTTGTGAAGTTCTATCGTTTTCTGTTGGCATTTCAGATTTCCAGCATTTGTCTTTTAGGCCTGCCCTAAAAGGGTGTCCCAATGCAGCTCGCCGGGTTCAGGCTGGCGTAATATTGAGAAGGCTACAAGCTGGCAGCAAGATAAGTCCAGAGGGGGGATTAAGGATAGTTGCGATCGGTGGGGAGGGACGGGGAAGATACCAGGATGGCAGCGGCCCAGATTATTTTTGAGGGGCCCGGAGGAACTCTCCTGTTTCTTCTAGCTCCACAAAAATAATTTAAAACTTCCCCTTTCGGGGCCTCTTCTGCTGTATCACAAGTAAAATTGGTGAGAAGGTGCACAGTACATGCACTGACCAGACTCTCTAAAATTGCAATCGGGGTCCAATGTACGTCATAAGACCCCAATTTGCATACTAAATGAGGCCCACCACCTGAAGCAGGCAGGCGCTTCGTCCGCACATTAGGCCCCTATAAAAGTGGCAGCAGACAGAGCGTCCGCATTAATGGAGCGGTTAGTCTACTGATCCCATTTTGAGGTCCTTACCATCCTGTTAACACTGATTTTGGCAAGTCAAAATCAACTCCATACAGGTCAGTAATTGTGAAAGTGTATTATTGGCCTGCCCAGATAAGGCTAGCTATCAGAATGTACATGGCCAGACCTATGTCAGTGGACTTGACTTAAGTGTAGCCAGTTGGCACTCAGCAGTCAGGAGCAGCTTGAGAATTCCTCTCCCACGACTCCTTGGCTCCCTTGACTCCTTATGAGGAGAGGACCATCAAGATTATGGGCATGGACACGGGCAGAATGGCTCTCCTGAAAGAGTGTGGGATTCTCTGGGTTCCCAAGGAAGAGGGGGAGGGGCACCCATAACAATAGGTCTATGGAAACATTCACAGGAGCCTCAGGAAATCTCTCAATTTCCAGATGACCAGTCCAGCCCTTGGCACGGAGGCAATAGAGGACAAGGGAAAGAGTAAAGTTCATGTCTAATATCTTTCGCTTTTCATTGCTTACCTACTTATTTATTTATTCATGCCCTCACACATAGGCCCACACTGCAGCATGTCAGTCTAACAAACTGCAATCACCTGCCAGGAGATTCTTTCCTGGGTCTGAACCCAAGCACACTGGGTCACCTGGACAGAGCGGCTATCAGAAAATCAGTTGGGTCAGAACACACATCTGCAAAGGTATCTGCCCAATTTTCCTTCCACTTGAATTAACAGCAAAATCGGATGGGTTCCTTTACAGGTGTGTGCTATAATCCGCCCAATTTACAGAATTTCATTGTGCTCAGGTCATCCGATGCACATGGACACAGTCCTTAGAAAATCTCCTGCAAATATGTCTCAAGGCAGTCCTTACTGCAAGCGTCTTTTCCTGATCCTCCAAGTGCCCAAGAGGATGCGGCGGTCAAGCCAACTATACAGCCTTAACCTAGCACTTTACAACAGCCTGCACTCTTAGAGTGGCAAGCACCAGTATGGATAAATTCCCCTGGGTAAGGGTCTGTTCGTGATTTGTGGGTGAGAGCATGAGCAGGGGAGAGGAAGTGAAGGTGGAATGGCAGGAGATGCAACCTGCTGGCTGGAGTCCCAGCTCGATGCCTCCATCACTTGCATCCCAGTGATTCTGACTTCACAGGGCTTGCCTACAAACGTTTGTTGGTAGCTCAACATCAGAAATTCATGAATCATTTCAGTGTGCCACAAAGCCTGAACAGTTTGGGGACAATGATGAAGGAGTCCATAACCAACATCTACGGAGTACTGTACGATTACTAATCAAGCTGCAGGCCACCATGGAGAATATGGCTAATTCCTCTATAAGCTCAGGCTTAGCTTCTTTCACAAATACTTTGACGGGTGCAATGGAGACCTGGAAGTGGATTTTCACTTTTGGCAGTGGCAGAAAACGGGCAGTAGCGGATCGGCCGCCTATTGTACACCCCACCCAATTTATGGAGTGCATAATGGGCAGCCAATCCGCTACCGCTCATTTTCTGTCCTCAGCGTAAGTGAAAACCTACTCCCAGACTTCTAACTTACAGCATCTGCGTCCTCTGAATTCAGGATAATGGGAAATCAGATTTGGACGGCTAAAATGCAGGGGTTCAATGACCTCATTGCAGCCCAGATCTGCTCCTCCACCACCACCTGCCCCCCCAGCCCCACCACCACCCTCGACTCCTCTCGGGTTCTCTGGCTGTGACGAAGGAATGCCCAGTAGCAAGGGTACAGTCAGAGTTAGACGGAGATGTCTCCTAGGACAATGTCACATCCCATGCTTCCTATTACCCCACTCAAATGGCTACAATTGAATCACCAATCATACAAGCCCAAGCAGCCACTACAACACTAGCCATGATGCCAGAACATGCAGTGCTATCTTCACAACCTCCATCAGTAGAGGCAAGTACTGACACCCAGCAACCATCCACATTACCTCCACCTTCCACTAAGGGAACATTTAAAGAGCACAAGGTTACGAAGTAGAAAGCATACCCCATACACTGACTAAAGGGAAGCAGCAGGATAAAACATAATGAACTCAGCACCATAAGGCTAATCAAAGTTGCATTAACAGAAATGACAATGTGTCCTGGCAGTTCTTTTGGCATGAGGCCATTTCGGATAGTTGAGGAGAAATGAGGTTGCACTCATGGATGCTGATGTACAACTGGGCCCCATGAAGGACTGTTATGCATTGATGGAAAAAAGCTGTTAAAGGTTTGGATGGTTAGAAAGTAAGACTATGCATTTATATAGCACCTTATCACATCCTCAGCATACCCCAAAGCACTTTACTGTCTATGGATTACTTCTGAAGTTCAGTGACAGCCAATTTGCCCATGTCAAGATCTCACAAGAAGCAAATGAAAGAATGGCCAGTTAATATATTATTGATTGAGGGAGGAATGTTGGCCAGGGCACTGGGAGAATTCCCCGTTCTTCTTCAAATAGTTCTACAGAATATTTTATGTCCATTTGAGCAGGTAGACATGGCCTCAGTTCAACATCTAAAAAATGGCACCTCCAACAATGCAGTATTCCTTCAGGACTGCACTGAAGCGTCATTTCCAGCACAGGAAGCTAGACAATTGCTGACAGAGCCATCCCTGTCCTGGAAGTGATCGTCAAGTCTGGTTGCAGGAATATGAAAAATGAGTTAATGGCATCCTTGAGGAGTCTTGGTCAGTGCTTACAGTTTTCTTTATCCAGGTCCAGTTAAGAAACCTTGGCTCTGTATAGCTGAGTGTCAATGTCAGTATCTAAGGTGCAACCTGAACTACCCGGTACTTTTTTTTATTCATTCATGGGATGTGGGCGTCACTGGCAAGGCCAACATTTATTGCCCATCCCTAACTGCCCTTGAGAAGGTGGTGGTGAGCCGCCTTTTTGAACCGCCACAGTCCGTGTGGTGAAGGTTCTCCCACAGTGCTGTTAGGAAGGGAGTTCCAGGATTTTGACCCAGCGACGATGAAGGAACGACGATATATTTCCAAGTCAGGATGGTGTGTGACTTGGAGGGGAACGTGCAGGTGGAGTTGTTCCCATGTGCCTGCTGCCCTTGTCCTTCTAGGTGGTGGAGGTCGCGGGTTTGGGAGGTGCTGTCGAAGAAGCCTTGGCAAGTTGCTGCAGTGCATTCTGTAGATGGTACACACTGCAGCCACGGTGCGCCGGTGGTGAAGGGAGTGAATGTTTAGGGTGGTGGATGGGGTGCCAATCAAGTGGGCTGCTTTGTCCTGGATGGTGTCGAGTTTCTTTAGTGTTGTTGGAGCTGCACTCATCCAGGCAAGCGGAGAGTATTCCATCACACTCCTGACTTGTGCCTTGTAGATGGTGGAAAGGCTTTGGGGAGTCAGGAAGTGAGTCACTTGCCGCAGAGTACCCAGCCTCTGACCTGCTCTTGTAGCCACAGTATTTATGTGGTTGATCCAGTTAAGTTTAATGAACCTTACGCACTTGTGTACACAGACTTCAAATGTTCAAAGCAATTCAGGGTCACACTGTTACACGCTATGCGCATTGGGCACATAATAGGCTTCAGGCATCTGCACCTGACAAGACAGGTACCTGGCACAATGCACATCAGCCCCCCACCTCGAGTCACCATGAGCAATGCAACAGGAGATCCAGACGTTTATAAAAACTCTGACAAGGAAGAATAGATAAAGGGGGAGAAATTGGTCCCCATCACACCTGATTCCTGGTCATAAGCAAGAATTGGGGCGACCAATTTCCGGGCACGTTATCCTGCACCCAATCCCTCCCGGAGGTGCACCAGCTGCCAAGTTGGCATCCAACGACTTTCAAGTGCAATGCTCCTAGTTTTTCCGGGTCTACAGCTGCCTATCCAGTGGTCATTAAAGGGATCACTGGAGGCCTCCAAAGAACAGGTAAGTTTTCTCCTGTCTCCACAATAATTCTGTGGGCCGCTGCCAGCAGGTGCTTGCACCCCTGCGATTCGTTTACTCCCCCAAGACCTATTTGCCGGCTGGCTCAGCGTCCTAACCGTGCAATTTTGAGAGGGCCCCGACTGGCAAGTTGCATCAGAATGCTCGATGAGACCAGAGGCCCAATTTCCAACAAGCCTCAGGCCTTCATCTTCGGGCATGTATTGTAGGCGCGTTGCCCATTTTGTGCCGGAAAGCCCAACGAAACCAATTTCCCAGCCACCAGTGTAGATCTCTTAAGATATCCATATTATGGATGTACAAAGCATTAGCAATTGTGGATGCAATTAAAGGACCTTTAATGGTCCTATTTCTTGATTAAAGTAATTTCAAAGTGCTTCACTCCTACTAGAAAATCAATAACTAACTAAAACACATATGATGCAACCATACAAACCGAAGCAGAAGTAACCAGCTCAGAAACAAAAAGAGAGGCAGTAGTTTCTAAATGATCCATTACCGTACAGAAACATAACTGAATTGCATGATATACATCCATCTGAATTTGCTAGCATTTCTCTCAATTGGCTGATAGTGCCGGAGTATAGTGTAAGCCTGATGTACATAGAAATGTCGACATTTTCAACCTGTATTCACAAAGAAAAGATCTGTCAAAACTTACATTTCATTTGCTTCACAACTGACTTGTTGGGTTCCAGCCAATGCTATGAAATAAAAATTGGAGATCAATAATTAGACAATGTTACATCTCTCTTCCTTACACACACACACACACACACACACACACACAAAGGCTGCTTTGTGCTATATGATGTAGTTGGCAGTGAATTTCAAAGGTTCAGTTGCATATACTTAGGAATGTGAGCCTACAAAACAAAGAATTATTTGGTCAGCATTTACTGTACACATACCAAACAAATGACAAATTTCAGATGCAATAGGGATAAAAGAATCTCTTGTCGTGGTTCTGAAGGAATTAGAAAGAACATCATTAAATAATCACAGTAGCCTCCCGGTTACAGTGCTAGTTTCAAAAAATCTTTGGTTTGAATGCCAGCCATACTGTCATACTTGTGTTGAGTTTCATCTGTACTCAGCTGCAGTGCTGACCTGAATACCTACAGCAAATGTGGAACATGACATCTTATGGGATGGGTGGAGTGGGGGTAGAGTAGAGGTGAAGATGGAATGCTTAAACAATATCAGTAACTACATTCAAATATCTTTCAAACGGAACTCGTTAAGAATCTGCGGTCTGATCACACCATCAGCCTGGATGAAGAAAAGGTTAAAAAAGAGCAACAAAATCAAAAAGATATACTGTCATTTAAAGTATTTTCTTTCAAAAAAATGTTTAAGCAATTTCTTGAAATTCGAAAGTAGAAAAGCAAAATTTTTAATTTTCAACAGGGCTCAGTTGCACATTATATAAAACAAAGTTAATGGGGGTAATTTTCGATTATTGTGTATATCAGGCGGGCGGGAAATGGGGTGTTCGCTACCCCTACCTGATAACATGAGGCCCAATCTATTTTTGTGCAAGGCCTTCATTTTAATGTACACATGAAGTTATCAGCATTGAACGAGCGCTGATGGGCAGCTCACCGATTTGAGGGAGGGCAGGAAAGCTGGTGGCTGTCCACGGAGATGAGCTGGAACTGTGTCATTAAAATGGGGGAAGCAATCCCGGAGGAACATGGAGCATGCGAAAAGATTCTTGTGCAGCCAGGAGGATGGAGAGGGAGGATGGAGAGAGAGGATGTACTTGAGGGGTCAAGGACAGAATCTATTTGATTAGAGTTAAGAAACAAGGGTGGCTGTACTTAAAGTAGATAAGTCACCTGGTCCGGATGGGATGCATCCAAAGTTGCTGAGGGAAGTAAGGGTGGAAATTGCAGAGGTGTTGGCCATAATCTTCCAATCCTCCTTAGATATGGGGGTGGTGCCACAGGACTGGAGAATTGCAAATGTTTCACCCTTGATCAATAAAGGGTGTAAGGATAAACCTGGCAACTACGGGCCAGTCAGTTTAACCTCGGTGGTGGGGAAGCTTTTAGAAACGATAATCCGGGACAAAATTAATAGTCACTTTGACAAGTGTGGGTTAATAAAGGAAAGCCAGCATGCACTTATTGAAGACAAATCATGTTTAGCTAACCTGATTGAGTTTTTTCATGCGGTAACAGAGAGGGTTGATGAGGGCAATGTGGTTGATGTTGTGTATACAGACTTTCAAAAGGCCACACAATAGGCTTGTCAGCAAAATTGAAGCTCATGGAATAAAATAGGTAGTGGCAGCATGGATACAAAATTGGCTAAGTGACAAGAAACAGAAAGCAATGATGAACGGTAGTTTTGCAGACTGGAGGAAGGTATACAGTGGTGCTCCCAAGGGGTTGGTACTAGGCCCACTGCCTTTTTTATATATATATATTTATGACTTGGACTTGGGTGTATGGGGCACAATTTCAAAATTTGCAGATGACAAAACTTGGAAGTGCAGTAAACAATGAGGAGGATAGTGACAGGCTTCAATAGGACATAGACAGGCTGGTGGAATGGGCAGACACATGGCAGATGAAATTTAAAGCAGAGAAGTGCGAAGTGATACATTTTAGCAGGCAATATAAACTAAATGGTACAAATCTAAAGAAATCTAAAGGGGGTGCAAGAACAGAAAGACCTGGAGGTATATGTGCACAAATCTTTGAGGTGGCAGGACAGGTTGAGAAAGCGGTTAAAAAAGCATATGAGATCCTGGGCTTTATAAATAGAGGCATAGAGTGCGAAAGTGAGGGAGTTACATTGAACCTCTATAAAACACTGGTTCGGCCACAACTGGAGTATTGTGTCCAATTCTGAGCACCACACTCTAGGAAGGATGTAAAGGACTAAGAGAGGGTGCAGAAAAGATTTACTAGAATGGTCCCAGAGATGAGGGACTTCAGTTACGTGGATAGACTGGAGAAGCTGGGCTTGTTCTCCTTAGAGTAGAGAAGGTTAAGAGGAGATTTGATAGAAGTATTCAAAATCATGAAGGGTTTAGATAAAGTAAATAATGAGAAACTGTTCCCATTGGCGGAAGGGTCAAGAACCAGAGGACACAGATTTAAGGTGATTGACAAAAGAACCAAAGGAAACACGAGGAAAAACTTTTTACAGTGAGTAGTTATGATCTGGAATGTGATGCCTGAAAGGGTGATGGAAGCAAATTCACTCGTGGCTTTCAAAAAGGAACTGGATAAATACTTGTAGCACCACTACTGACCAAGCTGGCCAAGCCTGAAGGACATAGCTGCCAGATTGGACCTGCGTCAGGTGGTGAGAGAACCAACATGAGGGAAAAACCTACTTGACCGCGTGCTCACTAATCTACCTGTCGCAGATGCATCTGTCCATGACAGTATTGGTATGAGTGACCACCGCACAGTCCTTGTGGAGACGAAGTCCCGTCTTCACACTGAGGATACCGTCCATCGTGTTGTGTGGCTCTACCACCATGCTAAATGTGATCTAGCAGCTCAAAACTGGGTATCCATGAGGCGTTGTGGGCTATCAGCAGCGGCAGAATTGTATTCCACCACAATCTGTAACCTCATGGCCAGGCATATCCCTCACTCTATCATTACCAACCAGTCAGGGAATCAACCCTGGTTCAATGAGGAGTGTTCAAGAGCATACCAGGAGCAGCACTAGGTGTACTTAAAAATGAGGTGCCAACCTGGTGAAACTACAACACAGGACTACATGCATGCTAAACAGCGGAAGCAGCATGCTATAGACAGAGCTAAGCGATTCCACATCCAACGGATCAGATCAAAGCTCTGCAGTCCTGTCACATCCAGTCGTGAATGGTGGTGGACAATTAAACAACTAATGGGAGGAGGAGGCTCCATGAACATCCCTATCCTCAATGATGGCAGAGCGCAGCACGTCAGTGCAAAAGACAAGGCTGAAGTGTTTGCAACCATCTTCAGCCTGAAGTGCCAAGTGGATGATCCATCTCGACCTCCTCCCGAAATCCCCATCATCACAGAAGCCAGTCTTCAGCTAATTCGATTCACTCCATGTGATAACAAGAAACGGCTGAGTGCACTGGATACAGCAAAGGTTATGGGCCCCGACAACATCCCGGCTGTAGTGCTGAAGACTTGTGCTCCAGAACTAGTCACGCCTCTAGCCAAACTGTTCCAGTACAGCTACAACAGTGGCATTGACCCAACAAAGTGGAAAATTGCCCAGGTATGTCCTGTCCACAAAAAGCAGGACAAATCCAATCCGGCCAATTACCACCCCATCAGTCTACTCTCAATCATCAGCAAAGTGATGGAAGGTGTCGTCGACAGTGCTGTCAAGCCGCACTTACTCACCAATAACCTGCTCACCAATGCTCAGTTTGGGTTCCGCCAGGACCACTCGGCTCCAGACCTCATTACAGCCTTGGTCCAAACATGGACAAAAGAGCTGAATTCCAGAGATAGAGTCATAGAGTTATACAGCACGGATAGAGGCCCTTCGGCCCATCGTGTCCGCGCCGGCCATCAAGCCCTGTCTACTATAATCCCATATTGAGGTGAGAGTGACTGCCCTTGACATCAAGGCAGCATTTGACCAAGTATAGCATCAAGGAGCCGTGGTAAAATTGAAGTCAATGGGAATCAGGGGGAAAACTCTCCAGTGGTTGGAGTCATACCTAGCACAAAGGAAGATGGTAGTGGTTGTTGGAGGCCAATCATCTCAGCCCCAGGACATTACTGCAGGAGTTCCTAAGGGCAGTGTTCTAGGCCCAACCATCTTCAGCTGCTTCATCAATGATCATCCCTCCATCATAAGGTCAGAAGTGGGTATGTTCACTAATGATTGCACAGTATTCAGTTCCATTTGCAACCCCTCAGACAATGAAGCAATCCGTGCCCGCATGCAGCAAGACCTGGACAATATCCAGGCTTGGGCCGATAAGTGGCAAGTAACATTTGCGCAAGACAAATGCCAGGCAATGATCATCTCCAATAAGAGAGAGTCTAACCACCTCCCCTCGATATTCAACGGCATTACCGTCGCCGAATCCCCCACCATCAATATCCTGGGTGTCACCACTGACCAGAAACTTAACTGGACCAGCCACTTAAATACTGTGGCGACAAGAGCAAGTCAGAGTTTGGGTATTCTGCGGCGAGTGACTTAGCTCCTGACTCCCCAAAGCCTTTCCACCATCTACAGGGCACAAGTCAGGAGTGTGATAGAATACTCTCCACTTGCCTGGATGAGTGCGGCTCCAACAACACTCGAGTAGCCCGAAACTATCCAGGACAAAGCAGCTCGCTTGACTGGCACCCCATCTACCACCTTAAACATTCACTCCCTCCACCACCGGCGCACCGTGGCTACAGTGTGTACCATCCACAGGATGCAATGCAGCAACTCACCAAGGCTTCTTCAACAGCAGCCCCCCAAACCCGTGACCTCCACCACCTAGAAGGACAAGGGCAGCAGGCACATGGGTTAAACACCACCTGCACGTTCCCCTCCTAGTCGCACACCAACCTGACTTGGAAATATATCGCCGTTCCTTCATCATCGCTGTGTCAAATCCTGGAACTCCCTACCTAACAGTACTGTGGGAGAACAGTCACCACACGGACTGCAGTGGTTCAAGAAGGTGGCTCACCACCACCTTCTCAAGGGCAATTAGGGATGGACAATAAATGTTGGCCCTGCCAGCAATGCCCACATCCCATGAATTAATAAAAAAAGGGAAACATTTTGCAGGCCTATGGGGAAAGAGCGGGGAATGGGACTAACTGGATTGCTCTTACAAGGAGCCAGCACAGACTCGATGGGCCAAATGGTCACCTTCTATGCTGTAACCATTCTATAGTTTTTTAAAAATAAATTGCCAACTTACTGCCCGTTCTAATTTTTGGGTGCACCTCAAACTAGATGGCCAGTGCTCCTGCCAGCAACAGGTGATGGGGGGCGGGGGGCCTCATGGATATATTTGAATAGCCATCAAAGGACACAGTTAGGTAACCAGTGTACTTTTGTGTCAATCAGCACTGCTAAAGCTGCTTCCTCAATCCGCCCACAAATCTATGTGCAGTACATGTCAGGAGGCAGCCATTTGCAGTTTGATTTAAGGGACCCATAAACTACAGATAGGTAAAATTGAAGCAGGTGTAGCAATGGTTTTTTCTTAATTCATTTTTATACATTTAACCCTTAAAGGTTTCCTTAAGTTTAACTAGTTGCTGCTGCGTGTGCACTTTACATTTCCCTGCGCCACGTTAATCTGCTGCTATGTTGACCCCACAATCTTTTCAGCTCTCCCCTTTAAGGTGCTGTTTCAGGCCCATGTCCGTCTATGCTCCACTGGAAGAAGACCTCTGGTCTATGCTGACTTAGCCAATCTCATTCATAGCAATGGTGGGAACACCAAAACTCACTTCAGCTTCCCTAAGTTAGTGAGTGGAAATATCAGCCCCGAGTCCAGTTTGCTCGCCAGTGGCTCTTCTGGAAGTGCATATATGGAGCCATCAGGCAAGGATTGAAGTAGACTCAACCATGATGCCCTCCATGCTCTAATGACCTGCTGATGCTCATTGTCTATGTTCAAAAGTGAAGAATGGACACTTAGGCATGGTGCCAGGTGGTTGGCAGTGCCTTTGGCATTGCACCTCAGCAAAAGTTTGTGTGTTCAGAAGAGGAAGGAGAAAATGAGAAATAGACACTTATGTTTACCTGAAATTGCATGTTAAAGTAATAAGAGTTTTTCTCTGCTTGAAGGACATTTTTTTCAATATGACTAAAGATCCAATAATACATACCCTTTGCTTCTCTGGATCAACATATCTAATGCCAAAGTAATCTTTCTCCAACAAGCTGAAATGGTTGCAGACGTGATCAATGAGGAATTGACCTTTGGTGTCTCTCTGCAAAAACAAAACAGAATAATGTCCCTCTCAAATAAACATTATTGTGGTGTTATCATGGTCAACATATTATTAATTTATCAAATTTGCATTTCAAGTTGGATTTTCTCTGGTATCTTGTAGACCATGAAATTATTTACTTTCAATAAAAAACTGCAAAAATAATTTGATACAATTGAAGTACTGCTAACACATTAAATAATAGGACTACAATTCTGTCTAAAATTACTTTTCAGTCATTCAGTGACTGAATAAGTAGCTTAAGGCTATTCCCACCTGGGTTAAAATTATATAATTTGAATATTAACTGCAGATGAGAATGAACAGCACAATTTAATGACCAAATTATTATTTCATTTAAGTGACCATTCAACTTTTTTTTTTACACATTTATAATTGTTTTTACATCTCCTTAGTGACTGTGAGGTGATATATGGAGGCATGCTTCTGAATAAACTGTATGTAGTTTCTGATTGACATTAATAAGGTGAGTGCTCCCACACTTAGACATCACAGAAAAGTAAAAAGCACAGTTACAAATATAGTACAAGTCATAATCAGAAAGACAAAACAGGAGGCGTTTCAATTACATTTGAAAAAAAAATTATATAATTGCTTTAAAACATCTTTAATCCATCCATCCAATCTAGCCACAACTCCGTCCTTAACAATCCATTTGAATCATATGTTAGTGTGGTCAGTCCTTGACGCTTAAAGGTTTATGAAAGCTGCCCTTCAATTAGAAATGGAGCTAACTGAGTGGTGTGATCATTGTTTTCTGATTTAAAATCTATTTTATTGCATAAACTAAAACAGAACGTTAACAAAGCTAAATAAAAAACCACCAAGTATTTGCAATGTACCATGGCAGAACAAATATACACGTGAGAAGTAGCCAGAGAAGCAATCTAATGGAATTATTGGCTTACCAACTACTATATTTAGACACCAAAGCTGGGTCAGCTTCAGCAACTTTCAAACATTGCACTTAATGTACTCTGCTTGATTTCACAAGGAGAATCACTGCCTGTTTTTAAATGTGAGAGCAGTGTTATCACAGAACTGCTGAAAATGTACACCTTTGTCATAGTATAGAACATGAACTCCCATAGGGTTCTAGATTATACAGGACTATCTGGGATGGATTTTGAAATACTTAAAATGGGTGGAAGTCACACTGCAAAATTTGTAATGATCATCATAACACAATGGTTTGAAAATAAATGGGTTAATGCCTTCATTAAAATAGTGGACAAATGGATTTCATAACAATGCTTTCATGCCTGACGAACCTGACTGAATTTTTTGAAGCGGTGACTAAAGTAGTGGACAGGGGAATGTCTATGGATGTTGGTTATATGGACTTCCAGAAGGCATTCGATAAAGTCCCTCATAAGAGACTGTTAGCTAAAGTTGAAGCTCATGGAATTGAGGGCAAATTATTGACCTGGTTAGGAAATTGGCTGAGTGGCAGGAGACAGAGAGTAGGGATCCCATGAGATTTAACCTTATGTAACAACCTACCGCATGGTAGGTTGTTACATAAGGTTAAATCTCATGGGATCCAAGGTGAGGTAGCCAATTGGATACAAAATTGGCTTGACGACAGAAGACAGAGGGTGGTTGTAGAGGGTTGTTTTTCAAACTGGATGCCTGTGTCCAGCGGTGTGCCTCAGGGATCGGTGCTGGGTCCGCTGTTATTTGTTATTTATATTAATGATTTGGATGAGAATTTAGGAGGCATGGTTAGTAAGTTTGCAGATGACACCAAGATTGGTGGCATTGTGGACAGTGAAGAAGGTTATCTAGGATTGCAACGGGATCTTGATAAATTGGGCCAGTGGGCCGATGAATGGCAGATGGAGTTTAATTTAGATAAATGTGAGGTGATGCATTTTGGTAGATCGAATCGGGCCAGGACCTACTCCGTTAATGGTAGGGCGTTGGGGAGAGTTATAGAACAAAGAGATCTGGGAGTACAGATTCATAGCTCCTTGAAAGTGGAGTCACAGGTGGATAGGGTGGTGAAGAAGGCATTCAGCATGCTTGGTTTCATTGGTCAGAACATTGAATGCAGGAGTTGGGATGTCTTGTTGAAGTTGTACAGGGCATTGGTGAGGCCACACTTGGAGTACTGTGTACAGTTCTGGTCACCCTATTATAGAAAGGATATTATTAAACTAGAAAGAGTGCAGAAAAGATTTACTAGGATGCTACCGGGACTTGATGGTTTGACTTACAGGGAGAGGTTAGACAGACTGGGACTTTTTTCCCTGGAGAGTAGGAGGTTAAGGGGTGATCTTATAGAAGTCTATAAAATAATGAGGGGCATAGATAAGGTCGATAGTCAAAATCTTTTCCCAAAGGTAGGGGAGTCTATAACGAGGGGGCACAGATTTAAGGTGAGAGGGGAGAGATAAAAAAGGGTCCAGAGGGGCAATTTTTTCACTCAAAGGGTGGTGAGTGTCTGGAACGAGCTGCCAGAGGCAGTAGTAGAGGCGGGTACAATTTTGTCTTTTAAAAAGCATTTGGACAGTTACATGGGTAAGATGGGTATAGAGGGATATGGGCCAAGTGCAGGCAATTGGGACTAGCTTAGTGGTATAAACTGGGCGACATGGACATGTTGGGCCGAAGGGCCTGTTTCCATGTTGTAACTTCTATGATTCTATGATTCTATAATGGGCAGGTACTCAAATTGGCAGAATGTGACTAGTGGTGTCCCACGGGGATCTGTGTTGGGGCCTCAACTATTCACTGCAATTATTAACGAATTAGATGATGGGATAGAGAGCCACAAAGATAGGCAGCGCATTGTAAGCCATCCAGATGGAAGCATAAAATTCAAGATTTTAATAGATTAAGCGAATAGGCAAAACTGTGGCAATGGATTTCAATGTAGGCCAGTGTGAGGTCATCCACTTTGGACCTAAAATGGATAGATCAGAGTATTTTCTAAATGGTGGAAAGCTCAAAACAGTGGCAGTCCAAAGAGACCTGGGGGCTATGTACATGGATCATTAAAATGTCATGGACAGGTATAGAAAATAATCAAAAAGGCTAATGGAATGCTGGCCTTTATATCTAAAGGATTAGAATACAAGAGGCTAGAAGTTATGTGATAGCTATACGAAGCCCTGGTTAGACCACACCTGGAATACTGTGTTCAGTTCTGGGCACCTCACCTTAGGAAGGATATATTGGCTTTGGAGGGATTGCAGCATAGATTTACTAGAATGATACCTGGATTCCAAGGGTTAAATTACGAGGCGAGATTACACAAACTAGGGTTGTATTTCCTGGAGTTTAGAAGATTATGGGGTGATATGATCGAAGTTTTCAAGATATTAAGGGGAACTGATAGGGTAGATAGAGATAAACTATTTCCGCTGGTTGGGGAGTCCAGGGCTAGGGGACATAGCCTAAAAATTAGAGCAAGGACTTTCAGGAGTGAAGTTAGGAAACACTTCACACAAAGGATGGTAGAAGTTTGGAAACCTCTTCCGCAAACAGCAGTTGATGCTAGTTCAATTGTTAATTTTAAATCTGAGATTGATAGATTTTTGTTAACCAAGGTGTTAGGGGATATGGGGCTACGGCAGGTATACAGAGTTAGGTCACGGATCAGCCATGATCGCATTGAATGGCAGAACTGGCTCGAGGGGCTAAAAGGCCGACTCCTGTTCCTATTTTCCTATAATATCAAGCTCAATATATTCCTGCATCTTAGCAGAAACCTATGTTAAAAGTGATGTGGAGATGCCGGTGATGGACAGGGATTGACAATTGTAAACAATTTTACAACACCAAGTTATAGTCCAACAATTTTATTTGAAAATCACAAGCTTTCGGAGGCTTCCTCCTTCCTCAGGTGAACGTCAAGAAATCCTCGAACCTTTCGTATTTATAAATCACAGAACAATACCTGGTGATGACAGAAAATCTTTCCAACTGCCCATTGCCAAGGCAATCAAAGTGTTCAGAGAGGTGTTACCTACAGGACCACCGAATATACAAACAACAAAAAAAAAACAGAGAGAGGCAGAAACATAGAAACATCCGGAAGAGAAAGACAGCAAATGCCCCGTTATATTAAAAACAGATAACTTTTGTTCGCTGGTGGGGTTACGTGTAGCATGATATGAACCCAAGATCCCAGTTGAGGCCGTCCTCATGGGTGCGGAACTTGGCTATCAATTTCTGCTCGACGATTTTGCGTTGTCGTGTGTCTCGAAGGCCGCCTTGGAGTACGCTTACCCGAAGGTCGGTGGCTGAACGTCCTTGACTGCTGAAGTGTTCCCCGACTGGGAGGGAACCCTCCTGTTTGGCGATTGTTGCGCGGTGTCCGTTCATCCGTTGTCGCAGTGTCTGCATGGTCTCGCCAATGTACCATGCTCTGGGGCATCCTTTCCTGCAACGTATGAGGTAGACAATGTTGGCCGAGTCACAGGAGTATGAACCATGTACCTGGAGGAACGCGATGTACACCTACAGACGCTAAAAGACGCCCTAGTAAGAACGGGATATGACGCTCGACTCATCAATCGACAGTTCCGACGGGCCACAGCGAAAATTCGCATAGACCTCCTCAGAAGACTAACACGGGACGCAACCAACAGAGTACCCTTCGTCGTCCAGTACTTCCCCGGAGCGGAGAAACTACGCCATGTTCTCCACAGCCTTCAACATGTCATCAATGACGACGAACACCTCCACTACTCGCCTTCAAACAGCCACCCAACCTCAAACAGACCATCGTTCGCAGCAAATTACTCAGCTTTCAAGAGAACAGCGTCCACGACACCACACAACCCCGCAACGGTAACCTCTGCAAGACATGCCAGATCATCGACACAGATACCACCATCACACGAGAGGACACCACCCACCAGGTGCATGGTTCATACTCCTGTGACTCGGCCAACGTTGTCTACCTCATACGTTGCAGGAAAGGATACCCCAGAGCATGGTACATTGACGAGACCATGCAGACACTGCGACAACGGATGAACGGACACCGCGCAACAATCGCCAAACAGGAGGGTTCCCTCCCAGTCGGGGAACACTTCAGCAGTCAAGGACGTTCAGCCACCGACCTTCGGGTAAGCGTACTCCAAGGCGGCCTTCGAGACACACGACAACGCAAAATCGTCGAGCAGAAATTGATAGCCAAGTTCCGCACCCATGAGGACGGCCTCAACCGGGATCTTGGGTTCATGTCACGCTACACGTTACCCCACCAGCGAACAAAAGTTATCTGTTTTTAATATAACGGGGCATTTGCTGTCTTTCTCTTCCTTCCGGATGTTTCTATGTTTCTGCCTCTCTCTCTCTTTTTTTTTGTTGTTTGTATATTCGGTGGTCCTGTAGGTAACACCTCTCTGTCTGAACACTTTGATTGCCTTGGCAACGGGCAGTTGGAAAGATTATCTATAATCACCAGGTATTGTTCTGTGATTTATAAATGCGAAAGGTTCGAGGATTTCTTGACATTCACCTGAGGAAGGAGGAAGCCTTCGAAAGCTTGTGATTTTCAAATAAAATTGTTGGACTATGACTTGGTGTAAAATTGTTTACAATATGTTAAAAGTAACAGTGTACAATTCCAAAAGTGTCACTAAACTATTTTGTAGGCAGCCAGACAATTTTATTAAAATATATTTATATATTTGTTCTCAGGAAGTAAGTGATGATAGCAACACCACATTTATTGCCCATTCCGAGCTGCCTTCAGAAGGTGAAGCACCGCTACAATCCTTGTGGTGATGGTGGTCCCACAATGGTATTAGAGCACGGTGTGCGGACAACACAGTGTGAGCTGCTGAGAGTTTGGTACGTGTGGGAGTTCGGTGCAGTGGGGGAAGGAGGTGCTGCTTTGCCTTGCTTTTCCTAACTTTTTCCGCAGAGCGGCAGTGGACCTGAGAGTAGAAGACTGAGATTGGGGAATAAAAGCAGCAGCAGACCTGCAACAAGAGACAACTACTGTGTGACATCACAAGTGAGGCAGGAGAGTCAAAGAGGTGAGCACAGTATAAAAGGGGAGACCGAGAGCGGGAGGAGAGTCTGAGAGTCCAAGGCAAGTCATGACAGCAGAGCTCGCACCCGTGATATGCTCCTCCTGCACTATGTGGGCAGTCATGGACACTACCAGTGTCCCTGGCGACCATGTGTGCAGGAAGTGTGTCCAGCTGCAGCTACTGGCTAACCGTCTTTCGGAGCTGGAGCTGCGGGTGGATTCACTGTGGAGCATCCGCGATGCTGAGACTGTCGTGGATAGCACGTTCAGTGAGGTGGTCACACCGCAGGTAAAGATTACGAAGGCAGAAAGGAAATGGGTGACCGCCAGGCAGAGTAAAAGGACTAGGCAGGTAGAACAGGAGTCCCCTGGGGCCATCTCCCTCTCAAACAGATATTCTGCTTTAGATTCTGTTGGGGGAGATGGCTTATCAGGGGAAAGCAGCAAGAGCCAGGTTCGGGGCACCACAGGTGGCTCTGCTGCACAGGAGGGGAGGAAGAAGAGTGGCCGGGCTATAGTGATAGGGGATTCAATTGTAAGGGGAACAGATAGGCGTTTTTGCGGCCGCAAACGTGACTCCAGGATGGTATGTTGCCTCCCTGGTGCTAGGGTCAAGGATGTCACGGAGCAGCTGCAGGGCATTCTGGAGGGGGAGGGTGAACAGCCAGTAGTCGTGGTCCATATTGGTACCAATGACATAGGTAAAAAAAGGGATGTGGTCCTGCAAGGTGAATTTAAGGAGTTAGGAGATAAATTAAAAAGCAGGACTTCAAAGGTAGTGATCTCAGGATTACTACCGGTGCCACGTGCTAGTGAGTATAGAAACAGGAGAATAGACAGGATGAATGCGTGGCTGCAGGGATGGTGTAGGAGGGAGGGATTTAGATTCCTGGGACATTAGGACCGGTTCTGGGGAAGGTGGGACCTGTACAAGCGTGACGGGTTACACCCGAGCAGGACCGGGACCAATGTCCTCACGGGGGTGTTTGCTAGTGCTGTTGGGGAAGGTTTAAACTAGAGTGGCAGGGGGATGGGAACCTGAGCGGGGAGTCAGAAGGGAATAAAGTTGAGAGCAGCAAGAGAGGGGAAGACCCAGGGGAAATCTACAATACAAATAGTTGTTCAAGAACAAGTGAAAGGGAAAAGCGTAGAGCAGCGGAAAGAAAGTGTACTTTAGGCACGACAGATAAAATAAAAACTAGAAGGCGTAAGGCGATTAACCCAGCATCAAACCTGTGGCAGGGGGTTGGGAACCTGAGCAGGGAGACAGAGGAAAGCGTGTCAGGAAGGGACAGAAGGTATGGAGTAAAAGGTAAAGTGTTAAAAAAGGAAAAAGCAGGAACTAAGTGTCACAAAACATATTTGAAAGTTCTTCATCTGAATGCACGTAGCACTCGTAACAAAATGGACGAGTTAACGGCACAAATAACTACGTATGGGTATGATCTTGTGGCCATTACAGAAACATGGCTGCAGGGTGACAACGACTGGGAATTAAATATGCCAGGGTATTTAACAATCAGGAAGGACAGGCAGGAAGGAAGGGGAGATGGGGTGGCTATGTTAATAAGGGAAGGAATCACTGTAATACAGAGAAATGATATTGGGACAAAGGATCAGGATAATGAAACAGTTTGGGTCGAGATAAGGAATAATAAGGGGGAAAAAAACACTCGTGGGCGTAGTATTTAGGCCTCCTAATAGTTGCAACTCTGCTGGAAGAAGTATTAATCAGGAAATAGTCGGGGCATGTAATAAGGGAACAGCTATAATTATGGGGGATTTTAACTATCATATTAACTGGACAAATCAAATTGGGCAGGGCAGCCTTGAGGAAGAGTTTATTGAGTGTATTAGGGATGGATTTCTTGAGCAGTATGTAACTGATCCTACAAGGGGGCAAGCAACCTTGGACCTGGTCCTGTGTAATAAGCCAGGATTAATTAATAATGTCCTAGTTAAGGATCCCCTTGGAATGAGTGACCATAACATGGTTACATTCCATATCCAATTAGAGGGTGAGAAGGTTGGTTCTCAAACAAGCGTACTGAGCTTGAATAAAGGAGACTATGATGGTATGAGAGCGGAATTGATTAAAGTGGACTGGGAAAATAGATTAAAGGGTAAGACGGTACATGAACGGTGGTGTTCATTTAAGGAGTTATTTTACAACTTTGAAAAAATATATATTCCACTGAGGAAAAAAGGGTGTAAAAGAAATGACAGCCATCCGTGGCTAAGTAAAGAAATTAAGGATAGCATCCGACTAAAAACAAGGACATATAAAGTAGCCAAACTTAGTGGGAGGATAGAAGATTGGGAAGTCTTCAAAAGACAGAAAAAAATAACTAAAGGATTGATTAAAAAAGGGAAGTTAGATTATGAAAATAAATTAGCAAAAAATATAAAAACAGATAGCAAGAGTTTCTACAGTTATATAAAAAGAAAAAGGGTGGCTAAGGCAAACGTAGGTCCCTTGGAGGATGAGACCGGGAAATTAATGGTGGGAAACATGGAGATGGCAAAAATGCTGAACAACTATTTTGTTTCAGTCTTTACGGTAGAGGACACTAAGAATATCCCAACACTGGACAAACAGGGGGCTCTACGGGGGGAGGAGCTAAATACGATTAAAATCACTAAGGAATTGGTACTCAGTAAATTAATGGGACTCAAGGCGGATAAATCCCCTGGACCTGATGGCTTACATCCTGGGGTCTTGAGGGAAGTGGCAGTAGGGATTGTGGATGCTTTGGTAATAATTTTCCAAAATTCTCTGGACTCGGCAAAGGTCCCGGCAGATTGGAAAACTGCTAATGTAACACCCTTATTTAAAAAGGGTAGTAGGCAGAAGGCTGGAAATTATAGACCAGTTAGCCTAACATCTGTGGTGGGTAAAATTTTGGAGTCTATTATTAAGGAGACAGTAGCGGAACATTTGGATAAACATAATTTAATAGGACAAAGTCAGCATGGCTTTACGAAGGGGAAGTCATGTCTGAAAAATTTGCTTGAGTTCTTTGAGGACATAACGGTGGATAAAGGGGAACCAGTGGACGTAGTGTATTTAGACTTCCAGAAGGCATTCAACAAGGTGCCACATAAAAGATTATTGCTCAAGATAAAGAATCACTGGATTGGGGGTAATATTCTGGCATGGGTGGAGGATTGGTTATCGAACAAGAAGCAGAGAGTTTGGATAAATGGTTCATTCTCGGACTGGCAACCAGTCGCCAGTGGTGTTCCGCAGGGGTCGGTGCTGGGTCCCCAACTCTTTACAATCTATATTAACGATTTGGAGGAGGGGACCGAGTGTAACATATCAAAGTTTGCAGATGATACAAAGATGGGAGGGAAAGTAGAGAGTGAGGAGGACATAAAAAACCTACAAGGGGATATAGACAGGCTGGGTGAGTGGGCGGAGATTTGGCATATGCAATACAATATTGGAAAATGTGAGGTTATGCACTTTGGCAGGAAAAATCGGAGAGCAAGTTATTATCTTAATGGCGAGAAACTGGAAAGTACTGCAGTGCAAAGAGATCCGGGGGTCCTAGTGCAAGAAAATCAAAAGGTTAGTATGCAGGTGCAGCAGGTGATCAAGAAGGCCAACGGAATGTTGGCTTTTATTGCTCGGGGGATAGAATATAAAAACAGGGAGGTATTGCTGCAGTTATATAAGGTATTGGTGAGACCGCACCTGGAATACTGCATACAGTTTTGGTCTCCATACTTAAGAAAAGACATACTTGCTCTCGAGGCAGTACAAAGAAGGTTCACTCGGTTAATCCCGGGGATGAGGGGGCGGACATATGAGGAGAGGTTGAGTAGATTGGGACTCTACTCATTGGAATTCAGAAGAATGAGAGGCGATCTTATTGAAACATATAAGATTGTGAAGGGGCTTGATCGGGTGGATGCGGTCAGGATGTTCCCAAGGATGGGTGAAACTAGAACTAGGGGGCATAATCTTAGAATAAGGGGCTGCTCTTTCAAAACTGAGATGAGGAGAAACTTCTTCACTCAGAGGGTAGTAGGTCTGTGGAATTTGCTGCCCCAGGAAGCTGTGGAAGCTACATCATTAAATAAATTTAAAACAGAAATCGACAGTTTCCTAGAAGTAAAGGGAATTAGGGGTTACGGGGAGCGGGCAGGAAATTGGACATGAATTTAGATTTGAGGTTAGGATCAGATCAGCCATGATCTTATTGAATGGCGGAGCAGGCTCGAGGGGCCGATTGGCCTACTCCTGCTCCTATTTCTTATGTTCTTATGTAGATGGAGAATTCCAGGATATCGACCCAGTGACGACGAAGGAATGGTGATATATGTCCAAGTCAGGGTGGTGAGTGACTTGGAGGGAAGCTTGAAAGTGATGGTGTTCCCATGACATTGCTGGTCTTGTCCTTTTTGGTGGTAGAGGTCACAAAGAGGGAGGTAACCTTGTTGAGTTGCTGCAGTGCACCCTGCACATCATTGATACTGCAGCCCAGTATGGTGGAATGGGGTAGATATTGAGTTCAGTGGCAGGAGCACCAATCAAGCAAACTGCTCTGTCCCAGTGGATGTTGAGATTCTCGAGTGTTGTTGGGACTGCACCCATCCAGGCAAGTGGTCAATATTACACCGCACTCCTGACTTGAGCCTTGTAGATGGTGGATAGGCTTTGAGGGGTCAGGAGGAGAGCCAGTCATCCCAGAATGCTCAGCCTCTGCTTTGCTGTTGTAGCCATTGTGTTGATATAGCTGGTACAGTTTGGCTTCTGGTTAATGGTGACCCCCAAAGTGTTGATGATGGGTACTCAGTAATGGTAATGCCGCTGAAGATCAAGGGGGAATGGAAGGAGTTTCTCTTGTTTTAAATGGTCATTACCTGGCTCATGTGGAGCAAATGTTCCCTGCCACTTGTCAGCCCAAGCCTGGATGTTATTCAGTTCCAACTGTAGGCTGAGATGGGCTGCTGCATTATCAAAGGAGCGATGAATGGAGCTGAGCACTGTTAAATCATCAATGAACAGTTCCACAAACAGAGAGAAGATCATTGATGATAATGTTTGAACTGAGGATATTTCTCTGAGGAATTCCTGCAGTGATGATTGGTCTCTAAGAACCACATTCATCTTCATTTGACTCCACATGACTCCATACACTGGAGGGTTTTCCTTTCACCCCCACTAACTTCAGTTTTGTTCGGGCTCCTTGGTGCCATACTCAGCCGAATGCTGCCTTGATGTTGAGGGCAGTTTCTCTCACCTCTCCTCTGTCATTTAGCTCTTGTGAGCATGTGTGAATCAAGAACGTGATGAGGTCTGGAGCTGAGTGGTTCTGGTGAACCCAAAATGATTGTCAGCGAGCAAGTTCTTAGTGAGTAAATGTTGCTTGATGGCCCTCTTGGTGACTCTTTCCGTCACTTGACTGATGATTGGGAAGTGGCTGATAATTGGCCAGGTTAGATTTATCATGTTTTTTTGGACAGGACATACCTGTGCAATCTTCCACATTGTCGGTTAGATGCCAGTATTATAGCTGCACTGGATCGGCTTAGCTAGGGGAGCACAGGTCTTCAGTCTTACAGCCAGGGTGTTTTCAGGATCCATGGCCTTTGCTCTGTCCTGTGCACTCAGCCACTTCTTAATGTTACATGAAATGAACCAAATTGGCTGGACACTGGTATACATGATGGTGGGGAGTTCAGCATTTTTGGCTGAAGACACATAAATACGTTAGCCTCATCTCTTAAACACATGTGTTGGGCTCCCACCATGGTTGAGGATGGAGATGCTCATGGAGCCTCTCCCTCCTGTTTGCTGCCTGGTTGTTCACCGCCATTCTCAACCAAATGTGGTTCGGCTACAGAAGTTTGCGATGATCCATTGGTTGTCGAACCAATTGGCTTTATCTATAGCTTGGTGCTTTTGTTGATAATGGTGCAGGTAGCCCCATATAGCAATGTCACTAAGTTTGTATCTCATTCTAAGATATGCCTGGTGCTGCTCCTGGAATGCTCTTCTATAGTCCACATTGAACCAGAGTTGGTCTCCTGGCTTGATAATGATAAGGAGTGAGGCCCATGAGGTTACAGATTGTGGTGATACATAATTCTGCTGCTGCTAACCGTCTCATGGATGCGCAGTTTTGGGCTGCTGTAAGAAAGTGTAAATAAGCTAAGAAACTATGAAATATGAAACCAGCTGTTAACGGGTTAACAACTGAGATTAAGTAGCAGGGCCAGGCAGTGTACAAAGCATAACCTTGTTAAAAGAGGCAGCATGGAGAAATACTAACCTTGTTAAAAGAGTCGTCGTAATATTGGCCATTCCCCAGATAGTAAATAGTGTATAAAAGATTGGCCCACAGCCCCCAGACTCTCAGTCGGAACACCGGAGAGCTAGATACTTTCAGGGGACTTCCAGAGAGCCTAGCCCTGTGTAGCTCTCAGAAGAAGCAACAGAAGCAGACGTTGTGAGAAAAACAGGAGTGCCATCCGCGCCGGCTGTTCAAGCCTAGACGGGTAATATGCTTCTAGTTTGGGGTTGTTAGTTAACGCTTGATGATATGTGTATCATTTGCTGTTTGTGAACAATAAAGCCTCAATCTTTTACCAATATGGTGTCAGATCAAATTGATTAAAGGAACTACTGTACCGCAGAGCAGGATTCCAACACTGCCACGTCTGTCCTTAGTCTGTCCCACTTAGCATGGTGGCAGTGTCACACTGCATGATGGAGGATGTCCTCACTTTGGAAATGTGGCTTTGTCTTCACAAGGAGTGCGTGGTGGACACTTCTACCAAGTCATGTGATCAACTGCAGATTATCACTCAATAAATATCCAGTGATTGAGTGTCAATCATTAATCTGTTACAGGCTTCGTTCTTCAGCTGCATGGAGCACCCTGGTTGTGGATATCTGCCATAATATCGATCACTGCCCATTCACTAAAGACAAAAATTTATCCCCATCACTCCTCTAAGAAATTTACCTAATAGAAATTTCCCCTCATTTTAATTTCATGTGGCTGTTAATTTGTTATGGAAGCACCGATTCATCTTACGAATCTATATTAAGAATGCATTTATAACACATGACGGAGCCACTTGGAAGAATAAACTCCTATATAAATATTCTTCAACAAGAAATTATAATGAGAAAATCTAAACGATTTCTAAATTGTTCTAATTCTATCACCTTGTATTATAGAGAGCACTGTAATAGCCTTTCTAAGAAATACTAATTTCTGCACGTTCTTTCCAGGCAGTTAAGAACGCAGCTTTCTTCAGTAAAGCTCATAGTCTGTAGTCCGATCTGAGGTGAAGAGCAACTTGCTGTTGCAAATTCTTCATAATCATAACAATTGCATTGGTAATTTATATACATGGTGTTCAGGGTTATAAGCACATAATCCTAAAATTAGTGATTCACACAGTTCCAACATTCACAGTGATTTTCCTCAGTTGTCCCCCTATTTGTTTACCTGTGGCCATATGTAGTATTTGAAAAGAAACAATAATTTTCACAAAGCAAAAAATGTGGGTTGATATTATCTGATTCTTCAGAGTCATGAAACACCTTGTTTCTGTTTTTACAGTCTCAGTATTCAAATCCCTGTCGGTGGATTGAAGTGAGCAACCCTCCTTACATGTCTGTCTCTCACTGTGGTCAAAATGTTCTTGCTCACTGATGCTCAGTTTGGTTTCCGCCAGGACCACTCGGCTCCAGACCTCGTTACAGCCTTGGTCCAAACATGGACAAAAGAGCTGAATTTCAGAGGTGAGGTGAGAGTGACTGCCCTTGACATCAAGGCAGCATTTGACCGAGTGTGGCACCAAGGAGCCCTAGTAAAATTGAAGTCAATGGGAATCAGGGGGAAAACTCTCCAGTGGCTGGAGTCATACCTAGCACAAAGGAAGATGGTAGTGGTTGTTGGAGGCCAAACATCTCAGCCCAACCATCTTCAGCTGCTTCATCAATGACCTTCCCTCCATCATGAGGACAGAAATGGGGATGTTCGCTGATGACTGCACAGTATTCAGTTCCATTCAGAACCCCTCAGATAATGAAGCAGTCCGTGCCCGTATGCAGCAAGACCTGGACAACATTAAGGCTTGGGCTGATAAGTGGCAAGTAACATTCGCGCCAGACAAGTGCCAGGCAATGACCATCTCCAACGCGAGAAAGTCTAACCACCACCCCTTGACATTCAAAGGCATTACCATCGCCGAATCCCCCACCATCAACATCCTGGCGGTCACCATTGACCAGAAAATTAACTGGACCAGCCACATAAATACTGTGGCTACAAGAGCAGGTCAGAGGCTGGGTATTCTGTGGCGAGTGACTCACCTCTTGACTCCCCAAAGCCTTTCCACCATCTACAAGGCACAAGTCAGGAGTGTGGTGGAATACTCTCCGCTTGCCTGGATGAGTGCAGCTCCAACAACACTCAAGGAGCTCGACACCATCCAGGACAAAACAGCCCGCTTGATTGGTACTCCATCCACCACCCTAAACATTCACTCCCTTCACCACCGACTCACCATGGCTGCAGTGTGTACCATCCACAGGATGCAATGCAGCAACTCGCAAGGCTTCTTCGACAGCACCTCCCAGACCCACGACCTCTACCATCTAGAAGGACAAGGGCAGCAGGCACATGGGAACATCACCACCTGCACGTTCCCCTCCAAGTTACATACCATCCTGACTTGGAAATATATCGTCGTTCCTTCATCGTCGCTGGGACAAAATCCTGGAACTCCTTTCCTAACAGCACTGTGGAAGAACCTTCACAACATGGACTGCCGCGGTTCAAGAAGGCGGCTCACCACCACCTTCTCAAGGGCAATTAGGGATGGGCAATAAATTCTGGCCTTGCCAGCAACGCCCACATCTCATGAACGAATAAAAAAAAAGGATGGAAGAATCTGTCTATATGCATTCAGGCTACATACATATGTATATCTGACAATGCACATGAGAAAACACATTTGTTTACACTCAATCTTTACACATTTTTTTCTATACCTCCAGCCTCCACATCCACCAATTTTTCTTCCCTCCTGAAGATTGTTGACCCATGCTCGGGTATGGCTCCACTATCTGCTTCGTCATCAAAGAAGCCATTCTTTATGTCTGAGCCTCTATAAGTGTTGGAAATCTATTCAACTGTGGAGGGTATCATCTCTAAGTCCAACAATATCCTCACCTGACATTCAGACACACACAAACATTCCAGTAGGATTATTTGGATAGTAATCGGGGGTGGGAAATCTGACTCATTTTCTCCTTTGCCAAGTCAGGGATACTAAACCTAACTATCACACATCACTGCTGCCCAAATTGTGAAAGGCTAATTCAACAATCAAGCCTGGGTACTCCTTGTTCTGTAGAGTTTAGTATCACAACACACAATATATTTACCCACTAAGCTTTCCTCAAGGAGCCTGCACCTAATAGTTTAAACAACATTCCTTTAAAGAAAACGGTTATTAAAAGATGTGAAGTTGCATCAACAAATACTTCCAAGAATTTTTGCTAATTTATATTAAAACTTGTGTGCATTTTTGTTGTATCTGTCAATGAAGTGGAAAACCAAAGAACAATCCCTCAATTTTACATGACTTTGTATTCCGTGCACAAATCTGAGTAACAGCCAATGATCCCAATTTGTAAACAATATGCACACAAAATAGTTTCCACTGTGCAAAGCCCTAAATTTTATATAGATGCATATAGGGGCCAACTATTTCGTGTGCACATTTTGTTTGCAGATTGGAATCACTTCGGCTGTTACTCAGATCTGTAGAGGATTATAGCCCTAAATGCACATCTGCATCTACAGATGGCAATGTTGCGTCTCTTGTTTGTTCATAATGATGTTATCAAAAGGATGAGTAATTTCTAGATTCACAACTACTTCCTCCAACAGGAATAAATGTTTGAAGTTTTGCTTAACAATAACTTGTATCTATATAACATAGAAAAACAACCCAAGGCACTTCACAGAGGTGTAATCAGTCAAAAATGGATGCTGAGCCAAAGAAAGCGATATCAGGAGGGAAGAGGTGGATTTTAAGGAGGGTCTTAAAGGTGGAGAGTGAGATGACAAGGCAGAGGGTTTTGAAGAGATTTCCAGGATGTGGGGTCTATACAGCTGAAGGCATGGCTGCCAATTGTGTGGCAAATGGGGGGATTCACAAGAGGCCACTGTCAGATGAATGGACAGTTCTAAGGTGGGTGGTTTGTAGGGTTAGCTATAGTTAGAGAGATAGGGAGGGGCAAGGCCATGAAGGAATTTAAACATGAGGATGAAAATTTTATATTGGAGGCACTGGGGGTCTGGGAGAAAATGTAGGAGTTATGGGTGAGCAGGACTTAGTGCAGGATAAGATACGGGCAGCAGAGTTTTGGATGAGCTGACATTTACAGAGGTTCTTTGGGGACAGATACTAAATAAAAACACCTGTAGTTGCAACTCTGAGGAACCATCAGCACATCTTAAAACTTTCCTTCCTTAAGCTGTGCGCAACCAACAATTGGAATAAAATAGTTCTAATAGCTTTCTGTTCTGCACTCTAACTGGCCTGATTGGATCTGATAGCCTCCAGTTGTGCCTTCAGACTGATCTGATCAATGGTTTACATTGACAACCTCCAATCCCTGTTAAAAAAAAAGTTGATTTTTTAATATATGAAATGTCGATAAGCCAACGCATGAGTAAAAAGCTGACTGTCAGTTTAAATAGCTAACAATTGACAATGTATACTCTCTGTTGAGAAGCATTTGCACCTCCTCACATGCCATCCTTAAAATTGTAAAACTCAGCATGTGAGGAATCGAGTGTGTGGAAGTCATAGAACACTGGCTATTCTAAGTCATAAAATGCTGGCATTGTTCTACAACATATCCACAGAATTTAACTAAATCTCAAACAATAAAAGCACTAAAAACTTCAGATCAGAGACTATGCCTGTTCTTTGTCAACCCATAATAGAAGAACTGACAAAGCATTCTGTACATTGTATGAATTAACCATACGAGGTGTCAGAAATCAGATGAACTTAACCAAGCATTCGACAAGCCATTAGATATGTACCACTAGCACAGAGCTATGAACAGTGCAGCAGCAGATTAATATTACACAGCTCTTAGCAACAACCGTCTTTGACACTGGTTACAGTAACGTGGAAGTCAGGACATAGCTAAAATTAGCTCAGTAAATAAAACATATCTTTTATTTTGTTTTACATCTTTTCTACTGCTCTAGGCAGAACAATGTTTTTTTGGGGGATTTCTTTTAAATCATTTATCCACAGTAGAATTTACATTTTATAAAGCAGAATTCCTTAACTCATGCTTTTATTAAAATTCACAAAGAAATGAATAATGGATAACCATACATTTCTGGTCACGTCTTGAATTATTGAATAACACAACAGAAGAATAGAAATTTAAAAAAATTCTGCAGATTAGAGCAAGACATTTCCCAAGGGATAACAACAATATTATTAAAGTAAATGTAAAGTTGGGTGATGATTGACAGATGTGAATACATAAAATTAGCTCGCACTGTAACAATAGTGAAAGGCAGAAATTAAAAATAAATGCAGCTAGCAACATAATACACCAGATTGTTGAATATATTAATTACACATCTATACTTTCCCAATTCAAATCTTCAGTTAATTTACTGCTGTGCTTAGGGTTTTTGAAGTAAGTCAACATAGAATTAAATACTTTCGATGCGAGTTTTTGAACCCATCTACTACTAAAATTATAACCTCTAGTCTTAATAAATTTGCACGCGAGTCATTTAACTTATTTTCATCAGTTAAAGTATAATAATAGAATCATCGAAAGGTTACAGCACGGAAGGAGGCCATTCAGCCCATCGAGTTCACGCCAGCTGTATGCAAGAGCAATCCAGTTAGTCTCACTCCCCCGCCCTATGCCCGTAGCCCTGCAAATTTTTTACTTTCAAGTACTTATCCAGTTCCCTTTTGAAGGCTGTAATTGAATCTGCCTCCACCACCCCCTCGGGCAGTGCATTCCAGATCATAACCACTCGCTGTGTAAAAAAAATTTTCCTCATGTCACTTTTGGTCCTATATATGCACAAATCATTGAAGGTGGCAGGGCAGGCTGAGAAAGTGGTTATAAAAGCATACGGGATCCTGGGCTTTATAAATAGAGGCATAGAGTACAAAAGTAAGGAAGTCATGATGAACCTTTATAAAACACTGGTTCAGCCACAACTGGAGTATTGTGTTCAGTTCTGGGCACCGCACTTTAGGAAAGATGTGAAGGCCTTAGAGAGAGTGCAGAAGAGAATTATTAGACTGATTCCAGGGATGAGGGACTTTAGTTACATGGATAGACTGGAGAAGCTGGGGTTGTTCTCCTTGGAACAGAGAAGGCTGAGAGGAGATTTGATAGAGGTATTCAAAATCATGAAGGGTCTAGATGGAGTAGTTAGCGAGAAAATTGGCGGAAGGGTCAAGAACCAGAGGACATAGGTTTAAGGTGATTGGCAAAAGAACCAAAGGTGAATGAGGAAAAACGTTTTTACACAGCAAACTGATAGGAACTGGAATACACTGCCCGAGGGGGTGGTGGAGGCAGATTCAATCATGGCCTTCAAAAGGGAACTGGATAAGTACCTGAAAGTAAAAAATTTGCAGGGCTACGGGGATGGGGGGGGGGGGGGGGCGGGACTAGCTGGATTGCTCTTGCATAGAGCTGGCGCGGACTCGATGGGCCGAGTGGCCTCCTTCCGTGCTGTAACCTTTTTATTATTCTATAATTCTTAATGGCCTCCTTCTGTGTTGCATCATACTATGATATGACTGCATTTATATGGTGAATATCACTCTTAGTATTCTTTCATTGAAGTCAATTACAAAGAATTATCATCATTGGTAATCTTTAGTCTCCTTCCTTTTGTTTAAACAATATTTTTGTTTGAAGGATGAGTTGTTGATTTCTTTGGATCTTGCTTACCTCCCAAACTGCAATGTGAGTAGATGAAAGAGTAGAATTTGGGTCTGTGCTCATGGTATGAGAATGTTTTTCTGTAGAACTTGAATCAGCTGATTCTGCCAGCTTGGGAGCCTTGCGTGACAATGCTGCTTTTCTCAGCAGCACTATTTAATGTTAGGATGCCCCAGTTCAAATGGAACAGTTGAAAGGTATGTTAGATTGGAGGAATTCCTAAGTGAAACAGATGAGGGTGCTGAATTAATACCAATAAACACATTGGGCCAGAATTTGCTCGCAAAATAGCAGTGAGTTAAAGGTGCACACCGTTATTTGTGTATAGAAAATCCAGCAAATTGTTGCAAGGAACAGATACACCGTGAGTTGTGAATCACCACAAATTGCTGGATGATTTGCGCTGCTCCGCCGTTAGTCTCGCAAAACCGGAACATGCCGTCAACCTCCCCATGAGTGTCAAGAAATTGCAGCATTTGCGCTGTAAAAACGAATTAAACTTACTGCAAACATTTAGGGCTATTATTTCATGGCATAAGGACCCTGTTAATGGGGTAATTTATGTTTCCAAGGACCTTCAACTTTGAAACCAATTAGCAATTAAATGAGAATTATTCTGGAGATGCCACATAAAGCACGCAACCAGGATGCAAGTTAAACTGATTTGTTTAACTGATTAAACTGATTTGTCAGGATTTAGAGTTACTCCTCCCAACCTAAAAATGTGGGTCCACTAATTTGTAAGTAATCAATAATCACCATGCTGATTCCACATGCTTTGAATTGCTGTAAAATATATAGCTTTCGCATGTAGGCAGCAGGTTCCTACTTAATTTCATGAATTAAAAAACAATAATAATCTGAATCCTGATTTATTCATATGTTTATGTGTCATGTTCCATGGGCAAAAAAACTTAGCAATACACATTTTCCTGTGTGTAATTTGGCGGTAAACTTAGGTTAAATAATGTCCAAGCTACCACTTCAGACCTTTGCTAACCATCAAATCCTTAAATTCCACTGGTTAAGGAGATAGACTATTGGTCCCGTTGTTCACCAAGGGCCACATTGACCTCATCGCGCTTCCAGCAATTTGCAGGGCAACATTAATTGGAGCTGAAGGGTGAGGAAAAAAATCCAACTCACGGCATTTACTGTGAGATGTCCCACTCCAGCAAATTCTGGGCCATTGGAACTATCCTGTCTATGGAACATTTGCACATTTATCACAGATTGTTAATTTTGATGTTAAAACTACTTTTCCCATTGTTACCACTAAATTGTACATGAACTAATCAATGGCACTAAAAATTATAGCCCAAGTACTAAATCATTAAGTAATATATGTAAGGAACTAAGATAACTTTATCAATGATTTTGTATAATCTTCTGCCTATGGATCTAAAGATGCATATTATTAGGGAACATTTGAAATAGAGTTTATTACTTCCTCTCTGAAAGAGAAATTCTCAAGTCAGATACCCGCCATGTATTCTGACAAATGTGATAATGCTGTCATTTATACCACTGCAGTCAGAAGAACTTCAAGAATTTGTGGGCAATCTTTTTTTGCAAACTTACATTATATTATAATGGGAGAATTCACTGCCTGAAAAGGTGGTGGAAACAGATTCAAAAGTAACTTTCAAAAGGGAGTTGGATATATAATTAAAAAGGAAAAATTTAGAGGTCCATGGGGAAAGAGTACGGGCGTGGGACTAATTGGATAGCTCTTTTAAAGAGCTGGCACAGATGCAATGAGCCAAATGGCCTTCTTCTCTGCTGTATGACTCTGAGAGTAACAACACTACATAAAAGGAATTACCTACACATATTATTTTTGATGTTATAAATAGGGAGAGTAACAATAATACATAACTGGAATTACCTTACATCCAACTATTTTGATGAATCACCTGGTACAGTAATTTTTTTTAAGTAATGTTCTGTACAACCTGGCTGTGCCATGAACTAGTGAAAAACAAAATAAATGATAGCAATACAGAAGAACACACATCAATATTTGATTTTCTTGAATGCTATGAAAAAATGTAAGTGCTTTAAACAACTTTTAATGTTAAAACACCATCAGGACAGGCCTCCTTCCATATTCCACATGACAGAAATGAGGACCCAAAACATAAAGGTGTGGCACATTCGTCAGAACAATTCAGAAAGTGAAATTGTGTAACAAAGGGACATCTTGCAGCAATGCTGCCACAATTTCTTTCTACTATAATTTTAAAATGATAATCTGCGTTCAAGGATCAAGAGAAAACAGTCCGAACATAGGAGTGATGAAAAATTACTTAACATATTGCAGAGTAAAATTGTATTTGTAGACTGTTAAAAGATTAATAGTTAATTTCACTACTGAATATTTTTATAGAAAAATCTTAAATTAGGTGATGTTGAATTTTGGGAGAAGACAGCAGTACAAGAATCTGCCAAACATCAGCCTTTGAAAAGGGTACTACATCAGCGAAGTTGGAATTCTAAACTCCCTGACAACCATGCCAGGCTGGCCACCAGTAACGATAGCAGAGATCTGACTAACAACATTCCTATAATACAGAAGAGGGTTGCAGGCTGACGAATAGTTTAGTCGACAAATTGACAAGTCAATCAACGTGCTTGACTAAGTGTGAGTGACCAAACTGTATACTGTGATGAAAGAATGTCATTTTTTATACTGTTGGTGGGAATCAGTCTGTACAGGAAGTTAAATCATTTTCTGTGTCCTGAGATCTGCAAGCACAGTTTGTCTCCTGATGACTAAAGGTGTAAATTGGAGGTGGTTGAAGGGGTAATACCTGAGCTCTGTGGTTGACTGTTTCTTGAAGATTATTTCAAGTCTGCTTCCCCAAAGTCTGAGCGCTCAAACGCCTTGCAGAAGTAGCTCAGCAAAGAATTGGCAAAACCTACCTTATCATGGCAAGTGAGTTCAAATAACATTTAAGGCTGAGATTCTGTACCCTATCATTAGAAATACAGACCATCTGGAGTCTTTCACATGGTTAGTTATCCTGTAGCTTTCTACTATTACTTTTCTTTACTCTTGCTGATCAAGCTCAAGTTAGTTGCAAGCATTTGGGAACAAACCTCAGCATGGCAACAACATGGTGAAATCAACTGATAGTACTAAGGCTGACACTATGATGCACAATGTGGCAACAAAAATATCCCTAATCTGTTCTCTATAAACCTTCAATTGATTTTTCCTGTGTAGTTCATACTTGAAATAAAAAATAAAATTAACGTATTTTGGAAATAGATAAATTTATCATGCAAGATAATACAGCCAGAAAGTGGCTCATTTCCCAACTAAAGGATCAGGTGCTGTTTGTACCTCATATTCACTTTATATCATTGGGAAGCAAATTTGGATATAGACAACCCCTATATAAAGCATGACAGGGCTATCCAATATTAACCATTACTAGGGAATAGAACTAGGCTGTCAGGGGCCAGAGAGGACATGTAATGCTACAAGACGAAGGAACTAAAGAATTAAACGGGGCTACACTTCCAAGTGAATAGTACAAAGATTATAGCCACATCTAAGGCAGGAAACAAAAGCCTAAGGGAAAATAATGAAGAAGCAACTGTGGGCAGGAGAGTCAAGGAGATGACGAGAGCACCTCAACAGACAAAATGTGGAACACCAACCTACTCCTACCACCACCACCAATCTTCAGCTAACCGGAAGTTGCCAGATGGACAAATGAGACCTGTGTGGTTACAAGCCCCTGGGCAATTCTTACATACATGTGCAGAGGAAAGGAAAACAAGTATGCAAAATTTAATGGAAGACGAAGAAATACACTGTCAATTCAGACTGAGGTATCCTCCACTGTTCATCCAACGTAAGTCCTTTTTTTAAAAAAACAAACATGCCTTTATTGATGTGGATCGCATGATATGCAGCTGATACAGGCCCTCCAACCTCGATAACAGAATGTTTATTGTGGCACATGGAAAACAGTCATACGTATTTACAAAGGACCGTTCTGTGCAGTACCATTTATTTTAAAGCAGTTGGCAAACCCAAAACCGAAGTGTTCAAATTGAGCCAAATTCAGGTGTTCAGCTGAATTAACCTGAACTGGCTCACTTCAGGTTCATTCCTGCACATAATAGACAGACAACTTCTTAGAATGTCAGCCCCACGTTACAGAAGAAGTAGCTGATCTTATTGGGCTTAAAATACATCTTAAAGTAATATAGTGAGACAGTGATTACTTTATAAATGTCCGCTTGGTTCAGTTAGTACTCCTTCCTTTGAGTATATAATCTCAACTGATGTCCTCAGTACAGTAGTGAGGAAGTGCTGCATTATCAGAGGTGTAATTCATTCCATGTGAAACAGTTTGTGACGTCCCAAGGACATCATAAGGTGCTATATAAATGCTATTTATTTCTTTCCTGTTTCTTAATGCAAGATGATCTTAGAAAAATCATTACAGATATATGTCATAAAAGATTAAAGAATTAACTTGATGTGTTTGGAGAGTGTTGGCTACTTTATGTTTCCTAAAGGTAGTTTAAAGTCAAAGCAGAAGATCAGTAGAAACCTCAGGTACACCACATACACCACATATACCACAGTTACAGTGGCCAATTGGGAAGCGTTGAAAGTGATGTACCTGAAGGATCAGTATCGGGTCCACTTTTGTTCTTAATAGATATTGATAAGTTGCACTTGGGTATATTGAGCACAATTTCAAAATTTGCCTACAACACAAAAGTAGAGAATTTGGCAAACAGAAAGGAGGATTGCAAACGACTTCAGGGGTAGGATATACATCTTTGCAGTAATGTGCCAGCAGGGCGGTATTTCTGTCCACCGGTCCAACAACCCACAACCCCGACCCATTTTTCTGGGTCGGAGGCAACGCCCACGCATGGCGGGATGCTTGTCGCCAAGAGGAAGCCACCAGTGACACCGAGGAACATCAGACAGTGCTGCACTGGGGACCACCACTGCCACACTTGACATAACAGACTGGGCAGAAGAGCTCTGCAGAAGGATGGAGCTGAAGTCACTGTGAGCCTCAGCAGAGAACTACAAAGGTAAATGCCTGGGGATCAAATTGGAGGGAGAGGAGACTTCCACTAGGCCCTTTCCCTCCATTTACACCAGTTAGGGCTGTCACTACCCCGGACCTACCATCACCTTCCACCAGGTGGTCTTGGGAAGTGGCGGTAACAGGGATGACGTGGAGGGAAATGGGACAGAATGCCAGACCCAGCCTGTACGCCAACACTTATATGCAGCAGATGGGGAAAGTGCAACCAATGGTGGCAGTCCCGGTGAAGGCGGGGAGAATAGAAATTTAGCTTGGTGCAGAAACCCTATTCAGCTAGGCCTTACCATCTGATTTCTCTCCTTCTCAGTTGCTATCCCACCCAATTTCAGGCAGGATAGCAGACGAAAGTCCAGCCCCAGGAAGACATAAACAGGTTAGCAGAGTGGACAGAAAGGTGGCAGATGCAATTTAATGAGGATAAGTGTGAGGTAATTCATTTCAGGAGGAAAAACGAGGAATAGAATTATACACTTAACAGAAAGACAATGAGGGGTGCGGATGAACAGAGTGCTCTTGGGGTTCAAATACATAATTCATAGAAAGTGCTACAGCGGGTAGATAAATCCATAAAGAAGGTCAACTGCATTTTGGGTTTTATAAATATGAGCATAGAGCACAAGAGTGAAAAAATAATGATAAGTTTGTAAAAAACATTGGTTAGATCACAGTTAGAGTAACGTGCAGTTTAGGCGGCTCCATTATAGAAAGGATATTAAAGCCATAAAGAGCACACAGCGTAGATTCAACGTAATGATGCCAAGAATGGGAAACTACAGTTATGAAAAGAGACTTGAGATACTAGGTCTATTTCCACAGGAGCAAAGAAGGCCAAGTGGAAATTAATAGGGCTTTTTTAAATTATAAAGAATTTTGATAGGGTGAAGGTGGAAAGACTATTTCCTCTGGTAGGAGAAACAGTGATGAGGGGATCATCAATTTAACACGAAAAGAATGAAGGGAGATGGTTAGAAGAAATTACTTCATGCACAGGGTTGGTGAAAAATGGAATGCTTTGTCACTGAAGATGATTGGGGCAGAGACTATTGCAGCTTTTAAGGGAAAATCAGATAAATATTTGAAGCAGAGGAAGATATGGGCTATAGTGGAGATTGCAGAGCAGTGGGATTATTTTCTGGATTGCCCTAGAAAAGAGCTTGCACATAATGGGTCAAATAGTCTCCTTCTGTACTGTAAACATCTATCGTTCCACCAGTGGTACTAATAATGTAGTCCATGACATCTTGTGGCCTACCTCCCTCTCACCTGTAGGTCTCAGCAGCCATTCTGTTCAACGTATCTCCAAGCTTTCATCTACATCTCGCGAGCTCTGGTACGTTGCTGGAGTTGGGATTAAAGAGAAAAAGGAAGGAAGGAGGGATGACTCGAAATTATAATCATTGCAGTGCCAGTTTTAGGGGCAAGCAGCCAGGGCAATTGCCCGGGGCCCCAACCCATTGGGGGAGGGCCCAACTTGACTCAATTAGGTTATACCTACATGGAGGAAAACACAAATTCAACCACATATGTCATCTTAAAGTGGTGTAGTCTAGTTCATGACACTGTTTAATTTTATGACTATTGTAAATATAAAATGGCATCATTACTTTTTAACAGGTATGTAACAATTAGGCCTTGTGATATTTTAGTTCATAATCAGTTGTATATCTCCATATTTGGTTGGTAGCAGGATATTTTTGTTCCCATACATTCTCTGCAAAGCTCGGCAACCACGCAGTATTGATTTGTGAGGCGCCGACTGTTGGTTTTGTCCAATCAGCCGGCATATAAAAACTCTAGAACCCTGTGTTGATCTTGATTATATAATCGCTACCTAAGCATTGCATGTCAGTTTGTCTGTGGGCGCAGTGTGAAGCAGTGGCAGTGAATCATACTGTAGTAGTAGTAGTTAACAGTAGTAGTGCATTGCCGCATATCTTCACTATCTTCAGTTCTTCTACTCATCACTAGTGCATACTCAAACAGTACATTACCCAACTTACTGTCAAACAACTGTCAGACACTCACTGGGAGTATTGAGAGTGTTAAAGTGGTTTGATATCAACTCAATGAAGTGCATGGCGCCCTCAAAGCACTGGTAGATCACACATTTCGGAAAAAGACATTCAGGAAGCGCTTTATTAACCTAACCAGGTCAGGAAAAGTGAGTACAGTTTCTGATTCACCTGCATCCAGTGGTGTACAACATTCCCCCATCTCTCCCTCTCTGTCTTGCCAAGCCTACTCACATCACTCCTCACACCCACTCAAGTTTCAGCAGCATCCATCCTTCACTTTCAATGCACTTCCTCACCTCCCCATGTGTCCATCCACTGCTGCCACTCACCCCTAATCCTCATGCAATGTGACACATCTGTCTGATAGTCACCCTCACGCAATGCACTGCATTCATCGGGTGAATACGTGACCTTCAGTCACTCGCAGGTCTGTTCCTTCGCCCCTTGTAGAAGAGAGCACAAAATGCAAGGGAAAGGGGAAGACTGGAGGTGGCCCGCCACAAATAGTGCAGCTCACTGATGCAGAGGAGGATGCCATGGAGATAAGTGGCACATCTGCATTCCTCTAAATCAGAGATGGAGAGACTGGGAACTTGCAGATGCCTGGTGACAGAATTTTTAAAATATCTCTGACACACATGCTGACTTTATTTCATCAATGACTGAACTATGAGAAGTCCGAGTATGGTGACTGGCAAGATTGTTATTTTGCCAGGACTAATTCAAAATGCCTTCTTTTGTCTTTCAGGGCCTTCACACGTAGAGTAAGAGTCTTCAGAGATGCGTGACCATGATTCTTCAGAGGACCACATTCCTTCTAAGGGTGCACCGTCACAGGATGTACAGCCATACACCAGCGCAAATACTCGCACTTCGGTGGGACCAGTTAGGCAGTTAGTTGGGTTTTCACCTGATGATTTACAATTCACAAGTGAGCACGAGCAGACACTGGTGGCAAGGACATTGTTGAGAAAGAGAATGATTGAGGTACAGCTGTAATTTTGTGAGGTACTGGCAAACGGCCACATACACTCCACAATACCGGAGAGTATGGAGGAGTCCAGCTCCAACAGTAGTCGATAGGTATCGCAGGTAATTGTGAGAATGTCTGCCATGGAGAGAGTGGCCGCCTCTGCGGAGCTTCAAACACTGCACTCCAATGAGTCTATGCAGGCTACGACCACGGCCGTGATGTCTGCTGCTTAAACAATATGAGAGATACCTTATCCGTGGCCTTACAATGCATTACTGATCTGCACCAAATTGCTCTCCAGCAGTGATGTGGCACTGGCACAGGAAAGGGATGATGGCGAAAAGGGACATGGAAGTGAGAACTCTAGGCAAAGCGCTCCCACGTTTGACCCGTTGCCCACCCCCCCAACCAGTTCCTGACATGCTGCCTCATCTCCCAATGGCCAAGTCTGCCCCTGCACAGGTGCAGATGGAGCAGTCTTTGGCGGAGCCCTCAGGGGCTCCAAAACTCAGAAGTCATAGGCCTAAAGCATCTCAGCAGTCAGGGCAGGGATCTGAGCAGCCTGCCTCCACCCCTGCTGAAGCCACTGGGATTGCACCACATGGATGCGGTAGGAGACGTAAGTTGAAGCAATTGTAATTCACCAAGTGCATGCACATGGGTGTTTGAAAATGTCATGTTTTGAAGTTTCAGTTATTTATATCGGCACATAAAATTTATCGATCAGTATTACTACCACGTCTTGCCCATTATTGCATCCCAAGTGCCAACTCACCCTTTCATTTGCTTCATGATGAATGTCAATACACGACGGGACCCATTGGGTGGATGTGCAACGGGTGTATGCGTGGTTGAAGGACAGTTTTGTGCAAAGTGTGTGGGGGCGGGTGGAGGCGGGGGGTTTGATGGTGTTGGGAGCAGGCCAGAGTATTTCAATTTTTATTTTTCCCAGTCTGACTAACTAAGTGAACCTTTGAGATATGAGAGCATCCGTGGCAGTAATGTAGGCAGCTGGGCTGGCGATGGTTGCCCCATCTTCATATTCTTCGTTGTCCCCCTTCTCCTCTTCTTCTTCAATGTTCTCGACATCAGGTGATTGACGAGCGCCTTGGTTGTCCTTCATTTCTAATCCTCTCTGCTGCGCAATGTTGTGCGGGACGCAGCACAACACTATGATGCTGGACACCCTCGCTGGCAAGTACTGAAGGGCGCCTCCAAACCTACCTAGGCACTTGAAACGCATCTTTGATGCTTGCTCGATGACACACCTGGCGGTCATGTGGCTCTCATTTGTGGGGTTCCTCACAGGTGTCACGAGCCCAAGTTTGAAGGGGGTATCCCTTGTCTCCCACGAGCCAGCCCTTAAGTCTGTCTCCTGGTAGGAAGAGGTTTGGAATGTTGGGCCGCCGCAGTATAAAAGCATCATGACAGCTCCCAGGGAATCTGGTGCATGAACCTCCTCTTGTGGTTGTACTCCAGCTGTGCATTGATGGAGTGGTATCCCTTGCAGCTGATAAAAACTCCTGGTTCATGTGGTGGTCCTCAGATTACCATGTGTGCAATTGATGGTACCCTGTACCTGTGGGAAGCCAGCCAGAGAGGCGAAACCGACTGCCCGTTTATTCTGGTTATTATCGTCGCAGGGGAAGTTGACATAAGTGGATGCCCTGGCAAACAACCCATCTGTTGCCTGCCTAATACATTTATGTGCAGCCATCTGAGAGACCCTGGAGATGTCTCCGGTGGTGCGCTGGAAGGAGCCAGAGGCAAAGAAATTAAGGGCAGTGGTGACTTTGACAGCGACAGGTAATACGTGGCCACCAAATCCAGCAAGGAGCAGCTCCTCTTGAAGGAGGCTGCAGATGTCTGCGACCACCTGCCGGCTCAATCTGAGCCTGCGTAGGCACTGCTCCTCAGATAGGTCAAGGAAGCACCTCCTGCGACCTCAGCCCCTGTGTTGCTCTCCTCTCTGTTATTCCCCATTCTGCTGCTCTCCATATCTGTGTTATGCACCTGCAGATCCCACCACAGCACGACATCGCTGCCGTGGATGGTGATTGTCTTCCTCATCTGATGTCCTATTGAAAACATCCATGGCGCCCCCCATCCTGATGCTATACGTCTGAAAGCCTCCAAACTTCTGAAAAACCTATACGATCACAAGAACTAGCTGCAAAACGTTTGCCAGGATAACTGAGACACCAGCTGTAAACACTGAGCTTTTAGTCACACTGGGCTATCATATCTTTAAAGACCTCCATGAAGTGTCACTCAATCTCGCCTCAGTTTCACTAGTGAGTTTTCCGAGCCCCAGGAAACCCATACAGGAGGCATTAAATTCTAATGCCTGTTGAATTCAATTTAAAATCGCCTCATTACCACGTGCTAATCATCTAAATGGCTGTGATAATTACCAACCCACTTGTCCTAATGATCGACCAGCCAGTGGCGAGCAGCTTACTGACAGGCAGCCAAACGTGCCTCCGTTAAACCCGGAAGTGGGCGGGTTGGAGGCAGGTTGCGGTCGCGCTTCAAATTTCTACAATTTTTACTTCCCACCTGACCCCAACTCACCCATTCTTGGGGGTTAAACTCCCCCCTGTAGTGCATCTATTATTTTGTATTATTAAGCAAGGACAAGTTATACTGATTGGATTAAGTGAATCTGATCTGAACTGTTGCTCTGTAGGTTCACTTCCTGTAAAATGTCTTAACAATTTGTATCTGGCCCTGTCTTACCAAGTGTTTTATTCTGTCTACCTTTGAAACGATTGCAGAGGCACATGGGCACATGTGCAAAAGAAACAAATATTTGGTTCGGATCACAAGGGGGTAAAAATTGTTACATCCCTGGGTTACGCTGTCTTATAGTTAGATATGGACAGTATGGACACACCACCTCCCAAAACCTAAGTTCCATAAGCTGCCTATGGGAATGACTAACGCCACTGTATACAAGAGATTATCTAAGGCAAGACCATAAATTTGTAACAAGCTTATATATGGAACTGTTAATTTTCACTCAAGATTTCTTTTTAATTAATCTGTAGTGAAAAAGAATGTAAGCTGCTTCAAAAATCACATAGTTAGAAGCAAACAATGATGCTCGACAGTGATGCTAGTTGCATCCTTTTGTATATTGTGCATTATTTTTTAAAATCCTACATTTGTGATTTTTTTAATTCATGTAATTAAGAACACAGGACTGTAAATATAACTGAAAGAGAGCAAAAGTAGAAGCTCGAAAAAGTGGAACACAAACAAAAAGACATTGAGAGATAAAGAATTAAAGTGGGAGACAAATGGAAAGACAGTTACAGCAAGGGAGAAATGAGTTTTTAAAAGTTTCATCTAGAAGTAACAACAGCAGATCAACTATATATTTTATAACGTTGCACCATGTGTTACTGGGAAGTAAACATAGTATAAAATTCATTTTCACTTCTGTGCTGAACACTGGGTGTCAACAACAGCAGGGATAGTTAAAAGCCTGATCCATATAAATGTGTGAGCAACAGCACAGGAAATCTATTCTAAATAAAAGAATCTTTGCATTTCCCAAATTTCTAAAACACATTTCTAAAACACAGTGGGATTTTCGACTTCTATGCTCACCAGTCTGCGATTTTCCTGTCCATTAAAATGAATGGGAGGAAAATTGTAGGCTGGAAAAAGCAGATGCAAAAGACCCCAACTACCATGTCACTTGACTACTGAGTAACCAGAAGATAAGAATGATGTGGAGATGCCGGTGATGGACTGGGGTTGACAATTGTAAACAATTTTACAACACCAAGTTATAGTCCAGCAATTTTATTTTAAATTCAGGTGACGAAGGAGGAAGCCTCCGAAAGCTTGTGAATTTAAAATAAAATTGCTGGACTATAACTTGGTGTTGTAAAATTGTTTACAGAAGATAAGAAAGTCAGGAATGAGAACAGGCTGTTCGGCCAATCATCAAACTCACTCCATCCAGAGCTATGGTATAATTATTTCATCATGGACTTCCCTCACACTGCACTCAATTGATCTTGATTTTAAGGAACATAAGTTCCTTCTCCTGAATCAAACAGTACTATTAATAGCTCTACAACCCTCAAACCCTGTTCTCAGTAGAAATTGATTTAGTTGTTTCCAAAGGTATCAATTGACCCCAAATCAACTATTTTTTCTGGGAGATTGTTCTACATATCCTGTATCCTTTGAAGGAATTTTTTTTAAATTCTTAATCTATAACGTTACTTGAGGATTGTGAATTTTGTCCTCTCATTGTTCAAATTAATTAGCTTGCTTACTTCAATCTTATCTATGTAACTTTTACTATTCTATAGGCCTGTATGATGTCTGCCCTCAGACCCCCTCCAAAGCCGCCGCACCCAGCCCAATCCCCGTAAACCCCAACCTGGTCCCGACCCAGGTCCCGATCCCTGACCCATGCACACATTCCTGAACCGCAACCCAGGCCCCGACCTCTGACCCATGCAACCATTCCGATCCCCGACCCAGGCCCCAATCCCCAACCTAAGCCTCCATCCCAATCCCGGACCAAGGCCCCGATCCCCAAGAACACTTACCTGAGGACCACTGCGACGCTATCAGCGGCCCAAACATGGAGTCCTCTTCTCCAGTGGGCTCTTTACGCTTCACTAGCAACATTGAAATGAGCCCCAATATCTGGAGAGCCTTGGGTCTCACCATTCAGGTAGTTTGCACCCCTCATGTCCCCAAAAATGATCGCAGCCCAATTTATAACTCCATATCTATCATTCTCTCACTGTCTCATTTGCATTAGAAATTAAAATATCTGTCAAGCACATGCAATTAACATTGACCTTTTCTAACTGTCAAGTGAAGATAATTAGTTGGCTACAAAATTCGTCTGGTGTTTTTTTAAAATTAAAATAACATTAAATGAAGATGCTCTTTCTCTCTCACACCTTCATCGTCTCTCTCTCTCTGACCCCACTATGTCGCTCTCTTATCCCCTTTGGCTCATCTCTCTCTCCGACTTCGTTTAATGCACTTTTTGAAGTTTACAGAACATGAAACAAAAGCTACAACAGGTGTGTAATCAGAGCATTGTCATATTTCTCTCTCTCTGGCACACACCGAGTGTGGCACCAAGGAGCCCTAGTAAAATTGAAGTCAATGGGAATCAGGGGGAAAGCTCTCCAGTGGCTGGAGTCATACCTAGCACAAAGGAAGATGGTAGTGGTTGTTGGAGGCCAATCATCTCAGCCCCAGGACATTGCTGCAGGAGTTCCTCAGGGCAGTGTCCTAGGCCCAACCATCTTCAGCTGCTTCATCAATGACCTTCCCTCCATCATAAGGTCAGAAATGGGGATGTTCGCTGATGACTGCACAGTGTTCAGTTCCGTTCGCAACCCCTCAAATAATGAAGCAGTCCGAGCCCGCATGCAGCAAGACCTGGACAACATCCAGGCTTGGGCTCATAAGTGGCAAGTAACATTCGCGCCAGACAAGTGCCAGGCAATGACCATCTCCAACAAGAGAGAGTCTAACCACCTCCCCTTGACATTCAACGGCATTACCATCGCCGAATCCCCCACAATCAACAGCCTGGGGGTCACCATTGACCAGAAACTTAACTGGACCATCCATATAAATACTGTGGCTACGAGAGCAGGTCAGAGGCTGGGTATTCTGCGGCGAGTGACTCACCTCCTGACTCCCCAAAGCCTTTCCACCATCTACAAGGCACAAGTCAGGAGTGTGATGGAATACTCTCCACTTGCCTGGATGAGTGCAGCTCCAACAACACTCAAGGAGCTCGACACCATCCAAGATAAAGCAGCCCGCTTGATTGGCACCCCATCCACCACCCTAAACATTCACTCCCTTCACCACTGGCGCACTGTGGCTGCAGTGTGCACCATCCACAGGATGCACTGCAGCAACTCGCCAAGGCTTCTTCGACAGCACCTCCCAAACCCGCGACCTCCACCACCTAGAAGGACAAGAGCAGCAGGTACATGGGAACAACACCACCTGCACGTTCCCCTCCAAGTCACACACCATCCCGACTTGGAAATATATCGCCATTCCTTCATCGTCGCTGGGTCAAAATCCTGGAACTCCCTTCCTAACAGCACTGTGGGAGAACCGTCACCACATGGACTGCAGCGGTTCAAGAAGGCGGCTCACCACCACCTTCTCAAGGGCAATTAGGGATGGGCAATAAATGCTGGCCTCGCCAGCGACGCCCACATCCCGTGAACGAATAAAAAAAAACACAAACACACAGATACATGCACAGACTCTCTATTTTCTTTCAAATAAATAATATAAATTTAACCTCAGTAAAGCTTTTGTAATTTATCCTCATTGTTTTTCAAACATATTTGAAGAAAATCTACTGGGCAGAAAGTACTAGGAGGTAAAAGAAAAATCACATAATGCAGCTGACTGAATGGTACTGATCCTGGAAATTTGATACACTGCTCAGTCTGCAGAATCCAAATTTAGCTCAGAGCTACAGTTCTGGGCAAAAGTATCGCATCCATCCCAGGAATGTGGGAGAGGCTGATTCCATCAAGTAAAAACTTTAATTAAGGCATTAAAAGACACAAAGGGCTCGATTTTACCGTCGGGTTTCCAGCGGGGAGGCCCCGAAAATCCCGATATCCAGTCACGTGACGGGAACCCGCCACGATCCCGCCCACTTCCGGGTTCCCCGATGACGTGTGGGGGTGCGTGCGTGGCCCCCGCTGGTGGGAATCCCGCAGGCAATTAAAGCCAGCGGGATGCCACTTGAGGTTATTTATTTCGCTTGTTCAGGTCATTAACTGACCTGATTAAGGGACTGTGTGTGATTTTGGGGAAACATGGTACTGTTTCACACACTGGGGGAAACAGTCCTAGTTGAACTGGACGTGTTGCAGCTGTCAGCCTGTGGCAGCTGCAAAGGTCCATTTGACAGGTGGGGGGGGGGGGGGGGGGGGAGACCCTCACCCATTGCAGGAGGCCGCTCTGTCACTTGGGACAAAGTGTGGCCTCCACCACCCCCCTCCGGACGGTCAAAGTCACCAACCTGCACACTTACCCCGGGGTCCGGAGACAGGTGCCTACCTTGCGGACCCCCTCAGATGTACATATTGCGGATGAGGGCCGCCGTAGCTGCAGTGATGACCCCCTCGGAGGGCGAACAGCATCACCAGCCTCGCCATCCACACCGTCCACCTCTGACACGTGGAGCTCCACAACAGAGTGCTGTGACACATCCACCTGTACAGCAGGAGGGAGGGCTACCGCAGAGAGAGACGCGTCGCAGAGGGCACTACCCTCGCCACAGGGTCCACAGACTGAGGCACAGCTCCCCGGACCTCTCCGAGCAGCAGTGCACACGGAGGCGCAGATTCACTCGACATGTAGTCGTGGAGATCTGCAGGCTCTTTCATGCCGAGCTGCTCCTGGCTGGCCCCAGCACCATCTGCTTACCTGTCGCTGCCAAAGTCACCACTGCCCTCCACAACTTCTCCTCCGCATCCTTCCAGGGTGCAGCCGGGTACACCGCCGATGTCTCTCAGTCGTCTGCGCGGAAGAGCCCTGCAAATACACCTGCACCTACTCTGCAGTAACACGATGGGTGGCATCAGTGGTGGGTCCTCATAGTGATACCCAGGAGCGGGCATTATTGGACACAACGGACAGGATTCGCGGAGACATGGCAGTGGTGGTGCCAATATAATGTGTGATGTTTGTTGCTCTGAAATTCAATATAGGTAACACCCATGGCAAACCCTCAGACACCCTTGTGCATCCCCTTCATGCTCACGACACGTTTGCCGTATGCTGCCTACTGCACATATGCGATGCATGCCCTGTGGCTGCAGCACAGGTGGTGGCAGGTTGAGTGAGGCTGGCCATGAGAGAGATGCACGAGAGGGTGAGTATGGGATAGAGCCATGAGATTGTATGAGGATTGGGTTGCGTGTTAGTGGCGGGTGAGTACTGGCGAGGTGAGTAGGTGCAGGTAAGATGAGGATGGGGTTTGAGTGGGTATGAGGGGTGATGTGACAGAGTAGTGTTGGCGGTGCCGAAGGAGATGTGGGGTGGGGGCAGTGTTGTGGCAGACGGAGTGTAGGGGAAAGACTACGTGTTCTCACTGTGGCTGACATACTGAGGTCATTGGGCGATATGTTGGTGGTGCAGGTGACCCCCCTCTGCCACCTCGAGCCAGGCCTTCTTGGTGGCAGAGGCAGGCCGCTTCCTCCCGCCCGCCGGGTGGAAGATCTCTGTCCTCCCCCTCCTCCTCACCCCATCTGATGATACCTGGGGTGAGGCATCATTAAACTGGGAGCAGCCTTCCCCCTGGGCTGCTCCATGCTGTAATTTGTTCCATTGGTTGCAGCATCTGTCAGTGGAGGACTGCCCCTTTAACTAGAGAGCCTACAGCTGACAGATCGTACTGCGCATGCGCAGCCCGCCCGACGCGCAGACCAGCAGCGCGGACCCCGGAGGAGCAGGTAAGTGATTCCAATTAGTGGATTGCCTGCTACGATCGCGCGGGCAACCCACTAATTTCACCGGGCGCGGAGGCCACGCACCCGAAACCCAACCCGCCGGAAACCCGCAGGCCTGCTAAAATCAGGCCCAAAAAGACAACTGAATTAATAAATGTGATCATGTTATTGTGAAAAATATATTTTTTTGAATTTCTTTGCTTAAATTTCAGATACTGAGTTAAAATAGCAGATGAAAAAAATTTCAGAAAGAATTTTGAGTGATTTATGGCAATCCAATGACCAGGTTGTAGAGTCTCAGTGTAATATATCCTAATTATAAAGTATCAGCTATTGTGTGTTGCGCAGTGTGACACCTTTAATGTTGAAAATACATGCCCCACATACCAAATTTAATATATATGTAATTTAAAAAAAAAATTACACTGCATTTAAATATAGCGGGATTTTCAGCTAGGCTATCAGGGGAGGCAATGAATGGAGGTTAGACACTTCCCCGGGGGGAAGAAGGGATTGACCTCATGCCATTCTCAAGTGCTTCCTGGTGGTTGACTCAGAGTGCCATTAGCAAAGGTTCAGAGAATTACGTCTGCACATCCTCCCAGCCAAGGAAACTACATGTCATAGGAGGATCTTTAGAGTCACAAGTAGAAAGAAATTTACAATGGGCATTTTTTTTATTCGTTCATGGGATGTGGGCGTCGCTGGCAAGGCCAGCATTTATTGCCCATCCCTAATTGCCCTTGAGAAGGTGGTGGTGAGCCGCCTTCTTGAACCGCTGCAGTCCATGTGGTGAAGGTTCTCCCACTGTGCTGTTAGGAAGGGAGTTCCAGGATTTTGCCCCAGCGACGATGAAGGAACGGCGATATATTTCCAAGTCGGGATGGTGTGTGACTTGGAGGGGAACGTGCAGGTGGTGTTGTTCCCATGTGCCTGCTGCCCTTGTCCTCCTAGGTGAAATAGGTCTGAATGTTGGAATATCAATGTGTACTGCTGAAAGAAACTTACGGTCCTACTTATTCTTAAAACTAAAGGAACTCCAATGGCTTTCTCTGGTAGACGAGCTCATCTTTATGATCCCCGGCTAATGCCATGCTACAGGTCACATCACTTATGTGATGGGGCAGGGAGAATGTCTGCACAGTCATCAATCCTGAACCTTTTCTCCTGATATTTAGGGCATAACAATTCCATAAACATCTTTCCTCGCCCAGCCTAAAAAATTAAGGGCCAAATTCCAACAGCTGATCCATTATCTTGCCACCATTACTCCTGCAGGAATTCAGTTGAATGGCTAGAAAAGAGGCCAGGACCGAGATACATTGGTCCTGGCCTTTTTGGGAAATCCCATTTAGCCTTGAAAGGGGACAGACCCTCCATCCTCCCCTCAAAAGGCCAGCCACATCAGAGGGGCAGGGCCGAACATGGGCACTCCCCACACTTGCAGTTCCTGCTTCCCAGGCTCGAAACGGACCTGGGCACCACCCCCACCCCCACCCCCACATCCGTCAGCCCCGATGTCAACCTGACACAAGGGTTTCTGGCAGCATGGGGTGGGCAGGCACCTAAGTTGCATCTGTGGTGGTGCAGGCACCCGTCAATCCTATGCAAATGGAGTGCCCTCCCACTAAACCAGTAGAGTCACCGCTAGAGGGCTCAATCGTGCATTTAAAATCTTTAAAATTTGTGCAATGGAAAACTGTGTCAAACGTATACCACTGTTTGTTTTACACTGCAGTGCTAGTTTGATATTAGTAACTGTTTTTAGAGTTGTGCACTGAGTTTTTAATGTTCTATCCCTGCTCTCAAGTCAAAGAAGGCAGCGCATCTTGCATTGGTACTTAAACCCATAACATTAGAAATCTAGAGGCAGTCTTGCAGACTATCCTGGGCTCTTTATAAAATTTAATTTAAATTTAGCCTAAAGTGCTACAGTGAAGCAGTGTGAGACTACCTCCTTTCAGCAATAGAAAATTATTAGCAAATTATAATTCACCTGTATTTATATTGAAATTTGTGTGTCACTGCTTTGCGACGAAATAAAATGTGCAGCAACTGGAATCATTAACGTGCTGCAATTTGGTTATTTGTTGAAACAACAGAATTCATGTAATCTTTTAAACAGAAGGTGACTGCGTATAATTGGAGCTGTAAACGTGATAGGATTTGCAATCTGGATATAAAAAGTCAGTTAAAGAAATGATGACTTGTGTTGTTTTGACAGATGCTGCCTGACCTGCTGAGTATTTCTAGTGTTTTATGCTTTTGTTTCAGAGAAAGAACAGTATAGTTTTCATATAAATTTACCCTGATCTAATCTTATTCCTATATTTAAAAAGGGAGATAGAATAAGTCCTGGGAACTACAGACCAATTAGCTTAACGTCGGTGGTAGGAAAGATAATGGAATCTTTACTCAAAGATGTAATAGAAAAACATTTAGAAAATAAAAAAATAATAAAGAATAGTCAGCGGAGGTTCCAGAAGGGAAAGTCATGCTTGACCAACCTTACTGAATTCTTTGAAGAAGTAATAGAAAGAGTAGACAAGGATAATGCAGTAGATGTAATATAATTGGATTTTCAAAAGGCCTTTAATAAGACTCATGACTAAGTTCAGAGCATGTGGAGTCAGGGGACAGGTAGCAGAATGGATAGCAAGCTGGCTAGAAAACAAGGGTAGCTACTCAGACTGGCAAAAGGTAGGAAGTTATGTTCCACAGGGATCGGTGCTGGGACCACTATTGTTCACAATTTACATTAACAATTTGGACTCAGGAATCGGAAGCACAATTTCAAAATTTGCAGACAACACCAAATGAGGGGTGTAGTTAATGCAAAGGAAGAATGCGTCAAAATGTAAGAAGACATTAATGAACTTGCAGAATGGGTGTGTAATTGGCAAATGAATTTCAATATAGATAAGTGTGAGGCATTTTGGTAGGCAGAATAAAGAGGCCACATATTGCTTGGAAAATAAGAGTCTAAATGGGGTAAAGGAGCAAAGGGATCTTGGGGTACTGATACACAAATCACTAACTGTAGCAACGCAGGTTAATAAGGCCATAAAAAAGGCAAACCAAGCACAGGGGCTCATTTCTAGAGGGATAGAACTGAAAAGCAGAGAGGTTATGTTAAACTTGTATAGAACTTGGAACACTGTGTACAGATCTGGTCTCTATATTATAAAAAGGATATACAGGCATTGGAGAAGGTACAAAAAAGATTCACAAGGATGATACGAGAACTGAGAGTATATACTTATCAGGAAAGACTAAACAGGCTGGGGCTTTTTTCTCTAGAGAAGAGAAGGTTGAAGGGTGACCTGATAGAGGTCTTTAAGATAATGAAAGAGTTTGATAGGGTAGACAGAGAAAATATTTCCACTTGTGGGGGAGTCCAAAACGAGAGGTCATCAATATAAGATAGTCACTAATGAATCCAATAGGGAATTCAGGAGAAACTTCTTTACCCAAAGAGTGGTAAAAATGTGGAACGCACTACCACAAGAAGTAGTTGAGGCATTTTCTTCCTAAACCTAAAATTATTCATTGCCAACCCATTCCACCCCCACATTTTACCCCAACCCTTCCCCAATCTACCCTCCAGCTGACCATGAGCAATGCCACAGGAAATCTGCAAGTGTAAATAAACAATCACTCTATTGGGCAATTGACAAAAGTGACAGCTTCTGTACAGGTACCTGTAACTCCTGCCCTTTTTATGTTGCTGTGGCTATGGAGAAGTTGTACTTCTTTTATCCACTGTAGCATTAATGTTTTCAATTTCCATTGATCAGGAAGACCAGCAAAAGTCACACCTATTAATCATTGGGATCATGCGCTGTTCATTAAAACTCCATCCTCTAAGTGTGCCAAACCAACTATTTAAACAACAGTAGTTAGCTTTACAGAAGACAAAAAGCTCAACAAGGAAAGACTAAAAAAATCATCTGCTACCTGAAAAAAAAATCTCCCTTGTCCCAAAACATAATTTAATCGAATGGAAAAAGTGCATCATGAAAGCTTTTTGAGTACCTAATTTACAGACTGACGGTTAAATTCATCCAATGAAATGAATTGTGCTTCACTTTCCACTTTTGATTTGCTCCAGGCAACATTGCGTCCACTGTAAATGGAGAAACCCCACAAGTTTCGAAACCAAAAGATTAGTATCAAAAAGGCCTGGTATATGGTTTCATTAAAAAAAAAAGTACAATTACAGCATAATATTTTTTGGTTAACAATCACATACATGTTTATTATTTTAAAATATAAGGGCAAATCTCCCAGTAGCTGTGCTCCCAGGACAGCAGATCATCCGCCCAGCTACTTTCCAAAAAACCTTCCAATTTAGGTAAAAGATCTTCGACCTTAAATACCTTAAGATACTGCACTTGAGCATCACTTCAGGTAAGTGGACTAATCATAAGAAATAAATCCACTGTTGTCAGACACTTTAGAAAAATAGATAATTCAGCTAGAAAAGTCATGTCCACAAGGTTATGGATGCCAAAATAATTTGTATAAATTAGCACAACTTTATTGATCATTTTGTTATTTGCTACAAGCCCAGAAAAAATAAATCACTATTGTTTGTCTTTTATTGAGCGAGACAAATGTGCCAGAAATCACATTTATCAAATTAGCTTTTATCTACATAAACCTTAATGTTACTGATCACAAGACCAAAGAAAAAAATTCCTTTTGTCTTTCATTGAACTGGACAAACATGTTTAAGAAAACTCAGCTATTGCCAAAGTCAATTATTACACTGAAATTATTTCGGATTCTGTGTGCGCTAGATTTGGGGATTGAGAGACTGGGGAAAGTAGCTAAATACATTACATAAATACTAATTCTAATTTCATTTCACACTTTCTATACATACAATTTGTGGTACAAATAATTGAAAAAATATTGGATGAAGAATTGAAAAGAAAGTAAAAATTCATTACACTTTCAACTGTGCAAGCAATTTGTAAGTTCTTTGTAAAGTGCATATATGGAATTTACATTGAGATATTTTTAAGGTGCACGGTGATACGAAAAAGCAACATTTACAAGAATTGAATTTTACTGCAACAATACACAGGAATGTACGCACATCTTAAGAACCTTTACACTGATTAGACTCAAGCTGTTAGTGAATGATAAGAGTACTGACTGTGACAGGACTCACAGAGAATGAATAATATTATGATAGCTATATGCAGGATAACAGAAAGCTGACAGCATTATAAACTGAGAGAGCAAAGCCTATGCAGTTTATAAATTTCAGCAGATTCCAAGATTAAATTGTTGGCATTAATACTTATGATAAAAACAAAAAGGGTGTAATGTGAGGATAGAATCACAACAGATACATCAAAATACATGCGGTGGATAAATAAAGTCCCAAAACTGACAATCATCTATAGAGGAATGGAGAAGCCACCATGACCACTATTATTAAGTTCACACATGCTACGGCTGGTATGCTCACTAGAAGAGAGGGAAGATAAGATTGCTGTAAGCTCCCAAGTCACAGCAGGACCAATCATGAGGGGATCATGAAGCAATTGTAGGAGTGGGGGCCCAAAACGTTTCCTAGTTTAAAAGCTTTATAATTTCTCTGTCCATAGAAAGCATCTGGGAGATTTTATTGGGCAAGGGGAGTATAGGTCATTCACTGTATTCCAGGAAAGGAGCCAGTTCTGGAGGAATTTGTCCTCATGAAAACATAATGGGCGATAAAGCAAACTTGGCTGTAAATCGATGTGACTGCTTTTGTCGTGGTGCTCCGTGAATCTGCCCACAATTGAGATTACCTTGGCCCATTATGCAACTACGACATGCACGGATATAGCAGCTTTGACTTAGAAAAATATCCCAAGGCGCTTCACAGAAGCATAATCAAACAAAATTCAACACCAAACCAAAGAAGGAAGTATTAGGAAGGGTGACGAAAAGCTTGATCAAAGAGATGGGTTTTAAGGAGGGTTTTAAAGGAGAAGATGGTGGTCGAAAGGCGATGATGTACAGGGAGGGAATTTCAGAGCTTAAGGCCTAGATGGCTGAAGGCATGGCTGCCACTGGTGAGTCAAAGGGATATCAGGATGCACAACAGGCCAGAGTTGGAGGAATGCAAAGTTCTCAAAGGGTTCTAGGGCTGGATGAGATTATAAAGATAGGGAAAGACGAAGCCATGAAGGCATTTAAACACAAAGATTAGGCCATAAAGCGGGTGCGGGTACTGCGATCCGCGACTAACCCCCGCCCAGTGCTTCCGGCGTAGGCAGGACGAGACATTCGTTCGGCCTCGGTACTTTCCTAAAAGCAGCGTTGCAAATCAGTGACGACACGAGGACATCCACACTTTTCACCAGCAGGGGGAGCCCCTATCTCTTAAAGGCAGGATGTCTATCTGACAGCCTGCCAAAATCTCTTGAAGGTAACCAGTACCTGTTATTTGCTAAAAATAACAAACTGTTGTCTGCACGGAGTCTGAACAGAGATCAGGCATCACACACATAAAACGCAGATGCAGGTCCCATCCCTATGTTTACCAACTGTTGAGTTATGTTAAAACATTGAATAAAGGTTGCGTACCACTAAATCCCACATCCTCCAATCTGCATGCCAGACCCCACCAATCTGCCGGTCTGAGTTGGTACCAGGCCTGCGAGAATGCATGCACCAAGGTTCACTGCTGATGCACTAGAGACCTTGGTGCAAGAGGCGGACAGAAGGAGGGGCATCCTATATCCGCAAGGGTGGAGGGGGCAAGAGGCCCTCCAGACATATGCCCAAAAGACAGTGGGAGGCAGTAGGAGACGCAGTCAATGCCAGGTTCCTGGCACCATGAACATGGATGCAGTGCAGGAAGAAGTTCAATGCTTTGACACGAGAGGCCAAGATGAGTGAGGCCAACTACACCACTAGCCTCATCCACTGCTCCACGGACTACACCCCCCATCACCCATCAACCAACAAACACTTTCAATCAGTACTCAACTCTTCCAATCAAATGCTTCCTCTCACCCTTACACATTACCACTGTTGCAAGCCGGACACCCACAACTCACAGGCTACACACACTGGTAGCTATTCTATCATGACAAGCACATCACCCAGACATACATCCCGCTTTCTTGCAGGAGAAGGTGGTGCATAACAGGAGGCAGTGGCATTTAGCCCCTCCAGCCTGTTCCACCATTCAATGAGATCATAGTTGATCTGTGACCTAACTCCATATATCCACGTTAGCCTCATATCCCTTAATACCCTTGGTTCATAGAAATCTATCAATCTCAGATTTAAAATTCACAATTGAGTTAGCATCAAATACCGTCTACAGAAAAGCATTCCAAACTTCTCCCACCCTTTGAGTGTAGAAGCGTTTCCTAACTTCATTCCTGCACGTCCTGGCTCTAAATGTTAGGCTATGTCCCCTTGTCCTAGTATTCAAGTAGAGGAGACCACCAAAAACAGTTACAAATGCATCGGCAGCCAGATGCAATAATCCAGCAACTAACCTGTAAATCCTGAATGAGCCCTATAAACAGAGCTGGTGGGGGGGTCCTCCAGGCACTCTAAGACATGTTCAGATGGTCGCGCTTAAGACAGTGTGTTGAGTGGAGTGTTAAGTCCCAAAATGGTGTCTATCACTTTAAATCAGCGTTACACACTGATCAAACACATATTCTCCTTACTTTACATGCTGCTGGCATTCGTTATTTGAGCATGCGCTAAACCCTTTACCAAGATGCACGTGTGCGCGCAACCAAGACGCCATCTTGGAAGTTTGGGAGGCCGCGTAGCGCCGAAATAACAGGCGCTAGACGGCCCAATTTCTAGCCCGTGAATTTTAAATCTGAGACATTGGGGGACTGGGAGCCAATGTCAGCGAACACAGGGGTGATGGGTGAACGGGACTTGGTGCGAGTTAGGATACGGGCAGCAGAGTTTTGGGTGAGCTCATGTTTACAGAGAGTGCAAGGTGGGAGTCTGGCCAGGAAAGTATTGAAATAGTCAAGTCTAGAGTTAACAAATGCATGGATGAGGGCTTCAGCAGCAGATGAGCTGAGGCTAGGGCAGAGACAGGCAACGTTACGGAGGTGGAAGTAGGCGGTCTTGGTGATGAAGTGGATATGGGGTCGGAAGCTCATCTCAGGGTTCAGGGTTGGACAAGCAACATGAGAAATCAGGGGCAGAGGAAGGGTCAAGAGAGGTGGTGGTGAGGTAGAGCTGGGTGTCATCAGCGTACATGTGGAACCTGATGTCGTGTTTTCGGATGATGTCGCCAAAGGGCTGCATGTAGATCAGAAATTAGAGGAGGCCAAGGATGGATCCTTGGGGGGACTCCAGAGGTAACAGTGCGGGAGCCAGAAGAGAAGCCATTGCAGGTGATTCTCTGACTACGACTGGATAGGAATAGAACCAGGCGAGGGGAGTCCCACCCTGCTGGGTGACGGAGGAGAGATGTTGGAGGAGGATGGTGTGATCAACCATGTCAAAAGCTGCATTATCCCATCTACTATATTCATAACTCGACCCCGCCCTAGAGCTCAGCCAGCCAACTAACCACAGGAGACCTCATGGTGTTTTAAAAGAATGAAGTAGGTGGAATGTGCTTCAAGGATATAGTGTATTCAAAGTTTCAAATTATACTGATTAAAGACAAGAGTGAATCTGTGCAATGGAATGTGCTACACTCTCTCTCTCTAACTCCAGCCTTCATGTTGTCCCATGTATAATCAATTTGCATTTTTTTCCTGGCCCTGGCTGTGGTGCTGTAACATTTTCAGATGACATCATCCCTAGAACAGATTATGGAAGTAGAAAGTGAGAATGAAACTAGAGCTGTCCATTGTGTAAAAGGACTGGAAATCAATAAACCAATGAAAACTTCCATTATTATGCCACTTAACTGAAATGAATGGCGAGAACATGGTCTTTAAAAAGGTTTATGCTGAGAAGAAGCTATTGACTGAAAGGAAGCAGTATGTATCCTAATTGGATTTTTGCAAGTACCTGTAAAATTAGTCTGAATGTTGCTTGAGTTGTAAATGAATATGTACATGCATAAAATTCAGTGCTGCACACTTTGGATTAATGCTGCTAATTCAGCCAGAAAAGATGCTGGTCAAAAGGAAGATGTTCACTAAATATGACATTAATTCAACAGGCAGACCCAGCTCAATTATATAAGGTACAAACCTGCATAAGCTGCCTCAAGTGGGATCTGTTTGCTGTACAATAGGTACTACATTCAGAGAGTACCCATGATGTTTTTTGTTTATATTATGTGTTCAGTTGCTAGAAAACACTGCTTAAATGTATACAAATAAATGTCGGACCTCCCAACGGATTGATGTGGTGATGTGCATAGCAATATCAAAGGATTGTCAAGGCACTGACTGTTCTCCAGGATTTAATTTTCCGCAGTGCAAAGTTGATCGAGGATTAATGTTAAAATGCAAATCTAGCATGTGCATACACAGGAAATGTCATCGACATTTAAATATCTATGATGCCCCCACTTGCCTGTGGCGGGTGATCTCAATGCTCTTGAAAACTCAGGAGTGAAAATGGCAAGGGGTGCAAACCCAGCAGGAAGTGCCCGGCGACCATTTAAACCACCCCCCAACACCCCGCCTGCACCATTTTGCCTGCTGTTAGGCAGGGAGTTCCAGGATTTTGACCCAGCGACGATGAAGGAACAGCGATATATTTCCAACTTGGGATGGTGTGTGACTTGGAGGGGAACGTGCAGGTGATGTTGTTCCCATGTGCCTGCTGCCCTTGTCCTTCTGGGTGGTAGAGGTCGCGAGGTTTGGGAGGTGCTGTCGAAGAAGCCTTGGCGAGTTGTTGCAGTGCATCCTGTAGATGGTACACACTGCAGCCACAGTGGTGAAGGCAGTGAATGTTTAGGGTGGAGGATGGGGTGCCAATCAAGCGGGCTGCTTTGTCCTGGAACCAACAACACTCAAGAAACATCAAGCTTCTTGACTGTTGTTGGAGCTGCACTCATCCAGGCAAGTGAAGAGTATTCCATCACACTCCTGACTTGTGCCTTGTAGATGGTGGAAAGGCTTTGGGGAGTCAGGAGGTGAGTCACTCGCTGCAGAATACCCAGCCTCTGACCTGCTCTTGTAGCCACAGTATTTATGTGGCTGGTCCAGTTAAGTTTCTGGTCAATGGTGACCCCCAGGATGTTAATGGTGGGGGATTCGGCGTTGGTAATGCAGTTGAATGTCAAGAGGATAGGGTACTGTAGCATAGTGGTTAAGTTACTGGACTAATAATCCAGAGGCCTGGACTAATAATCTGGAGTCATGAATTCAAATCCCGCCATGGCAACTCACGACCTTAAAAAGTCAATTAATTAAATAAAATCTGGAATTAAAATACTAGTATCAGTAATGGTGGCCATGAAACTACCAGATTGTCGTAAAAACCCATCTGGTTCACTAATGTCCTTTGGGGAAGGAAACCTGCTGTCCTTACCTGGTCTGGCCTATATGTGACTCCAGACCCACAGCAATTTGCTTGATTCTTGATTGCCCTCTGAAATGGCCTAGCAAGCCACTCAGTTGTAAAATCTCGCTAAAAAAAGTCACAATAAGAATAAAACCGGACGGACCACTTGGTACCAGGCACGACAAAGGCAAACCAAGCCCAGTCGACCCTGCAAAGTCCTCCTCACTAACATCTGGGGGCTTGTGCCAAAATTGGGAGAGCTGTCCCACAGACTAGTCAAGCAACAGCCTGACATAGCCATACTCACAGAATCATACCTTTCAGCCAATGTCTCAGACTCTTCCATCACCATCCCTGGATATGTCCTGTCACACCGGCAGGACAGACCCACCAGAGGTGGCGGTACAGTGATATACAGTCAGGAGGGAGTGGCCCTGGTAGTACTCAACGCTGTCTCTGGACCCCATTAAATCTCATGGCATCAGGTCAAACATGGGCAAGGAAACCTCCTGCTGATTACCACCGACCGCCCTCCCTCAGCTGATGGATCAGTCCTCCTCCATGTTGAGCACCACTTGGAGTAAGCACTGAGGGTAGCAAGGGCACAGAAAGTACTCTGGGTGAGGGACTTCAATGTCCATCACCAAGAGTGGCTCAGTAGCGCCACTACTGACCGAGCTGGCCGAGTACTGAAGAACATAGCTGCCAGACTGGGTCTGCGGCAGGTGGTGAGTGAACCAACATGAGGGAAAAACCTACTTGACCTCGTCCTCACCAATCTACCTGTCGCAAATGCATCTGTCCATGACAGTATTGGTAGGAGTGACCACCGCACAGTCCTTGTGGAGACAAAGTCCCGTCTTCGCACTGAGGACACCATCCAAGGTGTTGTGTGGCACGATCACCGTGCTAAATGGGATAGATTCAGAACAGATCTAGCAGCTCAAAACTGGGCATCCATGAGGTGCTGTGGGCCAGCAGCAGCGGAATTGTATCCCAGCACAATCTGTAACCTCATGGCCCGGCATATTCCTCACTCTACCATTACCAACAAGCCAGGGGATCAACCCTGGTTCAATGACGAGTATAGAAGAGCATAACAGGAGCAACACCAGGCGTACCTAAAAATGAGGTGCTAACCTGGTGAAGCTACAACTCAGGACTACATGCATCCTAAACAGCGGAAGCAACATGCTATAGACAGAGCTAAGCGATTCCACGACCAACGGATAAGATCAAAGCTCTGCAGTCCTGCCACATCCAGTCGTGAATGGTGGTGGACAATTAAACAACTAATGGGAGGAGGAGGCTCTGCAAACACCCCCATTCTCAATGATAGCGGAGTCTAGCATGTGATTGCAACCATCTTCAGCCATTATCTGAGGGGTTGCAAACAGAACCGAACACTGAGCAGTCATCAGCGAACATCCCCATTTCTGACCTTATGATGGAGGGAAGGTCATTGATGAAGCAGCTGAAGATGGTTGGGCCTAGGACACTGCCCTGAGGAACTCCTGCAGCAATGTCCTGGGGCTGAGATGATTGGCCTCCAACAACCACTAACATCTTCCTTTGTCCTAGGTATGACTCCAGCCACTGGAGAGTTTTCCCCTGATTCCCATTGACTTCAATTTTACTCGGGCTCCTTGGTGGCACAACCGGTCAAATGCTGCCTTGATGTCAAGGGCAAGGGCAGTCACTCTCACCTCACCTCTGGAATTCAGCTCTTTTGTCCATGTTTGGACCAAGGCTATAATGAGGTCTGGAGCAGAGTGGTCCTGGCGGAACCCAAACTGAGCATCGGTGAGCAGGTTATTGGTGAGTAAGTGCCACTTGATAGCACTGTCGACGACACCTTCCATCACTTTGCTGATGATTGAGAGTAGACTGATGGGGCGGTAATTGGCCGGATTGGATTTGTCCTGTTTTTTTGTGGACAGCACATACCTGGGCAATTTCCACATTGTCGGATAGACGCCAGTGTTGTAGCTGTACTGGAACAGTTTAGCTCGAGGCGCAGCTAGTTCTGGAGCACAAGTCTTCAGCTCTACAGCCGGGATGTTTTCGGGGCCCATAGCCTTTGCTGTATCCAGTGCACTCAGCCGTTTCTTGATGTCATGTGGAGTAAATCGAATTGGCTGAAGACTGGCTTCTGTGATGGTGGGGATATCGAGAGGAGGCCGAGATGGATCAACCGCTTGGCACTTCTGGCTGAAGATGGTTACACCACTTCAGCCTTGCCTTTTGCACTCATGTGCTGGACTCCGCCATCATTGAGAATGGGGATGTTTACAGAGCCTCCTCCTCCCATTAGTTGTTTAACTGTCCACTACTATTCACGACTGGACGTGGCAGGACTGCAGACTTTGGTCTGATCCGTTGGTTGTGGAATCGCTTAGCCCTGTCTATAGCATATTGCTTCCGCTGTTTAGCATGCATGTAGTCCTGTGTTGTAGCTTCACTGGGTTAGCACCTCATTTTTAGGTATGCCTGGTGCTGCTCCTGGCATGCTCTTCTCATTGAACCAGGGTTGATCATGGTAGAGTGAGGAATATGCCAGGTTACAGATTGTGCTGGAATACAATTCTGTTGCTGCTGATGGCCCACAGCGCCTCATGGATGCCCAGTTATGAGCTGCTAGATCTGTTCTGAATCTATCCCATTTAGTACAGTGGTAGTGCCACACAACAGGATGGTGTCCTCAGTGTGAAGACGGGTCTTCGTCTCCACAAGGACTGTGCGGTGGTCACTCCTACCAATACTGTCATCGACAGATGCATCTGCGTCAAGTAGATTGGTGAGGACGAGGTCAAATAGGTTTTTCCCTCGTGTTGGTTCGCTCACCACCTGCCGCAGGCCCAGTCTGGCAGCTATGTCCTTCAGGACTCGGCCAGCTCAGTCAGTAGTGGTGCTACCGAGCCACTCTTGGTGATGGACATTGAAGCCCCCCACCCAGAGTACATTCTGTGCCCTTGCTACCCTCAGTGCTTACTCCAAGTGGTGCTCAACAAGGAGGAGGACTGATTCATCAGCTGAGGAAGGGCGTTCGGTGGTAATCAGCAGGAGGTTTCCTTGCCCATGTTTGACCTGATGCCATGAGATTTCATGGGGTCCAGAGTCAGTGTTGAGGACTCCCAGGGCCACTCCCTCCTGACTGTATATCACTGTACTGCCCTCTCTGGTGGGTCTGTCCTGCTGATGGGACAGGACATACCCAGGGATGGTGATGGAAGAGTCTGGGACATTGGCTGAAAGGTATGGTTCTGTGAGTATGGGTATGTCAAGCAGTTGCTTGACTAGTCTGTGGGACAGCTCTCCCAATTTTGGCACAAGTCCCCAGATGTTCTTGAGTGTTGAATGACGGGGAAAATGTTTTATTACATTCTCCCATCGTTACTGCATCACTTGAATATACCTGTCCATATTTAGGTGGGCGTATTCGATGCCCACCGTCACTTCTGGTGGAAAAACCTGGAAATGGCAGTGGGCCGCGAGGAGGCTGCAGAATGGCTCCCGGGCAATCCAGTTCTCCAAGGCACACATCCAGCAAAACCTCCTCTATTAAGTTCTCTTAATTTTGCTAACTTTTTTTTCCCAATTCTGCAGCAAAGCAGGTGAGGAGGGTAATTTTCTCTCAGTTGTCTGAATTGCACTTAGCAACATTCATAATTAACACTGCCTCATGCTGCAGCATTATGGTCCACCATAGAATACACCACACTGGCACATGAACTAATACGATGCACCAATGGGTTGACATCATAATTAACAGTTTCATAAACCTGACAAACAAAAGAGACTTGAAACGTTGGGCATGATTTTAAAAGGGCGGCGGGATGGTAGTGGGGGGGTTGGCAGGAGGTACGTGGGCTCGCGGGTAACCCGAATTCTAAAAACTTACCAATCCCCACGCGATCGCAACTTAATTGGTGGCCATTAACCTTGTTTGAGTTTGCCGTCCGAAAGCTGCGCAGTGAGTGGACTGTGCACCCGCATGACCTGCTGTCAGCTGGTGTGTCTAGATTTAAAGGGCCATTGTTCCAATGGATTTTCCTGAAGTAAGGAGCAAGGAGACACAATGGAGCAGCACAGGGGCACGGCAGCTCCAAGATTCAGCGATGCCTCACTTGAGGTGCTGCTGGCCGGGGGGAGGCAGAGGAGGGAACTATTTTACCTGGCCAACAGGAGCAAGCGCCCTGCCTCTACCACCAAGGCAGCATGGCTCGAGGTGGCAGAGGAGGTCACCAGCAGGAGCAACATCTCCCGCACTTGGGTCCAGTGCAGGAAGCTCTTCAATGACCTAATTAGATCAACAAAAGTGAGTACACTTACTGATTCTCCAGCATTCCGTGTCGCACATCACCTCCCTCCCCCACCCCCCCATCACATCATTCTGCACTGCCAAGACACTCCATCACATCATTCCTCACACCCACTTAAGGCTCATCCTCAACTTACCTGCACTTCCTGAACGCTTCCTCACCTCCCCATTTGTCACCCCACCACTACCACTCACCCCAATCCTCATCCAATGTGATGTCTCTATCTCATACTCACCCTCTGATGCACTTCTTTCTCGGACAGCCTCACCCAAAGCAATGCATTTATCGGCTGACCACTTCACCATCACTCACTCACACCACTGTACTTTCTCCCCTTGTAGGAGACGAGAACACAAAATGCACGCGAGAAGGAGAAGGGGGCCACAACAAACAGTGGTCCTCATAGAGGCGGAGGAGGAGGCCCTGGAGATCAGCCGCACCCTCGAGTGCCTGTCCGTTGGGGACGCCGAGACTGGCACCCTACGAACATCTGGTGACACAACTTTAATATTCATCACACACATGAATTGATGTTAACAATGTTTGCCATGTTAACACCTCAGTATGCTCATCGCAATATGACACATCTGTGATGATGCTTAATATTGCCTTCTGTTCTCTTACAGGCCATTCAACGACCGCAGTGATGGGAGAGGGCGATTCCTCAGAGGAGCTCCTGGTCTCTGAGGGCGCATCGTCACATCTTAGTGAGCCATCCTCCAACACAGATACTCACACCTCAGTGGGTCCTACTAGTAGTAGGTGGGTTGGCACCTGGTGAGTCACCACACACAAGTGAGCACGAGCAAACACTGGTGGCAGGGGCAGCTGTGGAGAGTGCGCGTCAGTGAGCGCACTCCTCTCCAGGCTCTGCTCAGCTGGATGCAGATACTGAACCCTGGGGCCATCCTGTAAAAGGAGAATGATCGAGGGACAGCGAGGTACTGGAACAGCTGTCAAGCGCACTCTCCACAATTGCGCAGAGGATGGAGGAGTCCAACTCCTGCATTAGTGGAATGGTGGCACAGGTACGTGAGGGAATCTCTGAGATAGTGTCGCAGGGACATGAGCAACTGTCTGAGATAGTGTCGCAGGTAAGTGCGGGAATGTCTGCAATGGAGAGAAAGCTAGCCTCCATTGAGCTTCAAGCACGGCTCACGAATGAGTCCATTCAAGTCCAGACAACGGCCATTCGGACTCAGGGTGAACAACATTCTGCCGCCTTAAACAGGCAGGCAGAAACTTTACAACTGGGCTTCCAAGGCATCATACATGTCCTCCAAACTGTTGTCCAGCAGGGTGGTAGGAGTGATGTGGGCCTGGCCTAGGAGAGGGATGATGGCGAAAGGAGACACGGAAGTGGGGACGCCACTCAAAGCACTCCCACTTCTAACTTGTTACTCCTCTCTCAACCAGTACCCGCAATACTGACTCCTCTCCAAGTGGCCGAGTCTGCCCCTGAACAGGTGGAGCAGTTTTTGGAGGGGCCCTCACATGCTCCAAAGCCCAGAGGGTGTAGGCTGAAAGTATCTAAGCAGTCAGGGCATGAACATGAGCAACCTGCCACTACCTCTGCTGCAGCCACAGGGGATGCACCACGTAGAAGTAGTAGGAAGAGAAAGACTAAGGATTTGTGATCACAAAGGGTGTGCACAAGGGTGTCAGACAGACTGTCATGTTTTTCATTTATATTTGTTTTTTGATAAATTCACATTAAATGTTATCATTCTCACCACTACTGACACGTCTTGCCCATTCTTGACTGCCTTTTGTGATAGTGCTCTTTCATGTGCTTCATCATGAACGGCGAGACTTGATTCCACCCAGTGGGTGACTTTACAGTGGGTGCATGTGTAGTTGCACATGGTGGTGATGTGACTGTCGTCATATCGATGCTGTTCCTCACTGATGGGGTACCTCAGAGGGGTCATGAGCCACGTGTGCAGGGGGTATCCCTTGTCCCCAAGCAGCCAGCCCTTAAGGGTGTTTGGTGCGTGGAAGAGGGCCGGGATGTTGGATTCCCTCAGAATGAACGAATCATGGCAGCTGCCAGGGAATCTGGTGCACACGTGAAGAAATCTTTTGCGGTAGTCACAAATGAGCTGAGCGTTGGTGGAGTGATAACCCTTTCTGTTGATGAACAGTCCTGGCTCATGCGGATGTGCTCGGATTGCTATATGCGTGCAATTGATTGCACCCTGCACCCGTGGGAAGCCAGCCATACAGTGGAATCCGACTGCCCTTTCTGTCTGGCTGAGGTCATCCATGGGGAAGTTGACGTATTGCGAGGCCCTGCAAAACAAACCATCGGTGACCTGTCTTATGCACTTGTGGGCAGACAACTGAGAGACCCCGGTGATGTCATGGTGGCACCCTGGAATAATCTGGAGGTGAAAAAGTTGAGGGCAGTGGTCACTTTAACAGCGACAGGTAATGAGATGCCGCCAGGCCTAGCCGGGAGCAGATCGGCATGAAGGAGGCCGCAGATGTTGCCAACCACCTGGCGACTCACTCTCAGCCTCCATAGGCACTGCTCCTCAGAGAGGACCAGGAAGCTCAGCCTCAGTCTGTAGACCCTCCTGCGATGTCACACCCTTTGTTGTTCCCCTCTCTGCTCTTGTGCAGGTGCCTGTGGCGGACCACTGTGTTGTGGAGCTACAAGTGGCGGAAGTGCATGCCGTGCCTGGCTAGAATGGTGATGTTCGTCATCCTCGGATGTACTGGTGAATGCAGCCATCACGCCCCCCATTCTGATGGTGTCAGTTTGAGGGGGTCCAAAAAGTAGTTAAATATGTGTAAACAGAACAATTCTGAGTGGAAACCAAGAATTTTCAGTCTAAACACAAAGATCTCCCAGCCAAAAGTTTGTCTGAGAGAACTGAGTGCCCTGCTGCAATAACTGACCTTTTATCCCCATCTGTCAAACAGGGATTTAAATGTCCAAATGGCTGCCGGCTGAAACCCAACTACTTTCCCAAGGCTAGTTTCACACAGACGGGAATCACGTCGAGGCAGCGTTGAAATCGCTTGCCTTCGTTCTTAATTGGATTTATGTACATTTCAAGTACTTTAAGTACTTGATTTACTGCTTAAAATATTTACTGCTTTAAGCAATTTACTGCTTTAATTGCCGGCGGGACTTCCGGGTTCAGGAACGGCGTGTGCACCCAGATGACTCTGGGTCGTGCACTTTTTTCGACGGGTTCCTGCCTGCTCCAAAAAAATCCGGATTTTCTTTGCCCCCCTGCCCCCAATGCACCCGTACTTTCCTTTTAAAATTGTGCCTATTAACTCTGTTTCTCTCTCCACAGATGCTGCCTGACCAGCATTTTCTGTTTTTATTTCAGATTTCCAGCATCTGCAGTATATTGCTTTTGTTTGAAAGATTACATGGCAGCATTGGATGTAGGCATATCCCATTAAACTAGTTATGCACTTGCTTTTATTTTTTTTCCAAACGTTAAGTTTTTAAAAAATGATGCTAACGTTTTCCATTCACATCACAACTGGCGTGAGTCATATCAATTAGCACACTCAACCCAACTTAAAAGCAAAAAGTAACCAGAAGGCTACTTTCCTATAAAGATCAGTTTATTTTTGTGCCTGTTTATACAATATTGCTTGTATACCTGTCCGTCCAATATTGTGAACATTGGGCCCAACCAGTGACACTTTTATGCTGGCATTCATGCAATTGGAGACCAGCATGATCCAACTTCTAGTTTACACTACTGTATCTGGGTCCCTTAACCTGCTAGTAAAATCATAGATCCAGTATTTTGCGGGTCTATGATTCTGTCGCAGGAATAAGAGAGCTGGATTTCATAATATGAACTCGAGGAGTCAGCTTACAGAGGCCAATCTCCTGGAATTCAAACGAAACAAGTGCTTGCATAAGAGCAACTCATACATGCTGCTTCTTTAGACATGATGCACTTGTGGACATAACTAGGATCTATTGCCCTCAGTAACAGATGCTTCAACCTTTTAGGTGTAAAAAACAAATGTAACAGATGCTTTTGTGCTGAACACAAGACTTTTAATTATATGGACAGATTCTTAGAGAGTACACCTGATGCAGATTAAATTGTAGACTTGTAATATGTGGGACATCGACACTGTCCCGGATTGCCACATCTGCAGTAAATGTCTCTGGCTTGAGACACTCCAGCTCAGAATCTTTGAGGTGGAGTAGGAATTAGAGACACTATGATACATAAGGGAGGGGGAGAACTTTTTGGATAGTTTTCACCAGAATACAGTCACACCTCAAGGGAAAGCACAGGTACAGGAAGGGAAGAGTATGACTGTTAGTCAGCAGGATAAGGGGAACCAAGGGAAGATAAAGAAGGAGGTCCCACAGACACTGGTCCTGACCAACAGGTACAATATACTTACTGCCTGTGAGGATAAGGATGCCAGCAGCGGGGTGGACAGCCAGAATGCTAACCATGGCACTGTGGAGCATGAGGCAATCCGAGAGGGGGGGGGGGGGATCAGAATAGAAAGGTTGTAGTCATAGTGGATCCGATAATTAGGGAGATAGACAGCTTCCTCTGCAGTCGCGACCAAGAGTCCAGAATGGTGTGTTGACTACCTGGTGCAAAGATAAAGGATATCTCAGAGCAACTGGAGAGGAACTTGGAAAGGGAGGGGGAGGATCCAGTTGTCGTGGTCCATGTTGGGACCAATGACATAGGGAAGAGAGGAGGTCCTGCTAAGGGAATTTCAGAAGTCAGGAACTAAATTAAAAAATAGGATCTCATGGGTGGTAATCGCGGCATTACTATCTGAGCTAATTGGCATAGGGATAGGCACATCAGGAAGCTGAGTGCGTGGCTGAAAGACTGGTGTTGGAAGGAGTGATTCCATTTCATGGGACACTGGCACCAGTACTGGGACAGGAAGGAGCTGTACCGCTGGGACAGGCTCCACCTGAACTGGAACGGGACCAGTGTCCTAGTGGAAAGGAAAAACAGTGCTGTCGATAGGACTTTCAACTAGTAAGATGCGGGGAGGGATCTGGTGAAAATAACATGTCTGAAGATAAAAGAAACAGGAGATGAGAGTAAAGGACAGAGCAAGGTAAGTAACATGGGTAACATAAACAGTCAGGGAACAAATACAGTTATAGAACACGAGTACAAAATGACTGTTAAAAATAAAGTGAGGGGAACAATTATTAAAACAAATTAAATTGCCTGTACAGCAATGTGCACAACATCCGAAACAAAACAGAGGAACTGGAGGCAATAATTCCTAGTGAAGTGCCGAATGTAGCAGAGATAACTGAAACATGGCTACATAAATAACCAGACTGGCAGTTAAATATTGCGTATTTAGAAAGGAAAGAGGAGGAGGGGGTAGAGTAGATGTACTAATTAGAGACAACATAATAGCAATAGAAAAAAAGGACGTAAGTAATATTAAGATAGAAACAGAATCCATATGGATTGAGACAAAGGATAAGAAGGGATTGATCACAGTAATAGACATATTCTACAGGCCACCTAATGTGGAAAGGAAGTGGAGGAAGAAATATGTAGGCAAATGAGTAAAAAAAATCAAACGAAAATCATGGGAGATTTCAACTACCCTCAAATAAACTGGCAAGAAAAGGTAGGGGAAGGGGAAGGGGAAATGAAATTTTTACAGTGTGTACAGGATTCCTTTATTACCCAGTATGTGAAAATCCCAACAAGAGAGGAATCACTGCTGGATTTAGTAATGGGAAATGCACCAGAGCAGATAAGAGAAGTAAGCATAGGGGAACATCTAAGCAATAGTGATCATAACATAATAAGGTTTAAAATAATGATTGAGAAAAACATAAATAAGAAAAAGACCAAAGTTAACAGATTGGAAAAAAGCTAATTTTGAGAGGATGAGAATGGAACTAGGGAAGGTAAACTGGAAAAACATTTTGACAGACAAAGAGATAGAACAGCAGTGGGAAATATTTAAAACAGTGATCAACAGAGTTCAGGAAAAATATATTCCTCTAAAAAACAAAAACAAACTAGCCAATAATGAGACACTATGGATTAATAAAGAGATATGGGTAAAATTGAAACTAAAATAAAAAGGCATATTCTAAGTACATAGATAATAAAGGAGGATGACAAAGGGGAATATGAAGAGGTAAGGAAGGATGTCAAAAAAACAATAAGGAAAGCAAAGAGGAACTACGAAATTAAATGATCAAGGAATATAAAAAGAAATAGTAAAGTATTCTACAGACACATAAGTAACAAAAGAGAAATCAGGACCACTAAGGGATGCACAAGATAAACTCACAGCGAAATGGCAGAAATATTGAATTGGTACTTTGCCTCAATATTTACCAGGGAAGCTAACAAGGTGGGTTTGACATTAGAAGAGGAGATCAAAAAAAGTATAAAGATATTTACGATAGAAAGTAGGGGAGGTAATTGATAAACTAAGCAAACTTAGAGTGAGGATAAAACCCCTGGTCCAGATGGATTACATTCACACATATTAAAAGTTGTTAGGGAAGAGATAGCAGAGGCACTATTACATATATATAAAAATTCATTAGAAAAGGGCATAGTGCTAGAGGACTGGTGGACAGCTAATGTTATTCCTATATTTAAAAAGGGAGATAGAACAAGTCCAAGGAACTATAGACCAGTTAGCTTAACGTCGGTGGTAGGAAAGATAATGGAATCCTTACTCAAAGATGTAATAGAAAAACATCTAGAAAACAAAAATATAATAAAAAGTAGTCAGCACGGATTTCAGAAGGGAAAGTCATGCTTGACCAACCTTACTGAATTCTTTCAAGAAGTAACAGGAACAGTAGACATGGGTAATGTAGCAGATGTAATATAATTGGATTTTCAAAAGGCCTTCGATAAGGTACCGTATCGTAGACTCATGACTAAGGTCAGAGCATATGGAGTCAGGGGACAGGTAGCAGAATGGATAGCAAGCTGGCTATAAAACAGGAAACAGAGAGTAGGGGTTAAGGGTAGCTACTCAGACTGGCAAAAGGTGGGAAGTGGTGTTCCACAGGAATCGGTGCCGGGACCACTGTTGTTCACAATTTACATCAACGAGTTGGACTCAGGAATCGGAAGTGCAATTTCAAAATTTGTGGATTGCACGAAATTATGGGGTGCAGTTAATACAAAGGAAGAATATGTTAAAATGTAAGACAACATTAATAAACTCTCAGAATGGGTGTGTAATTGGCAAATGAATTATAATATAGATAAGAATGAGGTGGTGCATTTTGGTAGAAAGAATAAGGTTGGCCACATACTGCTTGGCTAATAAGAGTCCAAATGGGGTAGAGAAGCAAAGGGATCTTGGGGTACAGATACACAAATCACTAAAAGTAGCGACGCAGGTTAATAAGGCCATTAAAAAGGCAAAACAAGCACTGGGGTTCATTTCTAGATGGACAGAATTGAAAAGTAGAGAAGTTATGTTAAACTTGTATAGATCCTTGGTTAGGCAACACTTGGGAATACTGTGCCCAGTTCTGGTCTCCTTATTGCAAAAAGGATATAGAGGCATTGGAGAGGGTGCAAAAAAGAGATTCACAAGGATGATACCTGAACTAAGAGGATATCAGGAAAGACTAAAAAGACTCAGGCTCTTTTCTCTAGAAAAGAGAAGAATGATGGGAGACCTGATAAAGATCTTTAAGATAATGAAATGGTTCGATAGGATGGACGTAGAGAAAATTTTTCCACTTGTGGGGGAGGCCAAAACTAGAGGTCACCAATATAAGATAGTCACTAATAAATCCAATAGGGAATTCAGGAGCAACTTCTTTACCCAAAGAGTGGTAAAAATGTGGAACACGCTACCACAAGGAGTAGTTGAGGCAAATAGCATAGGTGCATTTAAAGGGAAGCTAGATAAGCACACGAAGGATAAACGAATAGAAGGGCATGCTGATAGGGGTAGATGAAGTAGGGAGGGAGGAGGCTTGTGAGAAGCATAAACACCGGCATAGACCAGTTGGGCCAAATGGCCTGTTTCTGTGCTGTAGATTCGATGTAACTCAATGTAACTTTAATTACATTTAAATTATATTCTGGGTGAATTAAATCACTGGGACCTAATATAAAATGATCCGTAGAACATGTTAACTTTAGCAGAAAAATCTATTTTTAATCTATTTTATTTTTGCATCTTCTTTAGGTCTCTTTGCACCGTGTAATTTCTACCTGAGAAATTGAGCAGACAGCTTGCTGCCTGTCTCTTCCGTTGTTCTGCTTAAGCTATCCCTTTGGAGATGCTCAAGGCCTGTAGTGAGTCACTCTCTGATATCCTCTCCTGTTCTGGAGGATAGGTCCACCCACCTGCCCACATCTGATGGTGCACCTGAGACTGGGAACTCATTGGTGGAAAATTAGAGTAACTTGCATCATACTGCTTAAGCACACTGTGATGCAGTTATGTATATTGTCCTCAGAGAAATATTGACTTTTTGACAACCTTTTGTAAGCTGTTCATTTAAATAAGTTAGGCGTAAATTTTCTGAGTACATCAGGCAGCAAGGAACCTTTCCTGGCATAGGCATATATTTGAAAATTGCAGGCAGCACCCCTTCAGTTTTCCAACACTGACTAGCAACAGGTGAGGTTCCATTCTGCTGCGCCACCACGAACCTGAATAATTTAGGCCATAGTTTCTACTTTTATACAAGAGAAGTAATACATTTATAGGATAGGAAATCCATTCAAATTGTATTCAACTGATGTGAATAAATTAACATGAAAGTAAGCATCATGTTAAACTATATAATCTGTAAATTCTGTTAATCTCAATTAGGAATAAGCATTCTTTATTATAAATAAGTGTTAAAATGTATTTTAAAAATAGCTGAGGTCACATGTTTTTCTCCTTTGCAAAATTGATATTTCTCATCCTCTGTTGTCAGAGTTATTTAGAATCAGGATTTATTGACATAAGCATATTTACTCTGGTGCACGGCAAACTGACACAGAAGCCTGGATTTTCTACTTGGATGAAATGCTGAACAGAAATAGGGCCAATGTTGCGTAAAATGGGCTGTCTCCACTGTAGCTTTTCAGGACATTCTGATTTGGAACTCACCCATATGGAGGTGGGAACTCGTGTACTGCTACAGAATTGATAGGTTTGCAGCAGCTTATAGGGCAGGTATCCACAAAAAGGGATTTGCAACGCAGCAGAAACCACTTTTCTAGGCTTATACATGGAGAATGAGCATTTGATGAGATACCAGGCAGCCTGTGGAACTGTGTCCCATCATCACTCAGTGCTTGGGGAGGGAGGAAATTGGAAAAAAAGTTAACGAGAAAAGATGCAAGACTTGGTCTGACATTTGAGTGAAGACAGAGATGTAAATTGGAAAACAAAGTAAGGAAGAAAAATTGTTCTGAGAAGCAGTGATGGGGAAAAGAAAAGTTAGAATGAGAGACAGTAATAGAGAGAAAGAGAGACTGAGAAAGATGCACTCCGATGCTAATGCACCTGAATGTAAGTAGTAGAGGTTTTATTAAGAAGCTTAGATTTGAATCTAAGAGTTATATTGCAGGACAACATCAAGGTTGAACAGATTAGCAGAGAATATAAAGGAATCAAGAAATAGTGGTTAAGTGATGCTAAGCTAAAGCAAAATACTGTGGTTGCTGGAAATCTATTCAGCTTCTGCTTTAAAAGCCTGTAGCTGAAAATCAATTTTTTTAAAAACTCTAAATCCATGTTTGATGTAACATCAAAAACGTGATAACTACTACCTCTCTTAGTTCAAAATAATTTATGAAAATATTACTGCATTTGAATAAGAATAATACATCGTTTGAATTACAGTGAAGATTGCATAGACATTCAAATGTGTATGTCTGTGGAAACAGTGGCCAAGATAGGGTGTAAACAATAATTAGAATTACTTTATATTATAACCTTTTAACTAGTATTGTAGTAACGTAGTCAAGAACGTGCACAATGTAGGACTAATATTCCATAATAAGCAGATAATTTGCTTAAGAAAAATTAACTAGTCTCTCCTAATAAGTGGGAGAAAAAAATTGTTTTACTTGCTGCTATGATGATTAGGCATTTAGGACTCTCTTGTGCTTTGACAAAATGGCTGGAGGTCACTAAAAAGAATGCTGTGTATACATTAAGGTAAATTACTCATACTTTGTAAAAACTTGTACTTTGTAAAAATATTTTGGCCTAGAAATTGGACTGCGCCCAAATCGGGGCGCGATCGTGGTACAGCACACGCTGTACACACCTAATGAGGCCAACAGAAGGACCATGCAAATTGGTGCATGGCCTCATTAAGATAGTGCTGGCGAGCTGCAGGTGCCATTCACGACCCCAGAGGCAGCTCGCTGTTTTGGGTGGGGGGGGTGGGGGGCGCAATAAGTTCGTCCAGCTCAGAAGCCAGCCGAGGTCCTCAGGAAACTCCGGGGGGGAAATCGGGAGGGGGGTGAGCAGTGGAACACACCTGCTCCTCCTGGCTCCACAATAAAGTAAATAAAAAAACTTTAAACTTACCTTTGAGGTGGCGGCCTCCAGCAGTCCCTTTAAGGACTGCTGGTTTGGTCGCTAAGTGCCTGAAGAAACTGACCACAGCATTCATGGTATATGCTGCAGTCACTCGCAGTCCAGTTTTGCAATCGACCCTGCAAAGTCCTCCTCACTAACATCTGGGGACTGGGAGTAGCCTGGGAGTCCTCAACATTGTTGGAAATTTCCAACAATATTCACCTGAGGAAGGAGGAAGCCTCCGAAAGCTTGTGAATTTAAAATAAAATTGCTGGACTATAACTTGGTGTTGTAAAATTGTTTACAATTGGCAAAAGGTAGGAAGTGGTGTTCCACAAGGATCGGTGCTGGGACCACAGAGTGTAGGGGTTAAAGGTAGTTACTCAAACTGGCAAAAGGTAGTCATGATGTGGAGATGCCGGTGATGGACTGGGGTTGACAATTGTAAACAATTTTACAACACCAAGTTATAGTCCAGCAATTTTATTTTAAATTCACAAGCTTTCGGAGGCTTCCTCCTTCCTCAGGTGAATATTGTTGGAAATTTCCAACAACGTTCACCTGAGGAAGGAGGAAGCCTCCGAAAGCTTGTGAATTTAAAATAAAATTGCTGAACTATAACTTGGTGTTGTAAAATTGTTTACAACTGTACTAATCTGGCAGAGAACATGACACAATGCCCGCATGAAATAAAGAGCAAACTTTTTTTGAACAAAATAGATGCAAAACAAATTGAAATCTGCTTACTATTTGTAAATGTTGTAACAAGTGCTGAATAGGATGCACCACTTTCATAGTCTAATTTATTTGCATTCATACCCTCTCCCAAGAACTGAACACATTTACAAAAGTAGCAATTCCAAATTCAGCAGCTGCCGATTTTCAGTAATTTGTTTGTTATGGTAAAGAGAATTCTTAGTTAGTGTCCCTGTTAATAGGATTGTTCAGGTTAATTAGGCATCTGATTTGCCAGGCACTAGGAAATATATTTAAATGAGAACATATGCTAAGAATGAGGCCCCTTATTTGCAAATGCAAAGGGATTGAAACCTGTTTCAGGTGTGGGTAAGACACCTCTTGTTTGTCCTTACCCAATAAGCTTCTTAAGTATTGCAATTAGATTTAACAGGACAGCCACCATGCCAAAATTAGACTAAAAATATTTCATTTTTGTCATGGTGTCCACGGGCCTAAAAAACCCTAATTGGCTCAAATATCATACTGATGAAAAAGCAACAAATCAATGTTGTTCAACTTAAATAAGGCTGTCCTGTTTAGAAAATCACCAACAAAAAAACCAGCAAACAACAAACTACTTCTGATGAATAAATGTCAAACAACAAAAACAGCAAGCACAAAAAGCTACCAAAGAACAATCAGTATATACCAAAAAGTTACCAATATCAACCAATAAACCCTTGATCTGTCTTTTTCTCTCTTGCTTTCTGTCCCATAGGTGTTAGGAATTAGAATCTCTGTCTCACAGTTGATACATGTTTGTCACCTCCAGACTCGATGGGGAACATTGTCATCTTGTTGCTAATGCGTAAAACTGGCATTGAGGATTAGAGAGCGATAGAGAAAGAGATAGAGAGAGAGGGAGAGAGAGAGAGATAGAAAGAGAGGGAGAGAGAGAGAGAGAGAAAGAGAGAGCGAACACTAGCACAAGTTAATGTATTTTGAATTTCTAAAGGGATATATGGATTGTAATACAACCTTTATCTTTTACTGTTTTACATCATAGATCACAATCAGGACGCAGTGGTTTTGGTTAAATATTGTGCAGGTTTAATTAATCTTATTAAAGGAATAAAAAAAGCAGAATAAAGAGAGTTTGAAAAGTAAGCATAAATCCAGGTCACTGTATTAATATCAATATTCATATTCTGGAATGTGGTCACACACACAATACCCCCAATACCAAACAGACTTACTTATCCCAACTATGCATATCACAAATTTATAATGTGCATAAATAATTACAGGCTACCCAGGATCTGATGAAGTTTAAGAGGATGTGTATTCATTCAAGAAGCTATACATCCATGTCTATCTCATCACATTTGTTTTTATAATAACTAGGAACAAGCCAATTTGAGCTTTTGGCCACTTACAAAGGACCATGGTACAATACTGCAGATCATGTGTTTCATGTCGATTTAAATATGAAACATAATTTTCTCTGGCATTACTTCTGCAACATCGGAGGACTGTATTCCTATACTTCAGAAATGCTCAGTCTGCCAAATCTGATTTTCACTGCATGTTCTGTTTTGATGATAATAATTCGATGACACAAAACAGTGAGTGAAAATGTGTGCAATTTAGCTGATTCACATTATTCACATTTGAGGTTAACAGAGCAACAGAAAATGCTCTTAAAAGCTCCATTCTTCCAGTAACTCTGAGAAGACACAGCCTCCTTATGAGGTTCCGTGACATTAGAACAATATGCTGTCACGGCCAAGAAAAAAATTAAGCAAGCTTGTTGGACAACACAGTGACTGACAATCAACTACAAATGCTCCATCAGTTGAGCTTTCAACCACTTAGATGTTTGTACATTGCAGCCTAGCAAAGCCAACCACTGTTGGCCAATGTCATTAAAAGATGTGGAACAAGTTGCCTAAAATGAAATGCCCAATTTGACCACATTGTACATCACAAGGCTTTTCTGAAACCCTTGTTTCAACAGGATTAACTCTGTATTAATATGAGCTTATTTGGTCACTCCACTACAGAGACCGAGTGTGTGATGACCCAAAAAGTAAAGATTGTACAATACCCCACAAACTGTGTAAAGCTGAGCGACAGGACCAAAAGTCTGTCATTTCAACTTGATTGCCTCTCAGTGAAGAGAGTTCCACCAGTTCTCAACTGGATCTTTAGGTGGAGTACTGCATTGAAGTAATACAAGCTGCCGTGAGGAGGGGGGTGGGGAGAAGAGAATGAAGAATGCTCAAAGTGCCCTCCTTGAATCATGCCTCAGTTAGCTGATTATGTACACCATAGAGGCAGCATAAAAAGATCAGCCAGAGCTTGCACTTTTGGTTGCTGTCCAGGGACCCATGTTCAAATGTGCACATTTGGGCATAAAGCAAAAAAAAAACCACTTATAAAATAACAGAATCATAGAAATTACAGCACAGGAAATCATTCAGCCTACTGCACTTCTGCCAGTTTAGGATCTTCAACTGAAGATATCCCTCTAATCCTATTTCTTTACTTTTTCCCATATCCTTTTTTATTCTTCATTTCCAAATCCTTATCCAATTTCCTTTCAAATTATGTTATAGGGCTCGATTTTCGGAAGTCCGAGCAGGTGCGCTCGTGGCGGGGGGCTCTGAAAATTGGGGATTCCCAGGCGGGTCCGGAGCCTGGCTCCAACCCGCCCACTTCCAGGTTCCCCTGTGACGCGTTTAGATGCGTGCGCGGCCCCCGCATGCGGGACTCCCGCCGGCAATTAAAGCCGGTGGGATCCCACTTAAGGCAATTATTTTGATACTTCAGGTCGTTAGCAGACCTGATTTGTAGGATATTTTAGGAGAGGTGGGATTTTCATCTAAATTGAGTGTTTTTCCCGTGCTGGGGGAAACACTCCAAGTTGAAATGGACATGTTACAGCCACCAGCCTGTGGCAGCTCCAAAGGTCCATTTGACACGTGGTGGGGGGGGACCTCACTCATTGCAGGAGGCCACTCTGTCACTTTGGACAAAGTTTGGCCTCCGCCACCCTCCTCCTAACAATCAAATTCACCAACTTGCAACCTCAACCCCGGTGTGCAGATACATTTACCTACCTTGCGGACCCCCTCAAACGTACATCTTCTGGATGGGGCCCGCCATAGCTGCAGTCATGACCTCCTCGGAGGACGAACAGCATCACCGGCCACGCTGGCCACCTCTGACACGTGGAGCTCCACAACACAGTGCTGTGACATATCCACCTGTACAGCAGGAGGGAGGGCAACCGCAGAGAAAGATACGTCGCAGAAGGCACTATCCTCGCCACAGGGTCTACAGACCGAGGCTCAGCTTCCTGGACCTCTCTGAGCAGCAGTGCACACGGAGGCTCAGAGTCACTCGACATGTAGTCGTGGACCTCTGCTGCCTCCTTCATGCCGAGCTGCTCCCGGCTGGCCAGAGCACCATCTTCTTACCAGTCACTGTCAAAGTCACAACTGCCCTCAACAACTTCTCCTCCGCATCCTTTCAGTGTGCCACCGGGGACATCGCCGGCGTCTCTCAGTCGTCTGCTCAAAAGAACCCTGCAAATACACCTACACCCACTCTGCAGTGACACAATGGGTGGCATCAGGTGTGAGTCTTCATGGTGATCCTCAGGAAAGGGCATTATTGTACAAACCAGACAAGATTTGCAAAGATGTGGCAGTAGTGGTGATAACAATTTTTTATGACTTTTTGCAAAACAAACAAAAGTAAATCAAAAACATGACATTTTGTCTTACACCCTTGTGCATCCCCGTTGTGCTCACAAAACCTTCACCTTACGTTTACGGGACCCCCTACGTGGTGCTACCTCTGTGGCTTCAGCAGAGGTAGTGGCAGGTTGCTCTTGACCATGCCCTGACCGATGAGATGCTTTGCGCGGATGCCCTCTGGGTTTCGGTGCCCGTGACGGCCCCTCCAAAGACTGCTCCAACTGCACCTGTGCAGGGGCAGACTTGGCCACCTGGAGAGGGGGCAGCATTGTGGGTACTGGTTGAAAGGGGGGCAACAGGTGAGATGTGGAAGCGCTTTGAGTGGCGTCCCCACTTCCATGTCCCCTTTCACCATCATCCCTCTCCTGGCCCAGGCCCACATCACTCCTTCCACCCTGCTGGACGACAGTTTGGAGGACTTGTGTGAAGCCTTGGAAGGCCAGTTGTAAGGTATCTGTCAGCCTGTATAAGGCGGCGGAATGTTGCTCACCCTGAATCCGAACGGTCGTTGTCAGGGCTTGAATAGACTCATTGTTGAGCTGTGCTTGACGCTCGATGGAGGAAAGGCTAGCCTCCATCACAGACATTCCCGCACATACCCGCGACACTATCTCAGAGGTGCCTTCACGTCCCTGTGACAGTATTCCACTCATTAAGGAGTTGGACTCCTCCATCCTCTGCGCGATTGTGGAGAGTGCGCGTGGCAACTGTTCCAGTACCTCGGCAATGTGCTGCTGGCTCTCGATGGCTCTCCTTTTCACGCTGGCCCCCTGGGTTCAGCATCTGGTTCCAGCTGAGCAGAGCCTGGAGAAGAGTGCTCCCACAGCTGCCCCTGCCACCAGGGTCTGCTCGTGCTCGTGCTCACGTGTGCTTGGTGACTCACCATGTGCAAGCCCAACTAACTGAGGACGGGGACCCACCGAGATGTGTGTATCTGCGCTGGTGGATAGCTGGCTCAGATGTGACGATGTGCCCTCAGAGGTCGGCAAGTCCTCTGAGGAATCGCCCTCCGCCGTCACGGCGGTCGCAGATGGCCCTGCAAGAGAACAGAAAGCAATATTAAGCATGTGGACAGATGTTGAGGTGCTGCAGATGCCGAGTGATGCTAAGATCATTCGCTATCATGAGTGCTGAGCGTTAGATTTCTGTCACCAGCCGCTTGTGCACTCCCAGTCTCGGCATCAGCCATGAACAGGCACTCCAGCGTCCAGCTTATTTCGAGTGCCTGCTGCTCCGCATCTGTTTAGACCACCTGGTGTGGCGCGCCCCCTCCAGTCTTTGCCCTCTCCCAGGCATTCTGGCATCTCTTCTCCTATCAAGGCAAAACACAGAGCTGTGACTGAGTGATGGTTGCATGGTGACCCGCTGCATGCATTGATGTGGGTGGGGGTGAGCGTGAGGGAGATGCATGGGAGGGTGCGTGTGAGACATAACCATGAGATTGTATGAGGACTGGGTTGCGTGGTAGTGTTCGAATGGGAACTGGGGCGGTGAGTACATGCAGGCAAGGTGAGGATAACAGTTGAGTAGATGTGAGGAGTGATGCGAGAGCGTTGTGGTGGCAGTGCAGAAGGAGTTGGGTGGTGGTGGAGGTGATGTGGAAGACGGAGTGTGGGAGAATGCGTAAGTATACTCACTTTGGCTGACCTGGTTAGGTCATTAAATTGCTTCCTGCACTGGACCCAGGTTCTGGACACATTGCCACTGCTGGTGACCTCCTCGGCCACCAACAGCCAGGCCTTCTTGGTGGTGGAGGGAGGATACCTCCTCCCATACGATGGAAAAAAAATTTCCCTCCTCCTCCTCACGCCATCGAGCAGCACCTGGAGTGAGGAGTCAGAGAACCTTGGAGCAGCCTTGCCTCTGGCCTGCTCCATGATTCAAAATTGGTTCTTTGCTGCAGGAGGAGCATTGGAGCTGCCCCTTTATCTGGTCATTAGCACATTGTTGTTTGTGGGACCTTGCTGTGCAAAAATTGGCTACCTTGTTTCCTACATTACAAAAGTACTTAATTGACTGTATAGTGCTTTGGGACATCCTGAGGTCATGAAAGGCGCTATGTAAATGCATGTCTTTCTTTCTTTTCTTTAGTTGATCCTCACTAAGGATGTCTATAGATATGCTTTTCACTTTTGCTTCTTGTGCTGTCTCAGAAATCATGAGCATTAATGTGCTGTTGACCCAGTCAAGATGACTTTCACTACTGAGTTTCTATTACGCACTTGCACCTGTGCATCTCCTACAACTATAGCCAAATCTCTAACCTCTCCTTCTTGTCCAAGATCTTTGAATGTGTCACTGCCTCCCAGCTGCGTGCTCACCTCTCTCTCAATTTTCTGCTTGAATCCATTCAATGTAGCTTCTGCCCTGGCCATAGCATTAATCCATCCTGGTCATTGTCACCAAGGATATCCTCTTTGACAGCAACCGTGTCACTTTATTCCTTCATAGTCCTCTCTGCAGCATTCAACACAGTCGATCACACCATCCTTCTCCACCACCTCTCCTCTCTGGTACACCTGAGTGGGACTGCCCTTGTGTGGTTCAACTCCTACCTGTCCCAACGCAGCCAGTGCATTTCCAGCAAAGGCTTCTCCCCCAGGTCCCACACAGTTACCTCCTGAGTTACTCAAGGATCCATTCTTGGCACTTTTTCTCCCTTATTTACATGCTGCTTCTTGGTGACATCATCTGTAGACATGAGTCATAGAATAGTGGAATGTTAAAGTACACAAACAGGCCAAACGACCCATCAAGTTTGATCCAGTGTTTTTCTCCACAAGTCACCTAGTCTAATCCCACCTGCCTGCTCACTACCCATACCATTTAATACACCTCTCTTTCAAGCAACTAACTTCTTCTTAAAGGAATTTATGAACTCTGCTTGAACAGCGACTTGTGGCAGAGAATTCCACATTCTAACCACCCTGACTTTTTATTATCCAAGTATGCTGCTATCTTTAATGGCCAGTGTATCTGCACTTCAAAATCCCTTTGCTCCATTCAAGATTTATGACATATTTCATTTCCCTATTCTTACTTCCAAAATGTATTATTTCACATTTTTCAACACTGAACTGCGCTTGTTATTTATCTACCCATTCTTCGTGAAGCACCTTGGGACATTTTTCCACATTAAAGGTGTAACATTGTCAATAAACAAACAATGTTCCCCCCAAAAAATTACTGTACAGTTGAATTCTGCACACTAACTGTAAATGAAACACATTGTCAAATTACAGATAAATCTGACATGTCAGATGGGAAGGCGTCATTTATACAAATACATTATACAATTTCAAAACGTTTTGCCACCTAATCTTTAAATAGCAATGCAGACCCAGCTGTCAAGAGTTAGCAGAACTGTTGCAGTGCAAATTAAATGCATGTCCCGACTGGAATTTCTATTATAAATTAATCAGTCAGTCAGTTCAGACACGTTATCTTTTGATATATGGAGCACACTAAATACTCCATTTCTCCAAAATGGGAAACAACTTTCAATTTCTATGTTCTGTTGTCAGAACAAGTGATGGATTTAACAAGCTGTGTTAATGTGCATTCTGTGTATTCATATAATTATTTTATACCTATTTCGGAAAAAGCATAAAATGCTGAAGTAGGAGATCACATATATTTTAATTGCAATTAACAGATATTGGAAATCAGCTGCTCGGGTGCACGTTCCAGATACACCAAGATGAACAGGGTTTTGTTTCTCATTGTGTCTTCAGGCTATTTTCACAATTTCCAAGAATAAAAATCCAAATTCTCACAGGATTTAGAAATTTGTAAATCTTTGCACTTGATGCGGCCTGTGTAATAACTTTGTACTTTCCAAGTAAGCTACTTTTTTTTTAAACTGCATAAAATGTAATGATTTCATTGCACAAATCACCCAAAGATGCAAACAATTATAAAGTAAGAGGCTTTAAATTTTCCTTTATCTTCTGGCACTAAAACACCAAAATCTGGGCAGGCAGGGCTTGGAATAAGGGAATGACCCAATTACAGTGAGTTCCCACCACTTTTCTGCCTGTCAGAATTTCCAGCCAATGATGGGAGCAGGTGCATAGTATGGGCAAGCATATAATGACGTCATGCAAAGAAGGGAATTACATCCTACAATGTAATTCCTGCCATGTGCACCCTAGCCATGCTTGACACAAGGGGCACTTATGCATCCCTGGTGTCTGGTGCTGCTAATGTCGTCCAGGGTTTAAAATTTAAAATGCAGAGGTTTCCTTACTGCAATCGATTGCAAAGCAATTGACTACAGTACTGACAATGGCCTACAAAAAAGGGTTGGCGGGGGGAGTCGGTTGGGGGGGGAGGAAGGAAGAGGCACTTTTAAACATCTTTGAAGATCTTTGGGCAGTAGTGGGGCCCACTTACATTGTCAAGTTCCTACAACAAGTTGCCAACCTCCACCGGAGGCAAATGCCCCAGCTGTGCCATAAATGGAGCGAGTGCCCACCAGAAATATTTAAATGCAAGGAACCCTGGGAACTGGCACAGGGTTAGGGGAGCAACTAGTGGAGTGAATTGAAGTCCCACTCCACCATATATATGGCAGCAGAGGGGGACAAGCAGAAGTTCTGGGTTGGAATCTCACCATTGAGTTACATAAACTGGAATTAACATTAATGTCTTCTTGTTTCTTCAGTCCGTTTTTGGTATTTGTTTTGATTTGAAAGGGAAATGTCAATGGAAGCATTGAGAGACTGGTTTGTAGCGTTCACTGTGAATATGTGCAATTGCCATTACCAGTTAGAAGGTTCCAGAATAATTCAGTGTCAACAGTGTGCACGGATTCAGCTCCCAAAAGCATAACAACTCTATATGTTACATTTTTCATGCTAGCTTTTTTTGTCCACAATATGTTTATCAACTAGCGATTCTGGTTGTTTTATCTTGTTTCCCAAACAACAATCACTGTACACTGCTTAAAAAAACGCATGGATTACAAAGTAATTACTACTCTGTGCCTTATTCAGATCAATTCTTAAAAGTAGAAAAATGAATAATTACACTGATATGAATGTTTTATTAGTACTCTTCATTGGTAAACTGTACTTGCTCTTCAAAAAAGCTGGGCATGATTTTAGCCTGGAAAAACGGGTGGGCTGGGGGCAGGCAGGCAGTAAAATCTAAAACCCACCTCCAACCAGCCCATTTCCAGTTTTCATGGGGACAGGACAAAGGACAGGCAACCAACCCGCTCTCAGGAGGCGGGTCAAGCATTAAAAGCTTTTATGGAGGCTGCGAGCCTTCAATTTCAAAGCTTTTTTGATTTTAGCCCCTGGGGGCCGGGATCCCGCGCCTTCTACTTCACGCCATGTGAGAGGAGGCAAGAAGGCCTAAAACTGCAGGTAAGTGCCTTTATAACACAGCTTGTAGGCCGGGAGAAGCAGGAGTGCTTCCCCCCAGGCCCAACATGCCTACCTGCAGCGATCTCCCCCACAATCTCCAATTCACTACCCCCCCCACGATCTCCAACAACCCCCATGATCTCCGACCAAGCGATGGCCCCCCCGACCCCAACCCCCCCCCCCCCCCCCAATCTAACACTTACCTGATCACATCCTCTTCCTGGCTCTTCTCCCTTCCGACTGAGAGCCAGCCTGTCAATCAGGCTGGCGTGTCGGGTAGGAAACCGGCAAAAATAAATGGCGTCCTTACATCAAAATCGTAAGCACATCCGGGAAACCGGTACTTCCAGGTTTCCAGTGAGGAATTCCACCCCACCCCGCCCCCTTCCTGGTCCCGGGCTAAAATCATGCTCACAGTGTGTATAAACAGAACAAGAAAATGCCATTTGGCTTATCAAGCTCATTCCTTCCACAAACCATGTGCAGCCAGCTCTATCATGGACTCTATCAAAATGATTTAATCCGAGGGAGAGAGCAAGTTCACTCTGCACTGGATTTTGAAGGGTGCATCAAGGTCCTGGAAGTAATACTGGAGATAGCAGAAAAAGTTATATTGTGTGACATGAAACTTGGAGCCCATCTGTTCAAAGGTTACAGCTTATTTTGCGCCAAATTCAGCAAGGTCTGAATTCACCTGCAGCGAGTTGCTCTGGGAGACAGCAATTGTGTCATATTGCGAAGAAGGCTAATTTACCCAGCTATATTACCCAATGGGTTTTAAAGTGGTGCATCTGCAGACGTAACTTGCATTTGTATGCATTTTAAGAAATTTTGATCCATTTTCTGCATCCTTGCATCTCAGCTGAAAGAAACAAAATTATGGTCAGTTCTTTTTTGTCAAATTGCATCATAAACGATGCAAAATAAATTCACGGGAAAAATGACTATTTGAAAATTATTCCCTTTTTGTATAGCCCAAGTATAATATTGTGCAATACAATTTGTTGTATTTGTCACCCCAGTGCTGTAAAATAAGCATCTTCCCACTTCTTGCTACCCCAATATCAGCATCAAGTATTCGCTGATTAGGTATAACTCTGCTTCAATATTAAGTGAAACAGCCTCTACTCCACCCCAACACTGTAACTTAATCCCAACCTTAGAGTGCAGGCCATTATGCCAGTCTCACATTTTCATTTCCAGCATCAACCATCCTTAAAACTTCTATGAGACTTCTAAACCAATCAATACAAAGTTATGGCTTGTTAGGTGCTGTAGACTTATGCCCATTAAGAACTGAGTGACTCACCTCCTGACTCCCCAAAGCCTTTCCACCATCTACAAGGCACAAGTCAGGAGTGTGATGGAATACTCTCCACTTGCCTGGATGAGTGCAGCTCCAACAACACTCAAGAAGCTCGACACCATCCAAGATAAAGCAGCCCGCTTGATTGGCACCCCATCCACCACCCTAAACATTCACTCCCTTCACCACTGGCGCACTGTGGCTGCAGTGTGCACCATCCACAGGATGCACTGCAGCAACTCGCCAAGGCTTCTTCGACAGCACCTCCCAAACCCGTGACCTCTACCACCTAGAAGGACAAGGGCAGCAGGCGCATGGGAACAACACCACCTGCACGTTCCCCTCCAAGTCACACACCATCCTGACTTGGAAATATATCGCCGTTCCTTCATTGTCGCTGGGTCAAAATCCTGGAACTCCCTTCCTAACAGCACTGTGGGAGAACCGTCACCACACGGACTGCAGCGGTTCAAGAAGGCGGCTCACCACCACCTTCTCGAGGGCAATTAGGGATGGGCAATAAATGCCGGCCTTGCCAGCAACGCCCACATCCCGTGAACGAATAAAAAAAAAACTGCAGTGCAGCAGCCAAAATGCATTTCATGTAGGACCTTTACAGCAAGGATTTATACCCAGGTCTCAGGTAAAACCACATTGTTCTAGTACAAAGCACCTCTGCTCAAACCCCAAATGACTCAAGTGAAAACTGGAAAAATATTTATTTTAAGCATATTTAACCTTTAATATTTCTTTGCTGTGATCCAAGGACAATGTCACTACATGCAAAAGGCAACCCATGTTTCTACCAATTGTACTCTGAACCAGCTGCTCAGGGATGTGCAACAGCAGCCCAAAGATGACTCCCCTAAAGCAATAGAATATTCTCAACATTTCACAATTCTGGAGGAGGATGTAACATACTTCAGCTTCTAATAGTAATTTGAGTACCAAGGGCTCGATTTTACAATGGTGGTGGGTTAGCAGTGGGGCGGGTGAAGGTGTGCATGGCAAACCCACATGAACAAAACTTAGTGTTTCCAACGGGATCGCATGTTGATTGCTGGTGATTAACGTCCCCTCCAGATTTCGCGCCCGGCAGCCAGCCTGTCAATTAGGAGCTGCAACGCGAGGGGGTGGGGGGGGCGGGGCGAGATAGAGAGCGAGACGTCATCTGGCACTGGAACGGAAGACCGGGGGGGGCGGGGCGGGAACATCGGGGGGCAGGGGTGAGGAGACATCGGACATCAGAGCAGGGTGCAAAGGTAGGTTCATTTGGTGTTTTCACTTCCGTCTATACTTTTTTATTTAATTCTTTTAGTTTCTTGTTCCCTGATCCAGACGTGAATCAGAAGCAGTGGGCAAGCCGCCCAGGTAAGTTAAAAATCGTTCTAAGTACTTAATCTGTCACAGGTAAAGTGCCTTATGTACCTCAATGGCTCAAAAACATTTGGCTCTTTAACTGTCATTAAAGCCGGTGGGACTTCCGGTTTTGGGTCGCCCATGCGCACACAGATGGGTCCCTGGGAAACTTGGAAGTCAGCAGGTCGGAGCCGGCTTCTGAACCCGAATGGGATTTCCGCGATTTTCGGAACCTCCCGCTCCCAACGCACTCGCAATTGCCTCCTAAAATCACTCCCCAAATCTCTATGCAACTATCAAAATACAATGCAAGCCACTTAAAACAGACTCGTTTGTACACTGGTAATTTGTCCATTATTTATTATATTCTCATGCGACTCCAGTAGTTAAAGGTATTGAATTCTAAGCTTGCACACCAAGATCAGCTATAGCATACCAGGAGAAACAGCTGTAGCTAAGTTCCAGCAAGCAGAGACGTTACAATTGATCCTTCCAGTGATACAGTGACACCAACACGTGATCCTGGCATGCAAATGGAGTTCTAAATAAAATCATGAATTCCAAACCAAAACAACTGGGCTCCAATAATAAATTAGTTGCTTACTAAATCCCATAACAATATGATTGAAGTGTTTATTTTAAGCAATGGAGTGACTACAGAACTTCACTCCTTTGGTTGGGATTTGAGTCTTTGTTCAAAGTAATGATTGTTGCTTATACCCAAGACCCGTATAAATATAGCTGATTTACACTTTTTCCCCCTCCTCTTCCCAATTTCTACCCTCCCCTTTTCCTCTTCTGAAGGCACTGACTCCATGTTGTGATATGGCTCTACAGTTACCAGTTCGCCTAAATGGCCATTTGTCAAGTGAGTGTTGACAGGCGATTTGTCCACAGGATCATCACAGCTAAACCCTCTCCTGTCTTCACCTGGCACGCTGACATGTCCACTTCCAGAAGCATTCACTAGATAGCAATCAGCAGGGGAATCTCTGGATGGTCTTTTTCTTTCCTTTTATAGCATCCAAAATGCGATCAGCTAACAAAAGCACAAACTGAGGACAGAACTTGAGACCTTCCTTGTCTGTATGGCTTAGTTACGCAGTGCTTTAATCAGCTAAGTTATTGAGGGACCATCAAACTATATATTTTGATTATACAAAATGGAATAGTGCAATGCAATGAATTAAAGAACTGTACTAATGAACTGCAAAACAGTCACACACTTTTAGTGTTTTCTAGAGAAACAAAAAAAGTTACATTTAGGTGTCAGCCATGGCTCAGTGGCAACACTCTTGCCTCACAGTCAGAATATCGTGAGTTCCAAGTCCCATTCCAGAGACTTGAGCACATAATCTTAGGCTGACACTTCAATGCAGTACTGAAGAAGTGCTGCAATGTAGGAGGTGCTGTTTTTCAGATGAGACATTAAACAGAGGACCCAAGTTCCACTTCCTCAACAGGATGGAGGTCTCCGTTACATCGTGGTAGTTGGTAAGGGAGGTGTAACAGGCTGCCTAAATAAACCTGTCACTGTTAGAGAAGCTATGCTATGTGAAATTGTTGATTCGGCAGGATACCGGGTATGGCAGTGTTTTGCTTATGTTATTGAACTAGTAATCCAGAGACCTAGAATAATAATCCAGAGAATGAGAGTCCAAATCCCACCATGACAGTTTGAAAATTTGAATTTGGTTTTAAAAAAATCTATAAATAAAAAGCTGGTATCAGTAAACGCGACCATGAAGCTGTCGAATTTTGTTGTAAAAACCCAACTGGTTCACTAATGTCCTTTAGGGACGGAAACCTTCCCTCTTTACCCTTGAGGTGAGGGAAAGGGACAAGGTGGATGGATGTTAGGCACGGTTAGACAATACACCTGGTAATGGAAGTTCAGAACCAAGTGAAGCTTCTGTAGCAGATTCAGTAATTAAATAGCTGAGCGAGGCCACTCCACTGTGCTTCAGAGCACTGTTGATGGTTGACCAGCTAACCTGGCTCACTATTGGAACCTGGATGGGTAGCCCTGTCACTGGGAGCAGGGATTCTTCTGATTCTTCTCAATCAGCTCCAGATAACCCTGCAAGCCAATATTCTAATGAATACAGTGATTCAGGCTGGACAAGTAGGGGAAAGCTTACCAGTGTTCTGTAGTAGTGGGCTGCATGGTTATAGCTGGTCTAATTCTAACACTGCTCCTTTAAACATTTATGGGGCCCTAAGTTTTGGCAGTTGCCAACCTGCATCCAAGAATTCCGAATTTGGATAAGCTGGATCTTCTCCTGACGGGAAAAAGTGTGCATTTCATATCAGGCAAACCTATATTCAAGGTGTGTGGATTTCTCAGAAATCACATTGAAACATGGGCCAGGATTTTTCTCGCAGCTGCTCCCGCTCCACTGCTGTAACTTTACCGGAGGAGTGAGAGCAGCTCTGAGGAAATTCCCTGCATTGTCAGGAACCCAACTGACCAAAAGGAAAATCCCACTCTCAATCAGTACAATTTATTACTTTTTTCAATAGGTTAGTTATATCTCTGTGAAGGCTGTAATGTTGTGAATTCTTTTGAATTTATTCAGCTTTTGTAAAAAAAAAATTACAAAACTGTTGCACCACAAGTGGAGCTGCAGCGTAGATGGGGAAAAATGGTGAACATTTCAAAATTGAACAAAAGCTTTCTCGTGATTTTTAGACCTCTCCTTTGTATCTAAAGAAATCTTACTGCACTTTAATTTAGAGCACTACATCCCTCCGAAGACACATTTCAGATGAAAGAAAAGGCCCACGTGACATCAGACACAGCTCAATCATCAAACATTGCGACAGAAACAATTACAATCTTCCTTGATGTCAAGGCTTTTCTGAAACAGAGTTTAAAAAAATTGCTAACTGCTGCTTGCCATCTTTTATTCCACAAATATAGCCCTCCAACTGATGGCCTGGCACAGCAGACAGCGAGGAATGAGCTATCTCTTTCTGATCTTTCTTCTCTTTCTTCTCCTTTTCTTTGATCTGTCTCCTCTCTCTCTTTCCCAGATTCTTTTAGCTGGATCTATCCAGAGTTTTAGCCATTGATTTGAATAATTCAATGTAGCCTTTTTTGACTGCTATTGTTCACATTAGTCAAGTTACACTGTACTTACAAGTAATTGACAGAAAGCTTCAGTTCTGTTCTTTCCTTTGTTCTCTTCCCAGCCTCCTCTCATGATAATAGTTAGTATTAATACTTGTAGTATTTAATTCTAAGTTTAGTTAATTCCAACTGATGCCTTATAATGAATGACATGTTATTGGAGCATTGTATTATCATTTTAAAAAGAGAAGCAAAGTCTGTGAACTGCGGCTCTCTATCAATTACTTGTACGTGGATTATAACTCTACTAAGGTAGTGAACAAGAATAGTTAAACAAAGGCCACTCTGAATTATTCAAATCAATGGCACTTAGTAGATTAAAACAAACTTGCCTTAACAATGGTAGAAGCTACCTCTTCTATGGTATATTTGTTCTGGCACAATACAGCCAACAGATTCAGGGTTTTCTGTGATGAGCTAGTGTGGCTGGCTGGCTAGCAAGAGAGGTTACACATGACCCATCATAGCTTACTGTGCATGTATTATAGCAGGAACTCCATTCTGGATTCAAATATAATTGTTTGATGAACTTGCAGCTATGCTGCGGTGACAGTACTGTGTTTTGTATCTGATGTGTTGGTATCTGTCCCAGTTCATCCCCAACAGTTCGGTAACACAGGACGCTGTGCTCTACGAGCTGTTCCCCAGGATTCACACCGTGACAGATATCACCTGCAGTTGGATGACCATCAACTTGGTGAAGGAGGCCCTTTGGTCCGCCCGAAATCTGCTGATCTTCCAGCTGAAGGAGCTGTCCACGACCCAGTGTTGCTGTCTGGCACACTCCAAGGTCCAGGAGTATGTGCTGCAAGACTTACTGAAGCGAGGTGCGACCTACACAAAGGCCTTATGAGGAAAGGCTACTGTATAAAGCCACCCCACCTTGTATTGTACAGAATGTATTAGAAAATATGTACGGTGTTTTAAAATTGTAATGAGGCACCCTAGAGTGTCATGAACTGTATTTATCATGTATGACCTGTCATTGTATTGTTTGAATTGTGACATTTGGATTGTACTGTATGTACCTTTACAAATTTTATGAATAAAGTATATTTTTGAAATAAAAAAAGACAGTACTGTGTTTTGAAGCAAAAAAGCAGTGGCACAGATGGATGAGGGATACTATTGCATTTTCTGTTAATATGTGCATAATATAATTTCTGGCATCTGAATGAAAGTTTATTACAGACATTGGTTCACCTGCACACGTAAGTCAGCTGTAATGTTGGAACATTTTCAGCGATATACAGCAATAGTCTGCAGCTTCAGGAGACATATGTATACATACACACATTTGTACAGACACACTCTATTGCGAAGTCCTACTTAATGGGTGGTTTATAAATGATGTCATGTTCCCTGTTAGAATATAATGTCTTATCATCAACAATAATAACAACTTGCATTTATATAGCGCCTTAAACGAGGTAAAACTTCCCAAGGCACCACTGCACAGTCCTCGTCGAGACAAAGTCCCGTCTTCACACAGAGTACACCATCCAACGTGTTGTGTAGCACTACTACAGTGCTAAACGGGATAGATTCAGAACAGATCTAGCAGCTCAAAACTGGGCATCCATGAGGTGCTGTGGGCCATCAGAAGCAGCAGATTTGTATTCCAGCACAATCTGTAACCTCATGGTCTGGCATATTCCTCACTCTACCATTACCAACAAGCCAGGGGATTAACCCTGGCTCAATGAGGAGTGTAAAAGAGCATGCCAGGAGCAGCACCAGGCGTACCTAAAAATGAGCTGCCAACCTGGTGAAGCGACAACACAGGACTACATGCATACTGAACAGCGGAAGCAACATGCTATAGACAGAGCTAAGCGATTCCACAACCAACGGATCAGATCAAAGCTCTGCAGTCCTGCCACATCCAGTCGTGAATGGTGGTGGACAATTAAACAACTAACGGGAGGAGAAGGCTCTGTAAAAAGTGTTTGCAACCATCTTCAGCCAGAAGTGCCGAGTAGATGATCCATCTCGGCCTCCTCCCAATATCCCCACCATCACAGAAGCCAGTCTTCAGCCAACGCGATTCACTCCACGTAATATCAAGAAACGGCTGAGTTGACCAGAAACTTAACTGGACCAGCCATATAAATACTGTGGCTACAAGAGCAGGTCAGAGGCTGGGTATTCTGCGGCGAGTGACTCACCTGACTCCCCAAAGCCTTTCCACCATCTACAAGGCACAAGTCAGGAGTGTGATGGAATACTCTCCACTTGCTTGGATGAGTGCAGCTCCAACAACTCAAAAAGCTCAACACCATCCAGGACAAAGCAGTCCGTTTGATTGGCACCCCATCCACCACCCTAAACATTCACTCCCTTCACCACCAGCGCACTGTGGCTGCAGTGTGTACCATCCACAGGATGCACTGCAGCAACTCGCCAAGGCTTCTTCGACAGCACCTCCCAAACCCGCGACCTCTACCACCTAGAGGGACAAGGGCAGCAGGCACATAGGAACAACACCACCTGCATGTTCCCCTCCAAGTCACACACCATCCCGACTTGGAAATATATCGTCGTACCTTCATCGTCGCTGGTTCAAAATCCTGGAACTCCCTTCCTAACAGCACTGTGGGAGAACCTTCACCACACGGACTGCAGCGGTTCAAGAAGGCAGCTCACCACCAACTTCGCAAGGGCAATTAGGGATGGGCAATTAATGCTGGCCTTGCCAGCGCCGCCCACATCCCATGAACGAATTTTTAAAAAAACAGGAGCATTATCAAACAAAATTTGGCAGTAAGCCACAAAAGGGGATATTAGGACAGGTGAGCAAAAGCTTGGTCAAAGAGATAGGTTTTAAGGAGTGTCTTAAAGGAGGAGTGAGAGGTAGCGAGACGGAGGGGTTTAAGGAAGGAACTCCAGAGATTAGGGCCTAGGCAGTTGAAGGCATAGCCGCCAATGGTGGAGTGAATAAAATCGGGGATGTGCAAGGGGCCAGAATTGGAGGAGCACAGAGATCTGAGGGTTGTAGGGCTGGAGGAGGATACAGAGATAGGGAGGGGCAAGGCCATGGAGGGATTTGAAAACAAGGATGTCTGCATCTCTCTGTGTGTCCCATCTGCATTTTGTCTGAAGAACTGCAGCATACATTTAAATTCTGTTGCCCAGAATAAATTAAGTTGTGAAGAACTGACAACGCATGCACAGGCAGGCCTATGTATTCACACCATCCAACTCCTCACCCTTCACGAGACGCAAATGTCAACAGACCAATCCTGACATGCTTCGCAGCAGGTGACAGTACAGAGAAAATTAACAAGAAAGAAAGGCGTATCAGAAACCAGGCAGAAAAGATGGAGCGCAGGTTCCAGAAAAAATGCACTCAGGAGCGTCAGGCAGAAGTCAAGTAGCAGGGAACTAAAAAGGATTAGGACTGGTGCGCTGAAAGGACCAAATTTGCAGGATAAAAAAAAAATCACAACCAAGGAGTTCAAGAGACTAGGCAATACTGAAAAGGCTGAGGATTGCTGCAGAAAATACCACTTTGTGGTAACAGCTCTTCCACTCTGCATTGCACAATTCTGGAAACTAAGAGGGTTGGGTAAGAAACCCTTTCTTGGTTTAGACAGAGTTGGTGGTTATTCCAATACGTGTAAGCCAGGACTGGCTACTACCAATTTGTCAAAGGCAAACTAGAGGGGAGAAAATTTTAAGTGTGTCACATTTTTTAGCTGTGGATGGGGCAGTTGACTGTTCTGAGCAGAGGATTTTGTTTATGAATAAAATATTGAAATTTCCACACAACTTTTCTTTTTAATGAAATAGGATAAAGTCACATTTTCATGGGATAATAAGTCTGGAGAAGTGGATTTTACTATCAATCCGATATTGCATTGTTGCACATGACATTCAACTCCACATCACATAAACCATATGAAATGTAAAATAGTACATTTTGGGAAAAAGAATAATGAAAGAAAATATGCAGTAAATGATAAGGGGAATGAAAAGCTGCGATCCTTCTGGCAGGATTCACGGGTCCCGGTCTTAAAATCGGGGACTTGGCTTACTTTCCGGCTGGGGTAGTACCAGCACAACTACCCCCCGCAAATGGCAGACGACAGTCTGTGAGTGCAGGTCGATGTCCTAGGTAAGCGCCTAGTAGCATGGGTGCCCACCATTTAAATGCAAATCAAGGGACCGCCCCTGACCTCACAAACTTTAGCAGGGTCAGCTGCAGTGAAGTTCCAGAAGAGTGAAATCCGGCACTTGCAACAGATTCCCACCGCCTACTAGCATCAACACAGTCATGATCAGTGAAATGACTCCATTGTAAGGAGTTGTAATTTCTATGATTCTATGTTCTGTCCCTAGCACAGATAACAGAGAGTACTTCCAGTACTTCCCCGGAGCGGAGAAACTACGCCATGTTCTTCGCAGCCTTCAACATGTCATCGATGACAACGAACACCTCGCTAAGGCCATCCCCACGCCTCCACTACTCGCCTTCAAACAGCCACCCAACCTCAAACAGACCATCGTTCGCAGCAAATTACTCAGCTGTCAGGAGAACAGCATCCACAACACCACACAACCCTGCCACGGCAACCTCTGCAAGACATGCCAGATCATCGACACAGATACCACCATCACACAAGAAGACACCACCCACCAGGTACATGGTTCATACTCCTGTGACTCGGCCAACGTTGTCTACCTCATACGTTGCAGCAAAGGATGCCCCGGAGCATGGTACATCGGCGAGACCATGCAGACACTGCGACAACGGATGAACGGACACCACACAACAATCGCCAGACAGGAGGGTTCCCTCCCAGTCGGGGAACACTTCAGCAGTCAAGGACATTCAGCCTCCGATCTTCGGGTAAGCGTTCTCCAATGTGGCCTTCGAGACAAATGACAACGCAAAATCGTCGAGCAGAAATTGATAGCCAAGTTCCGCACCCATGAGGACGGCCCCAACCGGGATCTTAGGTTCATGTCACCCTACATGTAACCCCACCTGACGTAGAGTCATCCAGACTCAAGTCGTAGTTGGCTTGTTCTCCATACACAGATGCGGCCGGACCTGCTGCGATTTCCAGCAAAAAAGTTATCTGTTTTAATACAAACCCCAGCATCTGCTACATTTGACCCCTGGTGACCCCACCGCAGTATTCTTGGATGTAATGCTTCCCTGACTAACCTGTCTGAACACCACTGACTCCTTTGATTGCTGTGATTATCTCTCTGCCGAGGTGTGATAAAGGGCAGTTAGAAAGATTATCTGTAATCATCAGGCATTGTTCTCTGACTATATATGCTGTGTCTTTATGTAACTCTTCACTTCACCTGACGAAGGAGCAAAGCTCCGAAAGCTTGTGATTTCAAATAAAGCTGTTGGACTATAACCTGGTGTTGTGCGACTCCTTACATTTGTCCACCCCAGTCCATCACCGGCATCTCCACATCATCAATTCAAGAAAGCACATTTATAATATGCTGAAGAAAGTAATCCAGGAGTCAACATTTAAAGATAAGAAATAGGAGCAGGAGTACTCGATGTGGCCCCTCGAGCCAGCTTCGCCATTCAATAAGATCATGGCTGATCTTATACCTCAACACCACTTTCCCGCCCGATCCCCATATCCCTTAGTTGATTCCCTTAGTGTCCAAAAATCTATCGATCTCAGTTTTGAATATACTCTTACAACACCAGGTTATAGTCCAACAATTTTATTTGAAAATCACAAGCTTTCGGAGGCTTTCTCCTTCATCAGGTGAATGTGGGAATGTGGGAATCCTTGAACGCTCAAGGATTCCCACATTCACCTGACGAAGGAGAAAGCCTCCGAAAGCTTGTGATTTTCAAATAAAATTGTTGGACTATAACCTGGTGTTGTAAGATTCTTTACATTTGTCAACCCCAGTCCATCACCGGCATCTCCACATCTTGAAAATACTCAACAACTGAGCATCCATAGGCTTCTGGGGTAGATACACTACTTATATTCACATTTTAATATACAATTCCATATATTTCACATTATTTTATTTTAACTTCTGTTTCTTTTATTTATAAATCGCAAATTATGTAATTCCTACAACTGTGTACTCCTTTCACTATGAATAAAACTCTACTGTAGGAAACAATTTTTATTTTAGGTTTTTTTTTTAAGGACGAACCTTTGTACTCAAGGAAAAAAGTTAGAACATTTTCCCTCACTTTATGCATCAAAAGTAAATATTCCCAGGTCTAATATGTGTTAGGTTTGCTACGAACTAAAGATCATTCTGGACTGTTCTAACGATGCACCCTGAACCTCATCTCCCAGTTTCAGAAAAGAACTCCTACTGCGCTGTTCAGGTTCCCACACTGGACAACTTTTCATGCCAAAGTGGTGAATTGTATAGTTGACCTACAGCCACTAGAAAATGCATTTACATTGTGCTACTTCAGCGTTTGGGCCTTTACAGCCACAGAGGGAGAGAATAAACTTTCATCCCATCAGTTTAGACTGGATCAAGCTGAAAGGTTAGCGTTCTAATGTGCTACACCACTTAGTCCTTTGATTTTTTTGAACAAAACCAGAATTCCGTGCTTCACACCATCATCCATCACTTTAGGCTAAACTAGTAACTACTTTGAACCACAATGGAGTAAAATGAAATGTTTTAAACAGAAACATGAACAATTTCAGAGGAAGGAATGATTTACATCTCAACATTTTTATTTCAACCCTTTGCAGCTTTTGAATTACATTACAAAATCATGGCAAACTACATATTTCAAACACTGATTATAAAATACAATTGGAAGTACAAAACCAATTACAATTTCTTAATTCACTGTATTCTTAAAATTTTTAACAAATGTTTTGTGATTTTTATTGTGATTCAGAAGTGCTACTGAAACCAAAAGCACTCAGAACACAAGCCACCTCCTTGATACCAAGGGCAAAAAAGGAGCTTCACCCAGATGTGAATTGTGCTTATTATCCAATTCAGGACAATACTGAGATGATTAATCTAGGACAGAAAGAAGTACCAGTTGGTGGTAGGAACTCTGTACTGTAACAACAAAATGTATTCATTGAGCCCAATTGAATATTTAAATCAGCCAGTGAAATCTTTGTCAATGAATTGTGGTGTGTTTCAGTTTACAGGGACTCTTGTCATGCATCTCAATACAGTACAGCATAGGTCATTCCAGAGTAATTGGTTTAATTATTTCAGTCCCTCCGGTTACAACGATGTACATTTTCTCTCATGGTTTTACGATAATAGCATACAACATAATGAAGAAAAATAATTTCAGAATAATTGTAGTAAGATGATGTTTGACTTTTGAGATGTAACCATTCCTTCAGCAACTACCGCCTTGAATCAGAGAATAAACACAGCTCACATGGGGGTGAAGCTCCTTTGTTTGCCCCACCAACTCTCAACTAAGGACTGAAGCATGGCCCAGGAAGCACTATCTGGATGCTATAGCATTTGTGCTTTTCTCCTTGAAAAGTACATGCTCCACTTTTCCAATGACTCAATAAATTTATCCAGTGAATAGCTAAGCCACACAGATCAAGAAAACCAGTGTAATTCTTGGTCTGTGCTGCATTAGCTGATGTTATTCAGGACAACAGTACAGGCACTAAATTTGATCTCCATGTCCCTGGTTAGGGAGGGGAAAAAAATATTGGGGGGGGGGGGGGGGGGGTGTACACAAAGGGCAGAATCTGGATGGGCTGTGATGCTCCCACAATCAAACGGCTGGCCAACACTCACTGCCACGACTCGCACATGAATAACATATCAAAAAGCAGCAAGTACCCAACCAAGGAAGGAATCAATATGGTCAGATGGAGTGGTGGGGAGGGGGGTGGGCAAGACAGGGAGAAACATGCTAATATGTAAATATATTACGCTTTTCAGGTTGCAAACTCCTGCACACTCAACAAGGATATATAAACGTCACAGCTTCACAGAGTGACAAACATGTCATACTCCTTTTACACTTTATGTTACCTGATAGGAAGCCAACATTTTACAGTGGATTTTAACTCCCAGGCAGGATACCGGGGCAGGGGGGAGCCAACAGCCTTCCTGCCCGGGAGTCTCCGTGGGAGACCTTGGCAGATTTTAACGACCGCACCTCAATCACATTCTGCCGGCCAGCTGCCCGCCCAAAACGAGTGGAGAGAAGCTGCTTACTGGCTTCAGGTAGATCAAATTTGCAAGACCTAGAGGCCACCTGACAGATTGTTCTTTTCTTAAAAAGGGCTCAACTGATTAAAACATTTAGTTCATTCTCTTTGAATTGAAAGAATTGCAGTTTGAAGACTTGTATCCTGCAACAGTTAACAAATTTGTACCTCTGGAGTTTTGTTTATAAGAAGCTTGTTAAAAATTCGACATCAGACATAAATGTGTTTCATCTTTTTCTGTGTCAACATTGCTGGCTAGTATGTATGAAAATGGCCAACTGATATGTTCCAAATATCCTAACGTGACTACAGGGGCAATGGTGCTTCTTTGTGTGTCTAAAATGTTCAAATCATTTGGTCTGGTGTTTCCTTGTATTCTAAATAATTAATTGTTAGGTTCATGAGTATGCGTAAAAGCTCTGGTAATCTAGATCCAAAATGGATTACATTCAAGTTATTAAAATCTAAAATGGCTACTTAAAGATACTTACACCTAACCAGTCTCATAAGATTTTTTAATCTTTTGATCTTATGCATGAATTAGATTGTGTATATTTATGATGAATGGCTAATTTTTATGCAGACACTGAAGTGTTGAACTTGGTTCCAGGCAAAGTACATTTACCATCTTATTAACATTTCATTGGGTCTCCTTCATTTTATTGCAATCTAATCTTAGGAAGATAGTATAAGAATCTGAAATATAGTCCTATCTTAAAATGGTATTGTTGCTTTGACCTTAATAATACCTCTTTCTTCCAATGTTAAAGACAACCTTTTGGTGTTCTTCCTGGAGATTGTTCAGATGCAAGAACTTTGTAAGAATTTGGCTTACACAGTCCTTTAGAATCCACTGCATGAGGCATGGAACTGATATTTCAAGAGACTAAAAAAAAAGTTTGAAGACCATGGGGAGAATTTTAACTCCCTCTGCCCGGCAGAAAACAGGCAAGGGGGCAGTTAAAAAGGAGTGGGTTTTTCCAAACACCATTGGGGGGGCGGGGGGGGGTGGTTTCTGGCAGGTGGGCGCTGGGGGGAAGCAAGTATCAAACCCGCCCGACATTATGAGTTTGAGGCCCAAGCTATTTTAACTTCTGTACCCATTTACATGGTACTGGCCAGCTGCCCACCCGGATCATGGTGGGAAGGAGGTTTTGGCAGGGTCTCGTGGGTGGGAAGGTGGGGTGGAGCCCAGGGGCAGTAGAGGCAGAGACTTTCCTTGTGGGACCAGAACAGCAGCTTTCACTCAGGTGGGTGCCCTGCTCAAACTTCGGTTAAAGGGCCATCGGGGTCCCACTGATGTAAACAGGAACCCGATTTGCATATATATTAATGATTTGGACTTAAATGTAGAGGGCATGATTAAGAAGTTTGCAGATGATACAAAAATTGGCCATGTGGTTGATAGTGAGGAGGAAAGCTGTAGGCTGCAGGAAGATATCAATGGACTGGTCAAGTGGGCAGAAAAGTGGCAAATGGAATTCAATCCAGAGAAATGTGAGGTAATGCATCTGGGGAAGGCAAACAAGGCAAGGAAGTACACAATAAATGGGCAGATGACTAAAAGCTGTAGAGGAAGTGAGGGACCTTGGAGTGCATGTCCACAGATCCCTGAAGGTAGCAGGACAGGTAGATAAGGTGGTTAAGAAGGCATATGGAATACTTTCCTTTATTAGCTGAGGCACAGAATATGAGAGCAGGGAGGTTCTGCTATAACTGTATAAAACACGAGGGGCCTAGATAGAGTGGATAAGAAGCACCTATTTCCCTTAGCAGAGAGGTCAATAACCAGGGGGCATAGATTTAAAGTGATTAGTAGAACGATTAGAGGGGAGCTGAGGAAAATTTTTTCACCCAGAGGGTAGTGGGGGTCTGGAACTCACTGCCTGAAAGGGTGGTAGAGGCAGAAACCCGCAACTCATTTAAAAAGTACCTGGATGTGCACCTGAAGTGCCATGATCTACATGGCTACGGACCAAATGCTGGAAAGTGGGATTAGGCTGGGTGGCTCATTTTCGGCAGGCGTGGACACAATGGGCCGAATGGCCTCCTTCTGTGCCGTAAATTTTCAATGATTCCATGTATGAGGCTCCTGCCTGATACAGGTGGATGGCTCACCCGTGGCCAAAAAAAGCAGGGTTAAAATTCCTTGCATTTATATAGAATCTTTCTGGACCTCAGGATGTCCCAAAGCGCTTTACAGCCAATGAAGTACTTTTCTGAAGTGTAGTCACTGTTGTAATGTAGGGAAACGCAGCAGCCAGTGTGCGCACAGCAAGATCCTACAAACAGCAATGAGATAATGACCAGATAATCAGTCTTTAGTAGGGTTGGTTGAGAGATAAATATTGGCCAGGACACGGGAGACACCTCCCCTGCTCTTCTTCGAATAGTGCCATGGAATCTTTTATATCCACCTGAGCTTAAGTATCTGAAGTGGGACTAGAACCCACGACCGTCTGACTCAGAAGCTAGAGTACCATCACTGAGCCAAGGCTGACCCATTCACTAATCCACACAGTACAATAAACAGAAAAAAGGGGGCATGAAGCATACAATAAATCTAAGCAAATACCCACTGGAATGGTAACAGTGTAGCCATAAACTCTGCAAACAAATTACCCATGGGTGGTCAGGGTGGGTCCCAAAGCCATTTAAGAATCTTAGTTCGGAACAGACAGAAAATCCAGATATCCAAAAAGACATACCAAACTACACTGTATCCTCAAGTAACCAGCCCAAGGGGGAAAAAAGTTACTTATGAAAATTGTAATTTTAGACATTCTATCTGCAGAAATAAAATATCCTGATGTGACTCTACACCACTTTAACCTGAGGGTAAATCAGCAGAAAAATATTGCCATTGGCAAGGCTCGTTGCTCTTGTAGGAATGTTACAACCATTTGAAGTGCATCTTAAATAAAAGTGGCATTTTATGCTGAAAGCACATATCACAAGGTCAGGCAGAGGACTGCATACTGTGTCATGAATATTTGCGTTTTGCCGAAAAATAAATCCACTCTTTTCCTTTGAGATGGGACTAGACAGCAAATGTCTCTCGATATTACCTCACTATATTGTGCTCCAAACACCTACAGCTGCAAGTGGACCCTCGCTGTTAAGCACTATACAAGTAACTTAACAAAACACATTGGTCGGGAATTTCCTTGGGGATTTGCCAAATCAGCTGCCGTAAGTTCGGCAGAAAACCCAGATAGACGGGTAAATGGGTTTAATAACAGATGGAAACAATACCAAAGCAGGTTAATTACAAAAAAAATGGTTTTACGATAGCACTTAAAAAGGAGAAAAACAGCAACATGAAATAGCTTAATTTGTAACCTGTGAAACATTTGAGGTAACTCGGGGTGGGGGAGGGGGGGGGGGGGAAAAATCAGAAAAGATTTTCTTGTCCAGCAAAAGGAATATCAGCTTGACATCAAAGGCTCTGAAGATATTTCTTTAGTTAAACGAAATGCTATTGAGAAAATAATTCTCTGAAATAGTTTGTCTTCTAGTTTGCTTGGGCCAGGCTTCATGGACTAGCTGGTCTTTTCAGCCCATCATTTTCGGATGCTCATAAACATAATCCACCAAAACCACGTGATCTACAATATAAAACATATGAATATACAAAAAAGAGGGACAATAAAAGACTAACTAGTCTATCTAGCACATCCCATTCAAACACTGTGCAGCCTACGTACAGCATTAACACATTCCACTCACCCCTCCCTCCCCTCCGTCACACTATTTCCTGGGAGAGGCAAAAAAAGAGAAAAAAAATCTTTGGTAAATTTAGGAAAAAACTCTGGGAAATTCCTTTCCAACCCCTGAAGGCAATCAAGCAAGTTCTAGGAGACTGGAATAACTGCTATACTAATCACTGCTAGCCCCACCTACCTTCTATAATCAAAATGTTTCTACTCACAGGAAGATCTGTTGCAAATCCATACTCACTGCACATTCTGTCAATCTGCTCCAGAAGTCAACAACTCTGCAAAAAGGATGAATTTCTAGGCCACGGTTTGTGGCAAACACCTCTTTTCCCCTCCTCCATTCTCAACAAAGCCCAACACTTGAATTTACCTTTCTGGAACTCACTGCTTGAAAGAGTGGTAGAAGCAGAAACCCTCATCACACTTAAAAAGTACTTGGATATGCACTTGAAGTGTCGCAATCTACAAGACCAAGAGATGGAAAGTGGAATTAGGCTGGATGGCTCTTTTTCAGCCGGCACAGACATGATGGGCCAAATGGCCTTCTTCTGTGCCGTAAATTTCTATGATTCTATATCATCTCTTACAGTTTTGGATAGGATACAAGAAAAAGTTTGTTGTTTAATAGGTGAATCCCTGTATCACCTCTAACCTCTTTCTCTCTCTCTATTATAATCTTCATCTGTCTTTATTGCATTAACTCTAGTGTGATCAATATTCCTTGCAACTTTCCTCATTTGTTCCCTCTAACCTGCAAAAACAGAATGATATACACTGTTCCTCCTCCTGGTATACTCACAGTGTTAGAATTAAAACTCATCGTGCACTCTCCTGCTCTAGCCCTTTCTTTCTCTGTGAAACTCATTGGGCCAGAATTTGCTGTCAAAATAACAGTGAGGCTAATGCCACATATCTATGCATAAATGATACAGCAACTTCAGGCGAGGAGCAGATGCACAGTTAAATGTGAATATTCAAAAGTTGCTGTCTGAGTTAGCTTCGCAATAACAGCATTTTGCTGTCAGCTTCACCACTGAAATGCATTGAATGTCATGAAGTTGCTATATTTGCACGGTAGATACGAATTAAACCTGCAGATATTTAGGGCTAGTAATTAGTAGTGTAAGTACCCTTTTATCGATGTGATAATTGTTAAATTACTGCCAATCAACCTCTCTGGCACTGAAAATTAACTATCACAAGTGTGGAGTCTCATTCCTTCAAGTTTTGAATTTTTTGTGGCGATTTTAAAAATGTCAAATTTAAATTATTTTTTTTTTCTTACTTTGCCTTTCTGTCTCTTTTTTCTCTCTCTCTTAATCCAATCATTCTTTTCCTCTCTTTATTTCTCTTTCTGTACCTGATTTGACATTGAATTCATACCCTTTAATTCACCCTCCAACTCAGTCCTTCCTGTGTTTACTTCCCAATCCTTAAAACTCATTTGTTAAAGAGATACCCTGTTGGTTGCCCTGTTCACTCAGGACCCAGATGCCCTGTTTCCCTCGCTACGTCGTTATCAGCTCGCACTTTTAGCAACTTTGTGGGCATAAGTTTTTTGAGCTGAAGGGTCCAGGCGCAAGTCTAACTAACGGCAGACACCGTTAGATGCCCTGCTACAGCAACTGGCCCAAGGTTACTCGTAGGGCTTTTAAAACATTATTTCCCCTTTAACTTCTGTACCAGACTCCCCTTGAGCGAGCTGTCTCTCTCATGATCCAGGAATGTATGTCCCTGGTTGTATAACCGAGGGTTAGCATTACCCTATTTTAAAGTAACACTATGCAGTGGAATTTATGTACGATTCCCATTACTGTATTTCTATCAATTCAAATACGGAGATATCGCGCTTAGAACCAGACCATTGCAGGTTAAAATCAGCACAGTATTTATTTGCACTTAAATCAAATATATAGATATTTTGGAACTAGACAATACTATAATCACAAGGCAATATTGTTGTACTCATAGGTTTGGGTTTTTCATTTCTATGCTTACCAGCTCCTGATTTTCTGCCATTGTTGTGACTAATCAGAAAATTGTGGGCTGGCAAGCACAGAAATGGAAAACCCCGGCCATAGTATACAGAGTCCTTTATAACATCAGTCACTACGATCACATTTCCTTCTGTAGAAAACTGTCTTCTGTAGCCTAATGGCACAAACTGTCCAATAAGCTCTACATCAGCAATGTCTTCCGATTGCATTCAGTCTCCCCTTGGGAGATATATGTAACATGGACTTTTGTTACGAAGCTCTTCCTTTTGACATTGTCAGAATGAGAAAAGAACTGTTGGCACAGACCTGCTTTAAGGACACTTTTCCCTTTGAAGAAAGAATCGCCTGTTAAGTTTAATTAAGTCAGGTATCAAAGTAACAATGCTGTCTTAATCCATGACAGTGCAGACTCCCTTAATATTTCCCCAAGATTAAAATACAGTATTACAGGGACTAACTGCAGTAGATGACTGAAATTGACCTTTTTTAAAAATACAGTGATGCTATAGAAAGGATATTATTAAACTAGAAAGAGTGCAGAAAAGATTTACTGGGATGCTACCGGGACTTGATGGTTTGACTTATAGGGAGAGGTTAGATAGACTGGGACTTTTTTCCCTGGAGAGTAGGAGGTTAAGGGGTGATCTTATAGAAGTCTATAAAATAATGAGGGGCATAGATAAGGTAGATAGTCAAAATCTTTTCCCAAAGGTAGGGGAGTCTATAACGAGGGGGCATAGATTTAAGGTGAGAGGGGAGAGATACAAAAGGGTCCAGAGGGGCAATTTTTTCACTCAAAGGGTGGTGAGTGTCTGGAACGAGCTGCCAGAGGCAGTAGTAGAGGCGGGTACAATTTTGTCTTTTAAAAAGCATTTGGACAGTTACATGGGTAAGATGGGTATAGAGGGATATGGGCCAAGTGCAGGTAATTGGGACTAGCTTAGTGGTATAAACTGGGCGACATGGACATGTTGGGCCGAAGGGCCTGTTTCCATGTTGTAACTTCTATGATTCTATGATTCTATAGAGTACAGTTACCAGAGCGTTTCCTCAAGTGCTCATATTTCACAAGATTTTTTTCATTTTAATACCGTCACCAATCACCCTAGATCAAAGAAAGCTTTTGCCAAAAAATAGCTAATGGCATGTAGTGATCTGTATTGGAACCTCTTGTTCTCTATATAAATAAATGATTTGGGTACAGCATAGAGGGAAATATCAAAATTTGCTAGTATCACCAAATTAGGGGCATGCCAGACTGAAGATGAATGTTGGAAACTGCAGGAGGACATAGCCAGGTTATGGCAGTCTGCAGAGATTTGACAAATGCAGCTTAACATAGATAAATATGATTTGGGAATAGAAAATGGAAATATACCTTAAAATTGTAAACTTCTCAATGAATTCTAGACACACAGATCTTTAAAAGCAAAATTATGAGTTTAATCGCTCCACCATTGGCAGCCGTGCCTTCCGCTGCCTAGATCCTAAGCTCTGAAATTGCTTCCCTAAACTTCTCCGCCTCTCCTCCTTTAAGATGCTTCTTAAAACCTACCTCTATGGCCAAGCTTTTGGTCACCTGCCCTAATATCTCCATATGTGACTCGGCATCAAATTTTGTTTGATAATGCTCCTGTGAAGCACCTTGGGACATTTTACTGCATTAAAGGCACTATATAAATGCAAGTAGCTGTTGTTGTTTAAAGAGTCGTAAACAGGACAAATTAGGTTCTAGGTATACAAACACGCTGAAACACACGCACACACACACACACACATGCACACACACAACAAAGCTATACAAGACATTGGTTAGACCATATTTGAAGTAGTGTGTGCAACAATACTCTCCTGGCCAACTTCCCAACTTCCCATCTTCCACCCTCCATAAATTTGAACTCATCCAAATCTCTGCTGCCCGTATGTTAACTCACATCAAGTCCTGTTCAACCATTACCCCGGTGCGCGCTGACATACACTGGCTCCCCGTCCAGCGAAGTTTCAAATTTGAAATTCTCATCCTCATATTCAAATCCCTCCATGGCCTCGCCCCTCCCTATATATGTAACCTCCTCCAGCCCTACAACCCTCCAAGAACTCTGCATTCCTCCAATTCTAGTGCATCCCCAATTTCCTTCGCCCTATCATTGGCGGCCGTGCCTTCCACAGTCTAGGCGCTATGTTCTGTAATTCCCTCCCTAAACATCTCCGCCTCTCCACCACTCTTTCCTCCTTTAAAGATACTCCTTAAACCCTCCCTCTTTGACCAAGCTTTTGGTCACCTGTCCTAATACCTCCTTCTTTGGCTCGGTGTCAATTTTTTTGTTCTTTTACACTCCTGTGAAGTGCCTTGGGATGTTTCACTATGTAAAAGGTGCTATATAAATGCAAATTGTTGTTGCTTTGAGTATCTCATTATAAGAAGAATATTGGTGCCATTGAAAGGATACAACATAGATTACTAGGATGAAGGGAGACTTGAAAATCTAAAGCTTTGTTTGTTGGGGCAGAGAAGATTAAAGGGGAACTAATTGATGTTCAAAATTATGAAGGTAAACAGTGAAAGTGATTCACTGACCAATAGGAATAATCCAACAAGGAGGCATAAATTTAGGATTATAGTACTAAAAGCATACATTGGGACTATTACTAGAATATGGAATACATTACTAGATGTGACTATTCGTGCCTATGTCAACCATGACAATTAAGGGGGAATTTAACACTTAAAAGACCCTATATGCCTCAAGCACACATATAGAGAGCAAATAAATATAGACAGAACACCATTGGAGCACCGTCACCACAAGAACTACAACAGTTCAAGGAGATGGCCCACCATCACCTTCTTAGGTCAACAGGATGGGCAATAAGTACGGCCTTGCTAGCGTCGTCCACATTACAAGAACAATCTTTTTAAAATTTGATTGATTCTACACTACTTCACAATAAGAAAAATGTGCACTACTCCTTTTTTTCCTGTATTAAAATTGCATATATAATCTCTCTCAATGGCTCAGTGGATGATGCACCACATCTGATTTGATTCCAAACCATACATACCAGAAAGAATCCTAAACCACACAGACCAAGAAGGTCCTAAGTTCCAACCCTAGTCTATGCTGAATCAACCAGGAGACAATGGGGGCCTACAATTTACCTCAATTTTTACCGACTAAAGAGAAGGGCAAAAAGCAGCCATGTCCCTGATCACTTCAGTGACTGCGATGGAGACTGCACATGTGTGGTCATCAGCTGAAGACAGGATCAAGCTTGGCTGTTGCTTGACGAAAAGTCTTTGACCTAAAACGTTGACTCTTTTTCTTTCTCCACAGATGCTGCCTCACTTGCTGAGCTTTTCCAGCATTTTCTGTTTTTATTTTAAGCTTGACTGTGATGTCCCCATAGTCAAATAGCATGCTAATACTCATTGTGTAGCCTCTTGAATGAGCTACCAGAGGGCTGCTGGCACCCCAGAGTGATATCCCAGCATGAGCCATTACTTTCAGGACAGGAGGTAAGCATGAGTCATCACGTCCAAGAGAGAAAGGGAGAAACATAAGAGAAGATTTGGAGGGGCGCGTTGCATTTGCACTTGTGATTAGAGATAACTTGAGTTACAATATACACAGAATACATTTCTTCAACAGTTCATTATCACTCAAGAAATGTGAAGTATTTACATCAGAATGGTCAACAATCCTTCAGTGCTGATGCATTACATATCAATGGCACACACAACAGCTACTGCAGCTACTTTCATGAATCTCAAAACATATATTTTAGTTATATAGACTACTCTAGCTTTGCTCTCTCAATTTATGATGTAATCTGAATGCTTGGATTATATTACAGGTTTGTAATCACCCCAGGTATCCATTATCCATATATAAGCAAATTGTATCTGTTCTGTATGTTACAGAAATAACAGATAAGTTAGAACGTCAAAAGTTAGGATATTAAATGTAGGATCTTGCAGGCATTTCTGCAGTTTCCCAAAAAGGAGTAATAAAGTGGTTGTTACTGGACTAGTAATCCACAGGCCTGGACGAATAATCCAGAGAACGCGAGTTGAAATGCTACCATGGCAGTTTGCGAATACAGTTTTAAAATTCTGGAAATAAAAAGCTGATATCAGTAAAAGTGACCATGAAGCTATCGAATTACTGTAAAAACCCAACTGGTTCAGTAATGTCCTTTAGGGAAGGAAACCTGCCATCCTTACCCAGTCTGACTCCACGTGACTCCAGGCCCACACCAAAGTGGTTGAGTCTTTTCTGCCCTCTGAAGTGGCCGAGCAAGCCACTCAGTCGTATAAAACCACTACAAAGAATAGCAAGACTTGTTTTTTATTCGTTCACGGGATGTGGGCGTCGCTGGCGAGGCCGGCATTTATTGCCCATCCCTAATTGCCCTCGAGAAGGTGGTGGTGAGCCGCCTTCTTGAACCGCTTCAGTCCGTGTGGTGACGGTTCTCCCACAGTGCTGTTAGGAAGGGAGTTCCAGGATTTTGACCCAACGACAATGAAGGAACGGCGATATATTTCCAAGTCGGGATCGTGTGTGACTTGGAGGGGAACGTGCAGGTGGTGTTGTTCCCATGTGCCTGCTGCTCTTGTCCTTCTAGGTGGTAGAGGTCACGGGTTTGGGAGGTACTGTCGAAGAAGCCTTGGCGAGTTGCTGCAGTGCATCCTGTGGATGGAACACACTGCAGCCACAGTGCGCCGGTGGTGAAGGGAGTGAATGTTTAGTGTGGTGGATGGGGTGCCAATCAAGCGGGCTGCTTTATCTTGGATGGTGTCGAGCTTCTTGAGTGTTGTTGGAGCTGCACTCATCCAAGCAAGTGGAGAGTATTCCATCACACTCCTGACTTGTGCCTTGTAGATGGTGGAAAGGCTTTGGGGAGTCAGGAGGTGAGTCACTTGCCGCAGAATACCCAGCCTCTGACCTGCTCTCGTAGCCACAGTATTTATATGGCTGGTCCAGTTAAGTTTCTGGTCAATGGTGACCCCCAGGATGTTGATGGTGGGGGATTCGGTGATGGTAATGCCGTTGAATGTCAGGGGGAGGTGGTTAGACTCTCTCTTGTTGGAGATGGTCATTGCCTGGCACTTATCTGGCGCGAATGTTACTTGCCACTTATGAGCCCAAGCCTAGATGTTGTCCAGGTCTTGCTGCATGCGGGCTCGGACTGCTTCATTATTTGAGGGGTTGCGAATGGAACTGAACACTGTGCAGTCATCAGCGAACATCCCCATTTCTGACCTTATGATGGAGGGAAGGTCATTGATGAAGCAGCTGAAGATGGTTGGGCCTAGCACACTGCCCTGAGGAACTCCTGCAGTAATGTCCTGGGGCTGAGATGATTGGCCTCCAACAACCACTAACATCTTCCTTTGTGCTAGGTATGACTCCAGCCACTGGAGAGTTTTCCCCCTGATTCCCATTGACTTCAATTTTACTAGGGCTCCTTGGTGCCACACTCGGTCAAATGCTGCCTTGATGTCAAGGGCAGTCACTCTCACCTCACCTCTGGAATTCAGCTCTTTTGTCCATGTTTGGACCAACGCTGTAATGAGGTCTGGAGCCGAGTGGTCCTGGCGGAACCCAAACTGAGCATCGGTGAGCAGGTTATTGGTGAGTAAGTGCCGCTTGATAGCACTGTCGATGACACCTTCCATCACTTTGCTGATGAATGAGAGTAGACTGATGGGGCGGTAATTGGCCAGATTGGATTTGTCCTGCTTTTTGTGGACAGGACATACCTGGGCAATTTTCCACATTGTCGGGTAGATGCCAGTGTTGTAGCTATACTGGAACAGCTTGGCTAGAGGCGCAGCTAGTTCTGGAGCACAAGTCTTCAGCACTACAGCTGGGATGTTGTCGGGGCCCATAGCCTTTGCTGTATCCAGTGCACTCAGCCGTTTCTTGATATCACGTGGAGTGAATCGAATTGGCCGAAGACTGGCTTCTGTGATGGCGGGGATATCGGGAGGAGGCCGAGATGGATCATCCTCTCGGCACTTCTGGCTGAAGATGGTTGCAAATGCTTCAGCCTTGTCTTTTGCACTCATGTGCTGGACTCCGCCATCATTGAGGATGGGGATGTTTGCAGAGCCTCCTCCTCCCGTTAGTTGTTTAATTGTCCACCACCATTCACGACTGGATGTGGCAGGACTGCAGAGCTTTGATCTGATCCGTTGGTTGTGGAATCGCTTAGCTCTGTCTATAGCACGTTGCTTCCGCTGTTTAGCATGCATGTAGTCCTGAGCTGTAGCTTCACCAGGTTGGCAGCTCATTTTTAGGTACGCCTGGTGCTGCTCCTGGCATGCTCTTCTACACTTCTCATTGAACCAGGGTTGATCCCCTGGCTTGTTGGTAATGGTAGAGTGAGGAATATGCCGGGCCATGAGGTTACAGATTGTGGTGGAATACAATTCTGCTGCTGCTGATGGCCCACAGCGCCTCATGGATGCCCAGTTTTGAGCTGCTAGGTCTGTTCTGAATCTATCCCATTTAGCACGGTGGTAGTGCCACACAACACGTTGGATGGTGTCCTCAGTGTGAAGACGGGACTTCATCTCCACGAGGACTGTGCGGTGGTCACTCCTACCAATACTGTCATGGACAGATGTATTTGCGACAGGTAGTTTGGTGAGGACGAGGTCAAGTAAGTTTTTCCCTCGTGTTGGTTCGCTTACCACCTGCCACAGGCCCAGTCTAGCAGCTATGTCCTTCAGTACTCGGCCAGCTCGGTCAGTAGTGGTGCTACCAAGCCACTCTTGGTGATGGACATTGAAGTCCCCCACCCAGAGTACATTTTGTGCCCTTGCTACCCTCAGTGCTTCCTCCAAGTGGTGCTCAACATGGAGGAGGACTGATTCATCAGCTGAGGGAGGACGGTAGGTGGTAATCAGCAGGAGGTTTCCTTGCCCATGTTTGACCTGATGCCATGAGATTTAATGGGGTCCAGAGTCAATGTTGAGGACTCCCAGGGCTACTCCCTCCTGACTGTATATCACTGTACCGCCACCTCTGGTGGGTCTGTCCTGCCGGTGGGACAGGACATACCCAGGGATGGTGATGGAAGAGTCTGGGACGTTGGCTGAAAGGTATGATTCTGTGAGTATGGCTATGTCAGGCTGTTGCTTGACTACTCTGTGGGACAGCTCTCCCAATTTTGGCACAAGTCCCCAGATGTTAGTAAGGAAGACTGCAGCGGTTCAAGAAGGCCCACCACCACCTTCTCAGAGCAACTAGGGATGGACCAATAAGTGCCGGCCTTGCCAGCAACACCCATATCTCAAGAATGAATTAAAAGAGAGAAACTGCATTTCTGTATATTCTAGCTCTATTCACCCACTGAGTCATTCCACACAAATGCTATGTTTGGTCTGAATGCATAAAAATAAAAAAGCAGCAGTGTAAAGAAATTATCACTTTGTGTCTTTCAAGAAATATTTCCTTCAGACAAATAGTGTTAATCTGTGCATTAAAAAAAAATAAGGGCCATGGATCTGTGTGAAGATTAGAAAACGCTTCCTAGTCATAGTCAGACACTGGAAGCCAGTTGAGATAATTGAATTCTCATCTGAATGATACTGTGAAAAGGAACCCTGACCCATTTTGATGCTGGCACTTGTGTATCAGAATACCAATGAACAACCCAGCTCCAGGCTACCTTTGGGAGATCAACTGTAGAATTTACAAAAGTAACTACAACGATGGCTAAGAATCACAAAAAAGCCATGTTAAGCAAAGCACTCTAGAATGTTGATTAGGAATTATACTAATTTGCAATGACAAGGATACAAAGTGTTTGATTAATCAATTATTCCTAGTTTAATCTACTCACGGTGGATGGTAAGACTATTATCTCAAATAAATGAACATGAAGTTCTATGTCATTTCTGTTAGCTGGCATGGATTTAAAAAGCATGCCCAATCAAAACCTGTGGAACTGTATCTTTCAGGTAAGTCAATTTTCTACAAAATGGGATATCGTGAGTAATATAAACCAATGAATTTTGCCAAAATGCAATAAGACAAATGAGAAAATAATTCTAAATACATGAGTGTTTGCTTTCAATAATGTGATGAAATTGAAATAAACATGAAACTTATAAAATGTATGTAATGTGATTCGACGCTTAAATGAAAACCGATTCATTAGTGTGACTGCACAATATTCATTTCAGCATCGGTAAATTTTGGCAGAACAGTATATATTAAATAAATGTATTTATTTTAAACTTAGAGCTCATCACATAGATCAGAGGGCACTGGAATGAAATTCACGTGTTGTAAATAAAGCACAATAGGCAAACATGAAACAAATCTTACACACTCAACCATTCTAGCCAGCCTCTGGGAATCGAAAGATTTAAAATATTATTCAAATTGGATCTTCACCGTAAACCCAGTAAAAACCACGTGTGTCCCCACACACCACATACAAATATTATTTTCTCCATTTTTTAAAAAACACACATTTTCAGACAGGGCGACAGCTGGTATCAGTAAATGTATCCTGATCATATAGCATATCAATTAATTATCAATAGCAATAATTAATCGCTGATGTTTCGGTGGCAACAACGTTGTAATAATAATTTAGTCATCGTCACTCTGTAGTAAAATTCATGGTGGGGGGGGGGGGGAGTATCCGAGTCTTCAACCTATTTCAATAGCATCATAATGATTATCTGTCGTGCATTTTCAGTTTACTGTGTAACAAAGGTATTTCAGACAAAGATTACCTTATCACGAGAGAATAAAAAACAAAAATGTTCAGAGAATACTGCCGAAAAAACAAACATCACTGATGTTTCAAATAGAAAACCTCTCCCATCATATAAGAACCTTTAAAGTAATTTATTTGTGGCAGGATTTTTAAATATTAAACCTATCAGCCCCGTTACTGTACCTGGATAATACAAGGTAGCTCAGTGTCATCCAGCAGTCTGATTGTAGATTTGATCTCTTGGCTTAACGACTTGATACTTGAACTGCGAAAGCGGAGCATTTTCATTCTTCCTCCTTCTCCCTCTTTTTAATCAATCATAAGGAGCCGTCAGTCTCGAAAGCAAACATCTCTCAACTAAACTGCAAAAACCTTGGGTGTGTATCGTATTATAAAGAAAACACTAGCACATGGAGAAGAACACTGACTGCGTCAAGCGAAGTCTCGCTCTGTCTCATACGTTCATTCAAGATTTCGCTGACATTTACACAGCAAGACGAAAATAAACAGCAACCATGGAAACTCCAACGACAGAATTTGAAAAAAAAAGTGTTTTTTTTTTCCCTTGCTAAATAACACTACCCTACAAGTCAAACATTGTTCGTTGTATATGCAAGCTGCTGTTAAGTGTGCCGGCTGGAAAGATGCTCTGTGTTGCATCGACCCGCTGTGCCGATCTCAAGCTCCACCTCGCTCACCACACGCGCGCACACAAGGAATGGCACGCGCGACCCCGGCCCCGGCCCCCGGATCCAGGACTCAGCCAATCACAGCGCTCTGCGCACACCTCACCAGCACGCGCGCTCCAGCAGGTGGTGCGCGAGCACACACGCGTCGCGGGGGACAATAAAGAGCAGCGAAGTGATGCTATAGCTCTTCCTACATTCATATAAATGCTCTCTGCTCGCATGTTGTTTGTCGAAGCTATCGAGGTTATGCCCTACACTTGCATGCATACTTTGATGCTTTCTGTAATCATTACAATGTTACATTTTTACTTTGTTGGAGATCTACTTAACAGGAACAAGAAAAAGGAAGTCGCGAGAGCGAGATAAAGGGAATTCTTTGTGGCAAGCTCCGAAGGAAAATGTTGAAAATGGTACATTATCCATTGAATGCATTTTTTTTGCATTGATTTTTCCTTATATGTGTTAGATGCAGACAGCAAGCACTGTGCTCGGTTTAATAAATAGATCCTTGTAGATGATGGAAGTGACAGACCTGGGGCCGGGAGAGACCCCACCCGAGCTAAACGATTACTGATGGTGGTATCTGCACTGAGTTATTTGCTCGCTGGTTAGCCCTGTTCTTCCCTCTGCCCTGTCCCTCCAGTTATCTGGCTTTCCCGTCGGACACTGTCCCCGTGCAACTAAATATCTTTTTTAAACAGAAAACGCTGGAAACACTCAACAGGTCAGGCAGCATCTATTGAGAGAATGCATTTCTCGTCCAAATATTGTACCTAATTTCCTAGGATGCATCAATGCTGTTAGGCAGCTGTATTTATAAAATTTCTTTAGTTTCGAGCAGTCTTTGCTCTTTTGTTTTTCAAAATTACTTGACAAAAAAATAGAGGACAAATTTCAAAAGCTTTATTTAGGCGAAGTTCATATTGACTTTTTTTAAAAAATAGATGGTGTGTGTAAGAGAGAGTGAGGAAAAAATGACATATTACACACAGTTGTAGCTTTTGTTTTGTGTTTTATAAACATCAGAATGTAGAGTAGACTGAGAGAGTGATGGGAGTAGATTTTCAATTATTGCCTGGGCATAAAACTGATGTTACAAATTGGCCACCGTTATAGAAAACGGTCTGATTTTTATTACTATTGAAATAAAAATTGGGCGGCTTCTTTAATGGGCAGCTGATCTGCAATTCTGGTTGAAAATGTACCCCATAGTGTCTATCTTCATGGTAATGTTATTTCAATTTACAAAAAAAAGTTATATTTTGAAGCCAACTAATTATCTTACCAGTGTTTTGTTGACAGTTAGAAAAGGTAAATGCTCTAACACTTGTGAGGCAGTGATACTAATTGTCAATACATATGAGAGAGTGAGGCGCACACGGATTCTCTTCATTCTAATTTGATTTCCTTTTAAAGAACCAAGTGAATTGAATTTTGAAAGTAAACAAACCCCCTTTGGGGAAATCAGATAGGAAGGGAACATGGAGGAGGGAAGTAGGTTGAGGGTAAGGGGGCATCTGGCTTCTCATCCTTGGGAGGGAGGGAGTGTGAATAAGGGGAGAGTGGATGGAGCATCAAGGGTGAGGTGAGTGACAGCTAAGCAATGGGAGAGAGGATACATGGGTTGAGTGGTTAGTTCAAAGGAGGATTGGGGTAGTAATGGGAGTGAAGGGGTGGTACGGAAGAGAGGTGTAGTGGGAAGGTGAAGAGGTAGGAGACACTTGGAGGTGGGGAAAGCATAAGTGATTTGGAGAGGGGATGGGAAGGGAGCCACATTTTCCCCATAACTCCCACTCCACATGCAGCCTGTAGTCATTGATGCCTCCTTTCTCCACCACACTACATCATGCCACCCACCATCTCAAAAGGAAAGAGGGAAACAACAGAGAAAGAAGACAAGAGGACAGAGAGAAGAAAAAACAAGTCAGGGAGAGGAAAGCAGAACAGAAAGATAGAGATAAGCAGAAGAGAAGAGATGGAGAGAGACAGGTAAAAGAGAGACCATTTTCTCTGACTATTGTGTGCAACACCACAGGAGATTGAATAGTATATATTATAAAAAATCTTGTGTATGCACGCACTTCCTGTACAGCTTCTATTTGTTAGAATTTTTGGTCACACTTCAATGTCATTTAACATTGGAATTATATATGGAAATGTAGAAAAGAATCATGTATGTAAATAGTTGCTTATAACAATGCAGTTGTGAACTCAGGTCAGTAGGTGATGCCATGGAGTGAGTTTCTCCCAACTCTTGTCACCCTCTTTTATATAAAAGAACTTATATAAATCAACTGGCTGTGGGCAATGCACTGGTAGTAATCTATTTAGCATGTACTTTTTGCAAGTCTCACGCTTCCTGTAACACTTTCCCTTTCACATTTTCTCCATCACTTGATAAGAAAGAAAGAAATAACTTGCACTTATTTAGCGCTTTTCACATCCTCAGGACACCCCAAACGCTTTACAGCCAATGAAGTACCTTTTGAAGTGCAGTCACTGTTGTAGTATAGAAAACGTGGCAGCCAAGTTGTGCACAGTGAGGTCCCACAGACAACAATGAGACAAATGACCAGATAATCTATTTTAGTGTCATTGGTTGAGGGATAAATGTTGGCCAGGACATGAAGAGAACTACCCTGTTCTTCAAATAGTGCCATGGGATCTTTTACATCCACCTGAGAGGACAAACAGGGTCTTGGTTTAATGTCTTATCCAAAAGACAGCATCTCTAAAGCACTCCCTAGGCACTGAAGTATCAGCCTAGATTCCGGGCTTGAACCCATGACTTTCTGTCTCAGAAGAGAGAGTGCTAGCTACCACTGAGCCAAGAGTAACACCTTGGTCCCACATTTTATTAAAAATCCTATCACCATGAGCGAAGCCACATGAGATCTGCTAGCATAAAATAATTATTTTTCCTCCCCCTTTAAGCTTTCCCTTTGTTACATTTAAAACAAATTTCCTCTTGTTGCAAATAAAATGTTAATTGCCCTTCCTTCATTTAAAGAACCCAAAATGGCAAGTTCTCATAGTTTTGCTGCAGACAACTTTATGCAATTCAAATCTGTTGCAGAAATGAAAGAAAACAAGTAATCAATTTTATGAGTCCATGCTGCTGGTGGGGAATCTAGCTGCTGCCCATAATTTTGGACTCCTAAAGTTACCCCTTCAGATGATAACTATAAATAATACTCCTCCCATAATTTTCAGCAGCTAAATTGGCAGTGATTTCTCTAATTCAGCTGTGGAGGAGGATGGTTTAATAAACAGCATGCACAATCTAAATCTAAAGAAACTGCTGTCAACGTTGCATGCAGTCAACCCTTTCAACCATGCACTACCACATGCACGGTCTTGACCTCTCTTTTCAGCAGCATCGGCTAAATCTGTGTCATAGCTGTCCTTCATCTCATCCATTGCTTCAATAAAAAAGCATTTTTTCTTACTTTCAGGTAACAAGAACTAGAAGCTCAAGTAACTTCTGTATCCGATCCCTTTTTCCATTCACTTTATTATGACCCTATGTCTCCTAACCTCATTCCTTGGCAGATCTTCACCATCCCCTCATTTTCCCTTTCTGATCCTGAACAATAGGTCATCAGTAGTTTCATCCCCTCTATGCCCCCACCTCAACAAATTCCAAGCTTAACATGATACTGAGCTCTTTTGCCCCAGCCTTGCTGGGTCAGCCATGGCTCAGTGGTAGCACTCCCACCTGAGTCAAAAGGTGGGAGTGCTACCCTGTGTTCAAGTCCCACTCCAGAGGCTTGAGCACATAATGTAAGCTGACATTTCATTGCAGTACTGAGGAAGTACTGCATTGTCAGAGGTGCCGTGTTTCAGATGAAATGTTAAACTCAGGCCACGCCTGCTCTCTAGGTCGACGTAAAAATTCCAATGCACTATTAGAAGAGCAAGAGAATTCTCCCCTATGTCCTAGCAATATCTTTTCCTCAACCAACATCACTAAATCAGATTATCTGGTCATCCTCTCATTCCTGTTTGTGGGATCTTGCTGTGTGCAAATTGGCTGCTGTGTTTCCTACATTACAATAGTGACTACACTTCAAAAACTACTTGATTGGCTGTAAAGCGCTTTGGGACGTCCTGAGGTTGTGAAAGGCGCAATATAAATGCAAGTTCTTTCTTTCTTGCCTTACCCTCTGTACCTTCTTTTTAGCAAGGATGCTCCCCCCAGTTTAATCTGACCTCGGTGCTGTTTCTAGCATTTTTGATCCTCCTGGACACCACCCTCCAGCCTCTTGCCTTTTCTCGACTTTGTCATGGAGAACTGCCACTGTTACATTGGCTGCCTCAATTTCATTACTCCCCTTACTCTAATCTGTCTCCATCGGAAATTGTAGCTTTCCATTCTCTCTGTTCCTCCCCCAACATCTGCATTGCCTAGTTACGGCAACATGCCATAAAGTGTTTCAGTCCCCTTCACCACAGAGTGTAATAACAAGGCACACTTGCTGGCCTTACCTGTTATTGTGTGACGCAAAAAGAACATTTAAATCACTTTAACCATTCAAGCCTAAGTAAATTTGAGTCAGTATCTGCACCAAGCTGAAGAAATGACAGAAATTCACATGGTGTCCATGTATAGTACTGCACAGAAAGTTTCTAGAATTTTGATTACTTTCACTTTGTTTCTCTAACAGTTTGCACAGATTATTGAAAGGCTTGATATCATTGTCACCAATGCAATGAATAAAGTACATGCTTCTGTTTAAAACATCTTACATATATTTTGCAAGCAGTTGATTAACAATGATTGGCATGGATTTTCATATGACTGTCTCTTGGTTTGGGAGTGGCCGGAGTGAGCTCGTTGCTCGCCCCGTGGAATCGATCCAAGGCCCAACCAATTTTGATGGTCAGACCTCATTAACATTCTGTCACCGTGCTACATGTGTGTTTGAATTGCTTGCCAATCAGAAGGGGCAGGAAATAGGGTATCTCCGCCACGGAGCCCAGGTAAGTTAAGGGAAGGGGGGAGGTGATCTTAAAGGAGAGTCATAGAGGGTCGGGCATTGCAGGAATCAAATTTTGTGAGGTCAGGAGGAGCATGTGAAGATTTTTTTCTTCTCCCTGCTGCAACTTTGCTCAACAACTTCCTGTTCAGTGCCACTCAGATCAGAAACTGAACAGAACTAGACTTGAACCTCAATCCATCTCTGCTCAGTGACACTGAATTTTAGCCTAAATAAGGTAGAGTATTATTCTAAAAGAATTCTGGAGGATCTGTCCATTAATTAAAAATGGATAAAACTGGGTAGTGAAAGGACTGCACCACCAAATGGTAGGATGCAGGAAGGCAGTCATGATTCCTCATATAGCAAAATCCTAATTTTTGCTGCACCATCAGAGTGAAGCATCAAGCAGAAGTGGATAATTCTATGCAGGATAAGAGTAGTCACCACGGGGTTTTTAGAAGCCAGTTACAGAGAAGCATTTAACAAAAGTGGCAGCAAATCATCCGAGGAGGAAGGATCTAGAAAAGGCAGAATAGCAGAGAAGATGGGGAAAAGGTTGGAAATATGTAGGAAGAATTGTAGAAAATCCAAAAGGGGGAAAGGGAGACAGAAAAGGCAAAAAGGAAGAAATATAATTACTTTTCCTCCTCATCAATTATTGAGGATAAGTTACATAACATTATGAATATTAATTGTATTACCTTGTATACTCTACAGCAAGCAATATCCATCTCAACAAATTTATCCGATCAGTAACAGAGATACAGATTAGGAAGGGCCCCGGTTCAAACCCAGACCATACCTACAGCCACCCATGGGGCCTTGTCATTTTTTGTGACCTCTCTGCATCTGATGTTCTGATCATCGATAAGGTAATCTCTGACCACTTCCTCATATCCCTTACATTCCCCTATTGTCCCTCAATCCCGTGACCTCACTATTTGCCAATGGAAAAAACTTTCCACTAGCTCCCTCATGACTTCATTCCCTAATTCCCAGCACCCACCATGATATTACTGCCAGTGTCAACCTAATAAATCATTCCTCACATCCATTATTTTCGAGCATAGGATCATAGAATGGTTACAGCACAGAAGGAGGCCATTCAGCCCATAGAGCTGGCTCTTTGTAAGAGCAATCCAGTTAATCCCATTCCCCTAATCTTTTCCCGTAGCCCTGCAAATTTTTTCCCTTCAAGTATTTATCCAATTTCTTTTTGAAAGCCACGATTGAATCTGCTTCTACCACCTTTTCAGGCTGCGCATTTCAGATCATAACTACTCATTGCGTAAAAAAGTTTTTCCCTTATGTCACCTTTGGTTCTTTTGCCAATCACCTTAAATCTGTGTCCTCTAGTTCTCGACCCATCCGCCAATGGGAACAGTTTCTCTTTATTTACTTTATCTAAACTCCTCATGATTTTGAGCACTTCTATCAAATCTCCTCTTAACCTTCGCTGCTCTAGGGAGAACAACCCCAGCTTCTCCAGTCTATCCACATAACTGAAGACCCTCATCCCTGGAACCATTCTAGTAAATCTATTCTGTACCCTCTCTAAGGCCTTCACATCCTTCCTAAAGTGCGGTGCCCAGAATTGGACCCAATACTCCAGTTGTGGCCGAACCAGTGTTTTATAAGGGTTTAGCATAACTTCCTTACTTTTGTACTCTATACCTCTATTTATAAAGCCCAAGTTCCCGTATGATTTTTTAACCGCTTTCTCAACCTGCCCTGCCACCATCAACAATTTGTGCACATATACCCCCAGGTCTCCCTGTTCCTGCACCCACTTTAGAATTGTACCATTTAGTTTATATTGCCTCTCCTCATTCTTCCTGCCAGAATGTATCCTTCACACTTCTCTGCATTAAATTTCATCTGCCATGTGTCCGCCCATTCCACCAGCCTGTCTATGTCCTCTTGAAGTCTATTACTGTCCTACTCATTGTTTACTACACTTACAAGTTATGTGACATCTGCAAATTTTGAAATTGTGCCCTGTACACCGAAGTCCAAGTCATTAATATATATCTAAAAAAAGCAGTGGTCCTAATACCGATCACTGTATACCTTCCTCCAGTCTGAAAAATAACCGTTCACCACTACTCTCTGTTTCCTGTCACTTAGCTAATTTTGTATCCATGCTGCCATTGCCCCTTTTATTCCATGGGCTTCAATTTTGCTGACAAACCCATTATGTGGCGCTTTATCAAATGCCTTTTGAAATTCCATATACACAACATCAACCGTATTGCCCTCATCAAGCCTTTCTGTTACCTCATCAAAAAACCCAAAAAAGTTACTTAAATACAATTTGACTTTAACAAATCTGTGCTGGCTTTCCTTTATTAACCCACACTTGTCCAAGTAACTATTAATTTTGTCATGGATTATCGTTTCTAAAAGCTTCCCCACCACCGAGGTTAAACTGACTGGCCTGTAGTTGCCGGATTTATCCTTACACCCTTTTTTGAACAAGGGTGTAACATTTGGAATTCTCCAGTCCTCTGGCACCACCCCCATATTTAAGGAGGATTGGAAGATTATGGCCAGCACCTCCACAATTTCCACCCTTACTTCTCTCAGCAACCTAGGATGCATCCCATCCAGACCGGATGACTTTTCTATTTAACTTCAGCTAGCCTTTCTAGTACCTTCTCATTATCAATTTTTAGCCCATCCAGATCTCAACTACCTCCTCTTTTACTGTGACTTTGGCAGCATCTTCTTCCTTGGTAAAGACAGATGCAGAGTACTCATTTAGTACCTCAGCCATGCCCTCTGCCTCCATGCGTAGATCTTCTTTTTGGTCCTTAATCAGCCCCACCCCTCCTCTTACTACGTGTATGCATGCCTATGGAAGACTTTTGGATTCCCTTTTATGTTAGTTGCCAGTCTATTCTCATACTCTCTCTTTGCCCCTCTTATTTCCTTTTTCACTTCCCTTCTGTATTTTCTATATTCAGCCTGGTTCTTACTTGTATTATCAACCTGATATTGGTCATACATCCCCTTTTTCTGCTTCATCTTATTCTCTATCTCTTTCATCATCCAGGGAGCTCTGGCTTTAGTTGCCTTACTTTTCCCCTTCGTGGGAATGTACCTAGACTGTACCCAAACCACCTCCCCTTTAAAGGCCGCCCGTTGTTCAATTACAGTTTTACCTGCCAATCTTTGATTCCAATTTACCCGGGCCAGATCCGTACTCAACCCACTGAAATTGGCCCTCCTCCACTTAAGTATTTTTACTCCAGATTGATCCTTGTCCCTTTCCATTACTAATCTAAACCTTATGATACTATGATCACTGTTCCCCCGCTGACACTTGCCCCGCTTGACCCACTTCATTCCCTTAGATCCAGCAATGCCTCCTGCCTCATTGGGCCAGAAACATACTGATCAAGAAAATTCTCCTGCGCACACTTCAGAAATTCCTCCCCCTCTTTGCCCTTTACACTATTACTATCCCAGTCTATATTAGGATAGTCCCCCGTTATCACTACTCTATAGTTCTTGCACCTCTCTTTAATTTCTCTGCAAATTTGCTCCACTATATCCTTCCCACTAGTTGGTGGCCTATAGAACACACCCATAGTGTAATGGCACCTTTATTGTTTCTTAACTCTAACCAAATAGATTCTGTCTTTGACCCCTCAAGTACATCCTCCCTCTCAAGCACTGCACTATTCTCCTTAATCAATACTGCCACCACCCCCCCCCCTCCTTTTTTTCCTTCCCTATCTTTCCTTATCACCTTGTAGCCAGGAATATTTTGTACTCAATCCTGTCCTTTTTTGAGCCGGGCCTCCATTATTGCCACTACATTATAATCCCATGTGGCTATTTGAGCCTGCAGTTCACCAACCTTATTTATCACACTTTGTGCGTTTACACACATGCACTCTAAACCTATCTCAGACCTTCTTGTACTCTCTCTTAGTCTGATCCCACCTAACACCATACTATTTCTTGCTCTAGTGCTATCTGTCTCTCCAATCCTTAGTGCACCTTGTTTATCCTTTCTAATGCTACATCCTGATGCCCATCCCCAGCCAAATTAGTTTAAACCCTCCCCCACAGCACCAGTGAACCTCCCCGCGAGGACATTGGTCCCAGCTCTGTTGCGGTGCAACCTGTCCATTTTGAACAGGTCCCTCCTGCCCCAGAACTAGTCCCAATGCCCCAATCTGGAACCCTCCCTCTTGCACCATGCCTCTAGCCATGCATTAACCTGCCTTAACTTCCTATTTCTGTACTCACTAGCATGTGGCATTGGGAGTGATCCAGAAATTACTACCTTTGAGGTCCTGCTTTTTAACTTCCTCCCTAGCTCCTGAAACTCTGACCACAGGACCTCATCCCTTTCCTATGTTGTTGGAACCCACATGGACCACAACTTCTGGCTGTTCCTCTTCCCCCCCGCAGAATGTTCTGCACCCTCTCCATGATGTCCTGGCACCAGGGAGGCAACACATCATGTGGGACTCACGTCAGCAGTCAGAGAAACACCTGTCTGGCCCCCCGACTGTTGAATCCCCTACGACTATTGCATTTCTACACTTCACTGTGTCCCCCTATGCAGTCCTTTGCCACTTGGTGCTATGCTCAGGACTGCCCTATTTCGAGGTGTCGTCACCCTCACTGGGAATACCGGTTTGAGAGTGCCACACACCCAGAAGATTCCTGCACCACCTGCCTCTTCCTACCCTTTCGGACTATCCTACCTACTTGCTATCCTGAACTCTGTGGCCATGGGGTGATCACCTCCTGGAACATATGATCCAGGAAACCTTCAGACTCCCTTATGCTCTGCAGTGACTCCAGCTGCCCCTCAAGCTCAGAAACCCTCAGCTTGAGCTCGAGTAGCTGCAGGCATTTCCTGCATATGTGGCCCTCCAAAACACATGAAGCATCCTGAAGTTCCCATATGGCACAGGAATGCAGGCAATGGGTCTCAGCTGCCCATCTATTACATTTAGAAACTTTTTTTTTCTAAACTTCCTTTAGATACTCCATTATTATTACTTTACTTACTGTTTATTTACCCCGATCAACCTGACCTTTTATTCTGGGTGTCTCAGAGCTCCTCCTCTCTGATCATTGCCCTCCCCCCTGCTCCACCCCCTCTCCCTTCCCCTCTCCCTTCCCCTCCCCCCCTCTCTCCCCCCAAGATTGAGACCATCCATGCAACTGTATCTGTTGCTTCCTTCCCTTCTTTTCCCCTTGCATCCCAGGCTCCCCACCATTTCAGCTCCAACCCCTGTAACTTCCCAGTTTGTCCTCAATCTCCCATTTCCCTCTCCAAACTTATCTCTTCCATCAAACAAACCCACCTTCTGCTTCATAGATTCCATCTCCACCAAACTTCTGATCATTCAATTACCACCCTTGTTAATTGACATGATAACTGTTCCCTATCCACTGGCACCATCCATCCTTCAAAAGTGCTGTTATCGCTCCCTTACTCAAAAAACACACCTCAACCCATAGATCCTCTCTAATTATCATCCTATTCTTCACAGCTCTGTGCCCATCTCTCCAGTCGGAATCCCTCCAATCCCTCCTTAAAATGCATTCAGGAAATCTTTTTTAGCCAGAACGTAGCAAGCCCGTCAAGAGAGGAGGCAGTTGTGGACTTAGTTTTAGGGAATGAAGCTGGGCAGGTGAAAGGAATATCACTGGGAGAGCATTTTGGTGGTAGTGATCATAATTCAGTTAGATTTAACATAGTTATGGAAAAGGACAAAGATAGAAGAGGAGTAAAAGTTTTCAATTGGGGAAAGACAAACTTTACTAGGCTAAGAAGTGATTTAGCAGAAGTGGACTGGAAACAGCTACTTGAAAGGTAAAATCAGTGTCAGAACTGTGGGAGGCGTCAAGGGGGAGTTAGTGAGGGTTCAGAGCAAATATGTTCCCACAAAGAAAAACGGTGGGAATGCCAAATCTAGAGCCCCCTGGATGTCAAGGAGCATACAAGGTAAGATAAGGCAAAAAAAGAAAGCTTATGTCACACACCGAGAGCTCAATACCACAGAAAGCCTGAAAGAGTATAGAAAGTGCAGGGGTGAAATTAAAAAGATTAGGAAAGCAAAGAGAGGTCATCAAAAAATACTGACATTGAAAATCAAGGAAAACCCAAAAGATGTTTTATAAATATATAAAGAGCAAGAAGATAACTAAGGAAAGAGTAGGGCCTATTAGAGACCAAAAAGGTAACCTATGTGTGGAAGTGGAAGATGTGGGTATGGTTCTTAATGAATGCTTTGCATCTGTCTTCACAAAAGAGGGGGACGATGCAGATATTGTAGTTAAGGAGGAGGAGTGTGAAATATTGGATGGGATAAACATAGTGAAGGAGAAAATATTAAGGGGATTAGCATCTTTAAAAGTAGATAAATCGTCAGGCCCGGATGAAATGTATCCCAGGCTGTTAAGAGAAGCAAAGGAGGAAACAACAAAGGCTCTGACCATCATTTTCAAATCTTCTCTGGCTACAGGTGTGGTGCCAGAGGATTGGAGGACTGCTAATGTTGTACCGTTGTTTAAAAAGGGAGAAAAGGATAAACCGAGTAATTACAGACCGATCAGCCTTACCTCAGTGGTGGACAAATTATTGGAAACAATTCTGAGGAACAGTATTAATCGTCATTTAGAAAGACACGGATTAATCAAGGACAGTCAGCATGGATTTGTTACGGGAAGGTCGTATCTGACTAACTTGATTGAATTTTTTGAGGTGGTAACAAGAAGGGTCGATGAGGGTAGCGCGTTTGATGTATTCTACATGGATTTTAGCAAGGCTTTTGACAAGGTCCCACATGGCAGACTGGTCAGAAAAGTAAAAGCCCATGTAATCCAATGGAAAGTGGCAAGTTGGATTCAAATTTGGCTCAGTGGCAGGAAGCAAAGGGTAATGGTCGACGGGTGTTATGTGACTGGAATGCTGTTTCCAGTGGGGTTTCACAGGGTTCAGTACTAGGTCCCTTGCTTTTTGCGGTATATATTAATGATTTAGACCTAAATGTAAGGGGCATGATTAAGAAGTTTGCAGATGGTACAAAAATTGGCCATGTGAGGAGGAAAGCTGTAGACTGCAGAAAGATATCAATGGACTGGTCAGGTGGGCAGAAAAGTGGCAAATGGAATTCAATCTGGAGAAGTGTGAGGTAATACATTTGGGGAGGGCAAACAAGGCAAGGGAATGCACAATAAATGGGAGGATACTGAGAGGTGTAAAGGAACAGAGGGACCTTGGAGTGCATGTCCACAGATCGCTGAAGGTAGCAGGACAGGTAAATAAGGTGGTTAAAAAGGCATATGGGATACTTTATTATCCGAAGCACAGAATATAAAAGCAGGGAGCTTATGCTAGAAGTGTATGAAGCACTAGTTAGGCCACAGCTTGAGTACTGTATACAGTTCTGATCACCACATTACAGGAAAGATGTAGTTGCACTAGAGAGAGTACAGAGGAGATTTACGAGGATGTTGCCAGTACTGGAGAATTTCAGCTATGAGGAAAGATTGGATAGGCTGGGGTTGTTTTCATTGGAACAGGGAAGGCTGAGGGGTGATTTAATTGAGGTGTATAAAATTACGAGGGGCCTAGATAGAGTGGATAGAGAGGACCTATTTCCTTTAGCAGAGGGGTCAGTGACCAGAGGGCATAGATTTAAAGTAATTGATAGAAGGACTAGATGGGAGCTGAGGAGAAATGTTTTCATCCAGAGGGTGGTGGGGGTCTGGAACTCACTGCCTGAAAGGGTGGTAGAGGCTGAAACCCTCAACTCATTTAAAAAGTACTTGGATGTGCACTTGAAATGCCGTAACCTACAGGGCTACAGACCAAGTGCTGGAAAGTGGGATTAAGCTGGATAGCTCTTTTTCGGCTAGCACGGACACGATGGGCTGAATGGCCTCCTTCTGTGCCGTAACTTTCGATGATTCTATGAATCCAAATTCCACCCATGTCACATCACTGAGACTGCCCTGCCCAAAATCATGAATAACATACTCTGTATATTCCTCTCCCTGGCCGCTCAGGTTCAATAAAATCTTGTGCAATCTTGGTGTTCTGTTCAGAGTTGAGCTTCAAATCCTGTATTCTCTTCATCACCAAGAGCACTCATTTCTACCTCTACAACATTGTATGACTTCCCCACCCCTACCTTAGCCTCTCTGCCTCTGATACCCTGTTTCATGCTTTTGTCCCTCCAGGCTCAATTTTCCAACTCTTTCTTGCTGGCTTTCTTTCGCCAATGCTCCATTAACTCCAACTTATCCAAAATGCAGCTGCTTGTATTGTGTCCTGCACTAAGCCCCACTTATCTATTACTCTTGTTTTTGTGGGCCTACATTAGCACCCGGTATGTTAAATTTAAATCCCTGGACTTCATCTTCAAATCTCTCCATGGTCTTGCTCCGCCCCTCCAAATTTACTCTCCTCTCATCCTTCAGTTTTACAACTCTAGCCTCCCGTGTATCCCACTCTCCATCCCACCCTCCATCCCATCACTGAAGGCAGAGATTTAGCCATCTGGGCCCTACTCTGTGGAACTCCCTCCTAAGACACCTGTCCCTGTGTTCTCCTTTGTCTTCTCAAATTCCATCTTTGGTCCCAAGTACCCCTAAACTTTCTATTGTGGCATAGCATCTTGTGACCTCTTGTCAATTAAAGTTGCTATATAAGTTTTTATGCGTCTGTAGTGAATCAGGTGATCCTAGTGGGATAGAAGTAGAGACACTACAATTGGTCTCAGCTCGCAAATGTTAGCGAGGGAAACTCAGTTGGGTTTCCTGCCTAATTGTTATACATTGAACCGGTTGTGAATGCTAGTTTATTGATTGAGCTGCGATTTAATGTTCCTTATAGTGGAAAATCTTGCTCGCTTGATGTAAAGGTTTATTTATTAATAAAGGCCGTCATAGTGAAGTGCTAAGACCATTACAGATAGGAGCAGGAGTAGGCCATTTGGCCCTTCAAGCCTGCTCCGCTACTTAATGAGATCGTGGTTGATCTGATTTTTACCTCAACTCCACCTTCCCGCCTTTTCCCCATATCCTTTGACTCCCTCGCTGATCAAAAATTTGTCTAACTCAGCCTTGAATGTATTCAATGACCCAGCTTCCACAGCTTTTTGGGGTAAAGAATTCCAAAGATTCACGACCCTCGGAGAAGAAATTCCTCCTCATTTCCGTCTTAAACGGGCGACCCCTTATTCTGAAACTATGCCCCCTAGTTTTAGATTCCCCATGAGGGGTAACATCCTCTCAGCATCTACCCTATCAAATCCCCTCAGAATCTTATATGTTTCAATAAGATCTCCTCTCATTCTTCTAAACTCCAATGAGTATAGACCCAACCTGTTTAATCTTTCCTCATAAGACCACCCTTCCATACCTGGAATCAACCTGGTGAACCTTCTCTGAACTGCCTCCAATGCAAGTATATCCTTCTTTAAATAAGGGCACCAGAACTGTACGCAGTACTCCAGGTATGAACTCACCAGCACCCTGTACAGTTGCAGCATGACGTCCCTGCTTTTATACTCTATCCCCCTAGAAATAAAGGCCAATATTCCATTTGCCTTCCAGATTACCTGCTGCATCTGTATGTTGACTTTTGTGTTTCATGCACGAGGACACCCAGATCCCTCTGTACCGCAGCATTTTGTAATATTTCTCCATTCAAATAATATTTTTATTTTTTATTTTTCCTCCCAGAGTGGATGATTAACATTTTCCCACATTATATTCCATCTGCCAAATTTTTGCCCATTCGCTTAACCTATCAGTATCCCTGCTGAAGGACACCTGGTGTCCCCGGCACTGAAATCCATCAAGGAACCAATTCATAGACTTGGGAGCAGGCGCGTCACTGGCGCCGGCCTCGTGCCACCAAGGTCGGTGCGCGCGGTAACGGTGAAATCTCGCGATGCCCGTTGACCGGGATCTGGCAGGGTCGGGCTCCCGTGGAGATGATCCTCATCCTAATGGGTGTGAGCGGCAGCGGCAAGTGCGTAATGTTTACTCCCCCACCGTTAACATCACTGTTACTCCTGCAGCTAGCGGGCCCTGGCCGGACGCGGAGGGTGTTGGCGGATCACCACTGACAGTGCCGGCGGCTTTAACCCTCCGCACACTGGGCCCGTGTTGCGCCTTAACTGGTTACCGGCCGCCAACTGTCAGTTGAATGGTTTGAATCGCCCGCCCCGGACGGTTCCGGCATGGACCCTTCTGAAATATATCCAGAAAGTGCTTGAAAACACTCAGAAGGTCAGACAGCACCTGTGGAGAGGGAAAAAAAGAGTTAATCTCTGAGGGTTGGTCCCCGAACCGCCTCCTGTCCTCTCCACAGACGCTGCTCGAGCCGCTTTTAATTTCATTATTGACAACAGGGCCGAGCTGCATACGGTGACTCTTGACCACGACCACGATTAGGGTTAGTGGTTGGGGGTTCCGGTGTTAGGATTGGAGTCAGTGTTTAGGGTTAGAAACCCTTTATTTTAATTATTATTGACTATTCGTTCTCACTGGACGCACCCATCCAAAAAAAAAACAAGTCAGGTGACATTTGTATACTGTCTTATGTGACAACGGATACTGCTGTCGCCGTCCAGAGTGTCTTTAAGAAAATGTATTGCATTTCTTTTTAAAAAGAGCTGTTGCAGGTTCAACGTGATCTATACAAACAAGATAGATGACACGATTTTTTTTCACTCGGTGAAAATCGAATTAGAAAAATGGAATAGCGGGATTTGAGCATGTGGTTGAGCTCCCGGTATCAGGGATGCTGCTCGCTGGGAGTTTGCCACTATGGGGTCTGCAGCAACTTAAAATGGCGCTACGCCAAACTCACATATTTCCAGCAGTGCTTGAAAGGAAAATGTCTGAAAGTTTAGATTGGATGAGAGCTCCCAAATTCACAGATGAGGTGCAAGTGTTTGTAACAGAAGATAGGTAGACAAGGGAGTCCTTACTTGGAACTTTGCAACAGCGTGAGCAAGGAGAGCAGCAATGACCCTTAGTGCCAACTCCACTACCTTATACACAGCAGTACAATCGTGGAGAAAGTTTAAAGACCTTACCAGGTCTACAAGATAGCATAAGCTAGTCACACCTCAGGGATACACTGAACTATACACGTTAATAGCTTACAATCACTTCAGCTGTATGCTAATTCAGAATTCTGCACGGAAAAAAGAGTCTAGCATATTGGATCAAAATTCCACATTCCTAAAAAGTAAGTTTGTTAAATTTTGAACAAACTAAAATGAAACTAGAACACACATGCAGGATAAAAGAACATTGTAAAGGAAGTTGTTAAATGATGGGATGCATCCTGGGTTGTTGAGGGAAGTAAAGGAGGAAATTGCAGAGGTACTGGCCATAATCTTCCAAATATCTGTAGATACAGGGGTGGTGCTAGAGGACTGTTCAAAAAAGGGTGTAAGGATAAACCCAGCAACTACAGGCCAGTCAGTTTAACTTCAGTGATGGGGAAACTTTTAGAAACGATAATCCGGGATAGAATTAACAGTCACTTGGATGAGTGTGGATTGATAAGGGAAGCCAGCACAGATTTGTTAAAGGCAAATCGTGTTTAACTAACCTGATAGTTTTTTGATGAGGTAACAGAGAGGGTAGATGAGGGCAATGCAGTTGATTGGTGTATATGGACTTTCAAAAGGCGTTTGATAAAGTGCCACATGGTAGGCTTATCATCAAGATTGCAGCCCATGGAATAAAGGGGACAGTAGCAACATGGATACAGAATTGGCTAAGTGACAGGAAACAGAGAGTAGTGGTGACTGGTTGTTTTTCGGACTGGAGGGAGGTGTAGAGTGGTGTTCCCCGGGGGTCGGTGCTGGGACCACTGCTTTTCTTGATATATATTAATGACTTGGACTTGGGCACAATTTCAAAATTTGCAGATAACACAAAACTTGGATGGATAGTAAACAATAAGGAGGATAGTGATAGATTTCAAGAGGATATAAACAGGCTAGTGGCATGGGCGGACACATGGCAGATGAAATTTAACACAGAAAAATGCAAAGTGGTACATTTTGGTAGGAAGAATGAAGAGAAGCTATTTAAACTAGAGGGCACAACTCTAAAAGGGGCACAGGAACACAGATCTGGGGGTATATGTGCACAAATCATTGAAGGTGGCAGGGCAAGTTGAGAAAGCAGTTAAAAAAGCATAAGGGATCCTGGGCTTTATAAATAGAGGCATAAAGTACAAAAGTATGGAAGTCATGATGAACCTTTATAAAACACTGGTTCAGCCACAACTGGAGTGTTGTGTCCAGTTCTGGGCACCGCACTTTAGGAAAGATGTGAAGGCCTTAGAGAGGGTGCAGAAGAGATTTACTAGAATAATTCCAGGGATGAGGGACTTTAGTTACATGGGTGGACTGGAGAAGCTGGGGTTGTTCTCCTTGGAACAGAGACGGTTACAAGGAGATTTGATAGAGGTATTCAAAATCATGAAGGGTCTAGACAGAATAGATAGAGAGAAACTGTTCCCATTGGCGGAAGGGTCAAGAACCAGAGGACATAGATTTAAGGTGATTGTCAAAAGAACCAAAGGTGACATGAGGAAACACTTTTTTTACACAGTGAGTGGTTAGGATCTGGAATGCACTGCCTGGTAGAGGTAGATTCAATCATGGCTTTCAAAAAGGAACTGGATAAGTACGTAAAAGGAAAAAAATTGCTGGGCTACGGGGATAGGGCAGAGAAGTGGGACTAGCTGGATTGCTCTTGCATAGAACCGGTGCAGACTCGATGAGCCAAATTGCCTCCTTCCATGCTGTAACCTTTCTATGATTCTATGTTTAGGCCATTTATGAAGGAAACCTGTATAACTCACTTGTGACTGTCACTCACTTGTAACTATAAGGCTAGATTCTCGGCACAATGAGTGATCTAGTCCATTCATTGTCTTTTATATTAGTGATATTTTAAAAATATAAATAGTTATTGAAAATCAGCACAGATCATGTAGGTTGAATCCATACAGGAGTACTGACACCATTTTAAATGTAAACTGTACCATTATATATTTCACAATATTTGTAATTCCATCACCCATTTTTTGACAAACTGCCAGACAAGAATGCCTGTGCAGGGATTGTTGGGAATGCTAACTGATGTGAAAAAAGTTTAAAAACCTTCCTAGGTCTATAAGATAACATGAGCTAGTCACACCTTTCAGGAATGCACTGAACTATACACGTTGATAACTTACAGTCACTTCAGCTGTATGTTAATTCAGAGTTCTGCACTGGAAAAAAGAGTCCAGTTGGACATGTCTACACTGTAATGTTGGGGCTGAAACCACAATGATGCCTGCCTGGTAACAGCTGATGAGCTTCATGGTGAAGGAAACAGCAGTTCTTGATATTTGGGCAATAAATACTATGCATAATGCCATATATTCTGCTAGTTTATAGCAATAGAAGTCCTAATAGACTCTTGAAAGCAGGTTTGAACAAGTCATCGGACAAAACATTGTCCTGCAGTAAAACCAGAGATCAGTTGCAGAGGTACCATTCATTCCATTTCACAACCATGTTACTGAAACCTTTTATGGAGTTTGCTGCACAGTATGTTGTGAATCACTGTATTAAAAGCTTGCCATCAATCAATTCACACTATACCAATAGATTGTCTGTTACGCATAGCGGAATGTTTTAAATAAATTCACTAAATTCCAAATTGTTAGACTTACGAATGGACTGGAATAATTTTTTTACAGTATGTTATGTTTTACCTAAAATCATGACCGTTACTGATTTGGCTATGTTTTTTTCAAATCCAGAAGACTTACAGCACTCTGAGTTTGCAGGTAAGTACAATATGGCACTATCCCCACAGCAGAGTTACAGTAGTGAAATGAAAAGGGATACCATGGTACTTTGTATAACATGCATTTAACTAGGATTCTTCCTAAGTTACTTTTTATATAATTTGTTGCAGCACACTGCAAATAGCCGGTATTACCTATACCATTCGAGTTTTCAAATCATGGGATTTGCATTTTTTTGAACTGCAATTTAAATTCAATTTTGTGATTAATCTACTATAACAGTCTCTGTATTGGCTGTACTAATATAAAAATCATACCTATGATTGTTATGACAGCTGTTAAAACCATTTGACTGCATCAACGCAAAGTCACCTCACCCGGCTTGCAGGCCATTCACTAATGAGCAACCTACAGTGAGTGCATGGATTTTATGGTAAATCATGTAGGTGAATCAGATTTAAGTTGCAGAATACATGTACTATGCCTAATATAAGCATTTTAACTTTCGTACAGTTCGATTCATTGTTTTACATTTGGAGGAGGGGGAGTTTATGTTTTCTAAAGAGCCTAATTTTCATGTGGAAAATATAAGTGGTAGTAAATTAAACAGTACAAACACAAAGAAAAGAAAACTGCAAATGCTGAAAATCAAACAAAAAAAATCTAGTCAGCCTAATTCTTCAATGTCATATCCATGGAAGCATAACAATTATACTGAATGTCATAAAGAAAGAGAAGTAGGGAGTAGTCTATTTCCTAATTAACCAAATGTACATAATTAGTTACTGAATTCTTAAAGAAAATGTTTACATTGATGCAATTTCTTTCACTGCCCCATATTTTGTCATTATTTGCGGCATGGGATGGTGCATATCATGTGAGGTCATGGACAAAAAAATAATTCAAACCTAACTACAATTTCACTAAAATTTTGTTTAAATTAGTGCATTTACTTATTTTGTTTTTGAGGGCAGGATTCCTTTTTTTAACATATCATGCATCAGCCAGAGTGGCTTTCCAACTGGTCTGTCTATCCGTTCTTCTGTGGGGAAAATCAGACTTCTGCTTGGTGTTTCTCCCAATAACAAAGGTCAATTTGGTAACAATTACAGTACATTTGGGTTTCAACATATTGTGAAAAATTTGTAATTTTGAAAATCTGGCCACATTGTACAATAGTATGTTGGCATCAAAAAGTAAAGAGGAGGTGTTGTAAGGATTTCACCAAATATGCACTAACATACTTTGTGATAATTGAGCAACAGACTTACTTCATATTCTTTTTCTCCTAGGACTGCTGTGGGTTCATGTCTTGCAAATAAGGTACTCATCAACCCTATCTGACAATTATTTGAAAACAAGATAACATTTTTCATTTCCTTTACCTGAAAGGCTTTTGCCTCAGTTCAAATTTGACTTCCTTCATAGAATCATAGAATCATAGAAGTTACAACATGGAAACAGGCCCTTCGACCCAACATGTCCATGTCGCCCAGTTTATACCACTAAGCTAGTCCCAATTGCCTGCACTTTTGTTAGTCCTTGAACCACTGATAAGTATGCAGAAATCTATTGTTGTAGACAGAATAAAGTTGTAAGATTGGTCTTGCTCTGTACAAATGAACATTCTGTTCGTAAATCACAGCAGTAATAAGAGTTTTTTAAATTGAGAAACCTAGGTGAAGGGCAGGGGGCTATAGCATGGGTTTCCATCAAGGTTGAAATGAGATGATGAAGTAAATTAGAATGGAGTGATTAGGTGACATGAAGGGGGATGGGCACCAGGATGAAACATTAGAGAGGAGAAACAAAGAGTACAGAGGACTGGGAGGGACAAATAGCATTAGAGTAAAGAATAGTTCAGAAATAGGAAGGATCAGACACAGGCAAAATGTGAGGCAGTCTAAGGTGAGATTGGAGTGCATGTGCGTAAATGCTCGTAGCGTGGCTGCAGGCTCAAGTCGCCACATGAAGCTGTGATATAGTGGCAATAGCGGAGACCTGGCTCAAAGAAGGGGAAGATTGGGTGCTTAATATTCCTGGCTACAAAGTATTCAGGAAAGATGGAGAAGGAAAGAAGGGGGGGGGGGGTGCGGGTGGCAGTATTGATCAAAGAAACTATTGTAGCACTGGAAAGGGATGATGTAATTGAGGGGTCAAAGACAGCATCTATTTGGTTAGAATTAAGAAACAATAGAGGAGCTATTACGCTACTGGTTGTATACATAAGGCCACCAAATAGTGGGAAAGAGATAGAGGAGCAAATTTTCAGGCAAATTACAGAAAGATGCAAGAACTATAGTGTAGTGATAATAGGGGACTTTGTTAATCCCAATATAGACTGGGACAGTAACAGTGTGAAGGGCAAAGAGGGGGAGGAGTTCCTGAAATGTATACAGGAGAACTTTCTTGAACAGTGTGTTTCCAGCCCAACGGGGAAGGAAGCAGTGCTGGATCTAGTTCTGGGGAATGAAGTGGGGCAAGTGGAGCATGTTTCAGTGGGGGAGCATTTGCGGAACAGTGATCATAATATCATTAGGTTTAAAATAGTTTTGGAAAAGGACAAGGAACAATCAAATGTGAAAATACTTAAAGGGAGGAGGGCTAATTTCAGTGAATTAAAAAGGGATCTTGTCCAGGTGGATTTTAATCAAAGATTGATGGGCAAAACAGTAATTGAACAATGGGAGGCCTTCAAGGGAAAGATGGTTCGAGCACAGAGTAGACACATTCCCACGAGGGAGAAAAGGAGGACATCCAAAGCTAGATCTCCCTGGATGACTATAAAGATAAAAAGATTAAAATGAAACAGAAAAAGGATGCTTATGACACATGTAAGGTTCATAGTCCAGTAGAGAACCAAGCTGAACACAGAAAGTACAGAGGAAATCTAAAAAAGGAAATAAGAGGAGCAAAGAGAGAGTATGAGAATAGATTAGTGGCCAACATAAAAGGGAACTCAAAAGTTTTTATAAACATATAAATAGTAAATGGATAGTTAGGAAGAGTGGGGCCAATTAGGGACAAAAAATGATCATCTTGTGGAGGCAGAGGGCATGGCTGAGATACTAAATGAATACTTCATATCAGTCTTCATTAGAGAAGAGGATGCTTTCATTGCAGCAGTAAAAGAGGAGGTAGTAGTGATATTGGATAGGATAAAAATAGATAAAGAGGAGGGATTTAAAAGATTAGCAGTACTCAAAGTAGAAAAATCACCTAGTCCAGATGGGATGCATCCTAGGTTACTGAGGGAAGTAAGGGTGGAAATTGCAGAGGCTCTGGCCAAAATCTTCCAGTCCTCCTTAGATATAGGGATGGTACCAGAGGACTGGAGGATTGCAAATGTTACACCCCTGTTCAAAAAAGGGGCGAGTGATAAACCCGATAAATACAGGCCAGTCAGCCTAATGTCAGTGGTGGGGAAACTTTTAGAGACAATAATCTGGGCCAAAATTAATTGGCACTTGGAAAAGTATCAGCTAATAAATGAAAGTCAGCACAGATTTGTTAAAGGAAAATCGTGTTTGACTAACTTGATCAAGTTCTTTGATGAAATAACGGAGAGGGTTGTGCGGTTGATGTTGTGAATATGGACTTTTAAAAGGCATTTGATAAATTACCATATAATAGACTTGTTAGCAAAATTAAAGCCCATGGGATTAAAGGGACAGTGGCAGCATGGATACAAAATTAGCTAAGGGATAGAAAGCAAAGGGTAACGGTGAATGGTTGTTTTTCAGACTGGAAGGAAGTATACAGTGGTGTTCCCCAGGAGTCTTATTAGGACCACTGCTCTTTTTGACATATATTAATGACCTGGACTTGGTTATAGAGGGTATAATTTCAAAGTTTGCAGTTGACAAGAAACTTGGAAATGTAGTAAACAATGTGGAAGATAGTAACAGACTTAAGGAGGACATAGACAAACTGGCAAAATGGGCAGACACATGGCAGATGAAATTTAACGCAGAGAAGTGTGAAGTGATACGTTTTGGTAGGAAGAATGAGGAGAGGCAATATAAATTTTAAAGGGAGTGCAGGAACAGAGAGACCTGTGGGTGTATGTACACAAACCTTTGAAGATGGCAGGACATGTTGAGACAGCTGTTATAGAAACATATGGGTTCCTGGGCTTTATTAATAGAGGCATAGAGTACAAAAGCAAGGAAATTATGCTAAACCTTTATAAAACACTGGTTAGGTCTCGGCTGAAGTATTGCGTTCAATTCTGGGCACCACACTTTAGGAAGGATGTCAAGGCTTTAGAGAGGATGCAGAAGAGATTTACTAGAATGGTACCAGGGATGAGGGACTTCAGTTATCTGGAGAAGCTGGGGTTGTTCTCCTTAGAACAGAGAAGGTTATAGAGAAAAATCAAATGTCTTCAGATTTCTATAATAATTTGTTTCGAAGTTTGAAATATGTCTATACTGTTTACCATATTTACATAATCAAAATCAGAATATTAACTACAATGCTAGAGAAGTGGGTTCTCACTTGCAATTCCCAAATTCAAATTCCAATCTTGAGACTTGGATGCTGAGTTTCTCTGATCTTTACAAGTTATTTGGAGAAGCCCAGATGAGCTTTCTACCACCTCTTGAGCTCCTACAATTAAGTCATGTAGGAATATTGACAGTTCATGGAAAAGTCTATGAGCTGGACTATCCTCTCTTCCCAAGATTTAAAATAAAATTAATAACCACGACTGTCCTGAAGAAGTTTTTGTTTTATTTTAATAGTTGGGATGGAAATTCTACGATGCTGATGACTACCATCCTAAAGAAAACAAAGAAAAAATGGTTAAAGGAATGCCACTAAATGATGAGGTATAACCATTTTAACTACCCTAATCCATCACTATTTTGCAATTCGTTAGAAGTACTGTAGTACGCATAGTTATATTTTTATCCTGACAAAATGAGAAAGTATTTAAAAAATGTGTGTGCATATATAGTATATGTGTGTGTATATATATATATATATATATATATATATATACACACAGTTATTTCCTTTATCTTGCCAAAACGTGTCCCAAGAAGCTGCACTGACAGAGGTCACTGCCCCTTTTTGATGGGGATTTTAATTTTGTTGCTGTTCCTGCCTCCCCTTTGCCTGGGTGAATTTCCCTTTTCCCACACCGTCTACCCTTATTCAGCACTCTTGAGTGATATTGCCAGTTGGTGGAAAATTGTAGAGATTTGTTTTATTGTAAGACTCTTACACCAGGCTGATAGAGGGAAAACTTTTATCTCATCAATCTGGACTGGAGTCACTCACAGATTTCAGATTTGAAAGTAAGAGTGCAAACTCACTGCACAACTCAGTCCCATTATCAAGACATTTTGATTCCACATGCTGTCTTCTCAAATGAGCAAGAGAGATTTCCTCTATGTATTTAAAGAAAACACATTAGTATTTTGTTACACATAGGACAAAGAGAAAATCTCCCAACATTTGGCGTAAACTTGCAGTGGAAATGGTAAATCAAGAGAAGCCATGTGTTAGTTCGATATTGTTAACCTTTTTAAAACAGTGGTTTTCAAACTTTTGTTCTGCATGGGGGAGCTCCCTGCAAGTATTGCCACAATCCTGGAGACCCCTGCCAATATTGACATTCCCATTACTATTAGTATACAGCAACAAAAATAAGACTATAAGAGCCCTAAGAGATAGGAGCAGGAGTAGGCCATTCGGTCCCTTGAGCCTGCTCTGCCATTTAATGAGATCATGGCTGATCTGATTTTTATCTCAACTCCACTTTCCCGCCCTTTCCCCATATCCTTTGACTCCCTTGCTGATCAAAAATTTGTCTAACTCAGCCTTGAATGTATTCAATGACTCAGCCTCCACAGCTTTTTGGGGTAAAGAATTCCAAAGATTCACGACCCTCTGAGAGAAGAAATTCCTCCTCATTTCCGTCTTAAACGAGCGACCCCTTATTCTGAGACTATGCCCCCTAGTTTTAGATTCCCCCATGAGGGGTAACATCCTCTCAGCATCTACCCTGTCAAGTCCCCTCAGAATCTTGTATGTTTCAATAAGATCTCCTCTCATTCCTCTAAACTCCAATGAGTATAGACCCAAACCTGTTCAATCTTTCCTCATAAGGTAACCCTTCCATACCCGGAATCAACCTAGTGAACCTTTTCTGAACTGCCTCCAATGCAAGTATATCCTTCCTTAAATAAGGGCACCAGAACTGTACGTAGTATTCCAGTTGTGGTCTAACCAGCACCCTGTACAGTTGTAGAATGACTTCCCTGCTTTTATACTCCATCCCCCTAGAAATAAAGGCCAATATTCCGTTTACCTTCCAGATTACCTGCTGCACCTGTATGTTGACTTTTTGTGTTTCATGTATGAGGACACCCAGATGCCTCTGTACCGCAGCATTTTGTAGTATTTCTCCATTCAAATAATATTTTGCTTTTTTATTTTTCATCCCAAAGTGGATAACTTTACATTTTCCCACATTATATTCCATCAGCCAAATTTTTGGCCATTCGCTTAACCTGTCAATATCCCTTTGCAGACACTTTGTGTCCTCATCGCCTAATAATATGATTATTAAATAAATACAGAAAAGTATTGTGAACCCTCTGAGATCCTTTCATGGACCTACTAGGGTCTAGGAGCACCAGTTTGAATGCCATGATTTGAAATAACTTCTCTTGAGGAAATAGTATTGGAAATAATGGGGGGAGGTTTAACCCCCCACCCCACGACAGGCGTGGATTAAAAATAAAAAATCATGTAACCCGAACCCAACCCGCTGCTTACGCGCCTACGGCTATTTTTATGACGGCGGGTTGTGTGGCGTGCCTGGCCTGCTCTCAAGAGGCGGGACACCTCATTATAATATTTAAATCAGGCTCCCACAGTGCAGTTGGGAGCCTGATTTAAATTTAACACGGGCCATCCTGGATTCCCAGGGCACAGGAAACCTGTCAGCTAAAGCGAGGCAGGAGCAGCCGGATCAAGCAAGTAAGTGCTTTTTAAGCACTGCTTGTGAGCCAGGAGGAGCTCCCCCCCGGCGCCTCAAGCAAATTTCTCTCCTGAACCCTCCTCTCTCCCGATTGCTGGTCTGACCTACCCCCCACCAACCCCCGATCTTTCCCAGTTGCCGGGGACCATGCCCAACAGTCCCCGAATGTGGCCTTCTACTGCTGGCTTTTCAAACTGGCCGGCTGCCGGGTGGGAAACGGAGTAAGAAAATGATAATGAGGCCCTGCCGTTAAATTCAGCAGGACCTCCACGTCCCTGGTATTTCCGAGTTCCCTCCCGGCAAACACGCTCCCTCCCCGTAAATATTGGAGCCATCATTTCACTGACTTCCCTGATGCGCCAGATATAAAAGCCTCATTGCAGTGAAATATTAGAATGCGCACTTGGTGCAGAATCAATAATTATTGTAAATAGCTGGAGCAGATAAGCAAATGTAAGGAGACTTCTTTTATTTAAACCTTTTGGGTAGAGGTTGGGTGGCATCATAATTGTGGCACAGAGGCTGAGGTGCACCTGGGATTTCAAAATCTCAGCTGGGTGCCAGAAGACGACAGTGAGGGAAGAGCTATTTTCTCACCGTGAGTGATGGGAAAATTTGAAGAATGAATCGACCAGGGGAAGCTTCTGTGCACCTTCCAGCAACCAGTTAGAGTGACACTGTCGGAGGCCTATGTCACCTGACTGTTCTTTCAGTTGGAACTTGTACACACTACACGGAACTTAAAGAAGGGGACAAAATAACATTTTTAAAATGGAGTCAGTTGGGGAAATAGAAGAAGTTTATACAATCCTCCTCCCTCCTTCCATTGTTCTTAAGGCATTTGTTTCTCTTGTTCACAGGACAGACTCCCCTGGTTGTGCACATTGCAAGAAATATTAATGAGGTAAACTGAAATTAAATGCATCCCTTATCAACCAGCATGTTAGATTTTTACCTACTGTAGTAATGGAACTAATGCAAAAAATTACTAAAAATAATAAAATGACAGCATGTGCATCATCAGATCAAATGTGCAGTATCTGTAAGTAGTAGTATTGGCTTTAGTCTTATAAAGTATGTTCAATGCTTGGGTTTGATGAATCATAATGACCTAATTGCAGTGAATCACAAGCAGCTGTTTAATGAGTGCTTTTGCGTTCCTGTGCAGTTTAAATCAACTGGTTGAAATCAATTTTCAATGTCAAAGTTCTCCCATTGATACATTGGAATCAACAAAATGTTAGAAAAAAATTCGATTATCCAGTACAAGTTTAGAAAATGCAATTGATAAGAATGTTGTAATGGTACATGAAGGAGCTTTTAATTCCTACACACCATGGGACAGAAATTCGTCTCAGCCCGTTTCCGGGCCCAGACTCGGCGCTATGCAGACAGCGTGCATCCCAACTGAGAGGCCCGAGCCTCATTAACATTTTAGGTATGAGCTGCCAAATCCTTCACAGGCATGCTGAATGTCGGACGTCTTCCTTGCCAGCAGTGGCACAAAGTTAAGTCCCGAGAGGGAGGTTGGAACGGGCAACAGTGGGGGAGGGTGATTGTAGAGTCGGGGGAGTACACTTGCTATCTTCTGACTCCACAGGAATGTTTCTTTTCAATTTAATTTTTTTTTAAACGTACTATTCGTTGGCGGCTGCAGGGGCCGCTGAAGAATTATGAGCATGTCAGGCTTGGTACCTGCAGAAAAAAAGCAGCAGCCAATGATGACCATCATTAAACAAACTTCTTAATCAACACTTGTACTGTAGACTCATTTTGTTGTCAACGAAAAGGGTATTACATCAAACGGTGGCATTTCTCTTCGGATATTTTATCATCAAGTAGAAAACTTTAGTCCATAAGGCAGAGGAGTCTTTTGATTTATTGGGCTTTATTTTTTTTCCTGAAAGCTGTTCAAAAATTGAGTGAAATCAACTGCAAGCAAATTCATGCTTTTTGGAGTCAAGTATATATTTAAAAAAAGTTTGTAATCAGTAAACTGGATTTTATCATGAAAAATCTTTTGGAAAGAGCAAATATATAATAAATCTTAGTGTCAGTTTCCTCAATTCCATCTCTACCCCCTCATTCCCCTCCTTACCAATGAACCTTGGTTTTTTGAAGTAAATTCATTCCAAAGTGCTGGCTATATTTACTTTTTAAATCTGATACCAAAGAAAAAAGTGCCAAAGTTTCCTTACCAACAAGCCAACAAAGACAAGTGAGGTTATTACAAGGTTTAAACTGTGAATAATTAATCGGTAGGCAAACAGTGGTCAACTGTCTTATGTTTATACTATCTAAAAAACCTGTGTTATACTTATAGCTGTCTGTATGGCCTCAGTGCCACACTGTCACATTCTGGTTCTTTCCCCCAGCCAGAGTGGCACACCAGAGACTGCTTCTATCAGACGTGCTAAAACACACACAACTACCACCTCTTGCTCCGTTAGTCAACGCCTACATCTATACGAATCTGACACTGATGGTCATCATTGGCTGCTGCTTTTTTTCTGCTTCCCTCTTTTGTTTTTGGTCACAGGACCTCCATTCTCTTGCCAGGTGCTTTGCTCGTTTGCCTCCCACCTTGACGGTTGCTTGATTAACAGTGCTTTCAGCCAATTTTAGTTTATTTTTACATTACATTTAACCCAACTTAGTTATTGGATTTTATTAGGTTAAATCTGGTCAGAAACCTTTATCGTTTTGGTACTGATGTAATTGTGACAATAAATGGTGTAGCCTGAATAAATATATAATTTAGTGAAAAGCCTACCTCATATTTACAAATAATTCTAAAGTTATTTGAATACCTGTACTACTATATTATGATAAATATAATTGTTCAAATTTTTTGTTCAACTACAGGGAAAAATCATTTGGAGAAAATATGATCCTAGCATGTTCTTCTCTGAAGAGAATGTATCGAAGAATCCTGACTGGTGAGCAGAGTACAATCAACGCAGATACAGAAAGCTGTACAGAACAGAATCAGGAACAAGCACAACTTGGCTGCAACAAAGATATCTTGTTTGTGTATCTTCATGGCTCAATAGAATTGATTACTAAGAGATTGGAGAGCAGAAAAGGACATTTCATGTCACCTTCTTTGTTACAGTCTCAATTTGACACTCTGGAACCACCAGAGGGGACTGAGAATTTCATTGACATTAGTATTGAGAAAAGCATTCCAGAGATAGTGGCTGAGATTGAGAAAGATCTGGGTGAGAATCTTTGATTTTTAACTGGGCAGCAGAAGGAAATTACTGCCAAGTACTGGTCGGAAAACATGTCCCATGTATGTGATAATGAGTCAGTAATTTGTTGTTACATATCACAAGTATAATGCTTATATGTGGAGAAATACCAGTGGAAATAAAAAGCATTTTTCACACATGAAACCTCAATGACAGCACAGAGCAGATTCATCGGATATTCTTATGCTACCAAAATTATAAAAGTACTTTTTTTTATAAATTAAATACTTACAAGTGCTAATAGAATTGGTCGTGGCTGGCTATGACATAAGTATTTTCACAGACCATGAGTCACTTATGCTCTTTTAACCTTAGAACAAAATCACAATGAAAAATTCTTGGCTTGGTTTTAAGATTGACTGTATAAATGTTCAAACCTAATTTAAGAACAAAAGAAATAGAAGCAGGAGTAGGCCATACAGCCCCTCGAGCCTGCTCCGCCATTCAATAGATCATGGCTGATCTTCGACCTCAACTCCACTTTCCCATCCAACCTCTGTATCTCTTGTTTCCCTTAAAGTCCAAAATTCTATTGATCTCAGCCTTGAATATACTCAACGGCTGAGCATCCACAGTCCTCTGAGGTAGAAAATTACAAAGATTTACAACCCTCTGAGTGAAGAAATTGCTCCTCGTCTCAATCCTAAATGACCGACCCCTTATCCTGAGATTATGCCCCCTTGTTCTAAACTCTCCAGCCAGGGTAAACATCCTCTCAGCATCTAACCTGTCAAGCCCTCTAAGAATTTTATATGTTTCAATTAGATCACGTCATTCTTCTAAACTCCAGAGAGTACAGGCCCATTCTACTCAATCTCTCCTCATAGGACAACCCTCTCATCTCAGGTATCAATCTAATAAACCTTGGTTGCACCGCCTCTAAGGCAAGTATATCCTTCCTTAGGTAAGGAGACCAAAACTCTACACAGTACTTCAGGTGAGGTCTCACTAAAGCCCTGTATGATTGCAGCAAGACCACTTTACTCTTATACTCCAACCTCCTTGCAATAAAGGCTAAGGAACCATTTGCCTTCCTTATTGCTTGTTGTGCCTGCATGTTAACTTTCTGTGTTTCGTGGACAAGGACACCCAAACCCCTCCAAACACCAACATTTAATAGTTTCTCACCATTTAAAAAATTTTCTGTTTTTCCTACCAAAGTGAATAACCTTACATTTCCCCACATTATACTTCATCTGCCACCTTCTTGCCCACTCACTTAATCTGTCTATAACCCTTTGCAGACTCTGTCCTCCTCACAGCTTACATTCACACCTAGCTTTATATTGTCAGCAAACTTGGATACATTTCACTTGGTCCCTTCATCTAAGTCATTAATATAGATTGTAAATAGCTGAGGCCCAAGCACTGATCCTTGCGGCACCTCACTAGTAACAGCCTGCCAACCTGAAAATGACCTGTTTATTCCGACACTCTGTTTTTTGTCTGTTAACCAATCCTCTATCCATGCTAATATATTACTCCCAACACTATGAGCCTTTATATTGTTTAACAGCCTTTTGTGTGGCACTTTTATCGAGTGCCTTTTGAAAATCCAAATATACTACATCCACTGGTTCCCCTTTACCCTGCTAGTTACAACCTCAAAAAACTAATACATTTGTCAAACACGATTTCCCTTTCATAAAAACATGTAGACTCTGCCTAATCATATTATGATTTTCTAAGTGCCCTGTTACCACTTCCTTAATAATGGATTCCAGCATTTTCCCAACGACTGATAGGAACATAGGAACAGGAGTAGGCCATTCAGCCCCTCGTGCCTGCTCCGCCATTTGATAAGATCATGGCTGATCTGTGATCTAGCTCCATATACCTGCCTTTGGCCCATATCCCTTAATACCTTTGGTTGCCAAAAAGCTATCTATCTCACATTTAAATTTAGCAATTGAGTTAGTATCAATTGCCGTTTGTGGAAGAGAGTTCCAAACTTCTACCACCCTTTGTGTGTAGAAATGTTTTCTAATCTCACTCCTGAAAGGCCTGGCTCTAGTTTTTAGACTGTGCCCCCTACTCCTAGAATCCCCAACCAGCAGAAATAGCTTCTCTCTATCCATCCTATCTGTTCCCCTTAATATCTTATAAACTTCGATCAGATCACCCCTTAACCTTCGAAACTCCAGAGAATACAACCCCAATTTGTGTATTCTCTCCTCATAACTTAATCCTTGAAGTTGGGTATCGTTCTAGTAAACCTACGCTGCACTCCCTCCAAAGCCAATATGTCCTTCCGAAGGTGCGGTGCCCAGAACTACTCGCAGTACTCCAGGTGCGGTCTAACCAGGGTTTTGCATAGCTGCAGCATAACTTCTGCCCCCTTGTACTCTAGTCCTCTAGATATAAAGGCCAGCATTCCATTAGCCTTATTGATTATTTTCTGCACCTGTTCATGACACTTCAATGATCTATGTACCTGAACCCCTAAGTCCCTTTGGACATCCACTGTTTTTACTTTTTACCATTTAGAAAGTACCCTGTTCTATCCTTTTTTGATCCAAAGTGGATGACCTCACATTTGTCTATATTGAATTCCATTTGCCACAGTTTTGCCCATTCACCTAATCTATCAATATCGCTTTGTAATTTTATGTTTTCATCTACACTGCTTACAATGCCACCAATCTTTGTGTCATCGGCAAACTTAGATATGAGACTTTCTATGCCTTCATCTAAGTCATTAATAAATATTGTGAATAATTGAGGCCCCAAGACAGATCCCTGCGGGACTCCACGAGTCACATCCTGCCAATGTGAATACTCACCCATTATCCCTACTCTCTGTCGCCTTTCGCTCAGCCAATTTCCTAACCAAGTCCATACTTTTCCCTCGCTTCCATGGGCTTCTAACTTAGCTAACAGTCTCTTATGTGGGACCTTATCAAATGCCTTCTGGAAGTCCATGTAAATAATATCCATTGACATTCCCCTGTCCACTACTTTAGTCACCTCTTCAAAAAATTCAATCAGGTTTGTCAAGCACAACCTACCTTTCACAAATCCATGCTGGCTCTCTCTGATTAACTGAAAATTCTCGAGGTGTTCAGTCACCCTAACCTTAATTATAGACTCCAGCAATTTCCCCACAACAAATGTTAGGCTAACTGGTCTCTAATTCCCTGGTTTCCCTCTCTCCTTTCTTAAAAAACAGAGTGACATGTGCAATTTTCCAATCCAGAGGGACAGTTCCTGAATCTAGAGAACTTTGAAAGATTATAGTTAGGGCATCTGCAATGTGCTCACCTACTTCCTTTAAACCCCTGGGATGGAAACCATCTGGTCCTGGGGATTTGTCACTCTTTAGTGCTATTATTTTCTTCATTACTATTGCTTTACTTATGTTAATTTTATCGAGTCCCTATCCCCGATTCAATATTAGTTTTCTTGGAATTTCCGGCATGCTATCCTCTTTTTCTACTGTAAATACTGACGCAAAGTAATTATTCAACATGTCTACCATTTCCCCATTGAGAATGACAATATCCCCACTTTCAGTTTTTAAGGGGCCAACACTGCTCCTGACCACCCCCTTTTTTCCTAATGTAACTATAAAACTTCTTTGTCAGGCTAACTGTCCTGTGGTTCCCTGTTTTCTCTTTCCCTCCTTTCTTGAATAGCAGGGTTTCATTGGCTACCTTCCAATCCACTGGGACTGTTCTAGAATCTAGAGAATTTTGGAAGATCACAACCAATGCGTCCACTATCTTCAGCCACCTCTTTTAGAACCATAGGATTTAGGCCATTAGGTCCAGGGGATTTGTCGGCTTTTAGTCCCATTAATTTCTCCAGTACTTTTTCTTTATTAATATTAATTACTTTAAGTTCCTCACTCTCATTAGACACTTGGTTCCCCACTATTTCTGGTATGCTTTTTGTGACTTCTACTATGAAGACAGATACAAATTGTTTAACGTCTGCCATTTCCTAATTCCCCATTATAATTTCTCCTGTCTCAACCTCTAAGGGACTCATGTTTACTTTCACTATTCTCTTCCTTTACACTTACTTATAGAAGCTGGTACAATCTGCTTTTATATTTCTTGCTAATTTACTCTCTATTTTCTCCCTCTTTATCAATTTTTTGGTCATCTTTTGCTGGTTTCTAAAACTCTCCCCCATCCTCAGGCTTACAAATCATCTTGGCAACATTATAAGCCTCTTATTTTAATCTAATACTATCCTTAACTTCTTTAGTTAGCCACAGATGGATCACTTTTCCCGTGGAGTTTTTATTTCTCAATGGAATGTATATTCATTGAGAATTGTGAAATATTTCTTTAAATGTTCACCATTGCTTATCTACCATCATATCTCTTAATCTAATTTCCCAATCTACTTTAGCCAACTTGTCTCTCTCACCTGCGTAATTGGCTTTGTTTAAGTTTAATACTGTAGTTTCAGTCTTAAGTACGTCACTCTCGAACTTAATGTGAAATTCTATCGTATTATGATCACTCTTCCCCAGAGGATCCCTTACTATGGGATTACTAATTAACCCTATCAACGTATTATTCTAGGAAACTCTCGAATGCATTTCATGAACTCGTCCTCTAAACTACTTTTGCCAATTAGGTTTGCCTAGTCCATATGAAGATTAAAATCCCCTACGATTATTGCATTAACCTTGATAAATGTTCCTTTAATTCCAGACATGAGGAGATATCCTTAACTCTGGCACCGAGCTGGCATCACAGCCTTCGAGTCTCCCGGTTGTGACTGCAGAGAACAGTATCTATCCCCCTGACTATACTATCCCCTACCACTACCACATTCCTTTTTACTTACTCTCCCCCCCCCCCCCCTCACCACTTGAATGGCCTCCTGTACCACGGTGCAGTGGGCAGTTTGCCCATCCTCCCTGCATTCTTTGTTCTCATCCATCCAGTTAGCAAGTACCTCGTACCTGTTGGACAAGGTCAAAGGCTGAGGCTCCTCCATCACTGCATCCTGGGTCCCCATACCTGCCTGACTCGCAATCACGTCCTCCTGTCCCTGATCCATGAAGAATTATTTGGATACACCTTTTCCACCACAAGCTTAAACTTCACTGGGACTTTACAGTCACTGAAAAATGGTAGTTATGGAGAAAGAACAAAGCCCAGAGAATGGTCATTTTAAGTTCCTGATAAAAAGAAAAATCTAAAATTAAAATAAATGCTGATCATACACAGATTGGCCAGTGTCTGGAAAGGTAGGTTACGGTAGAGAACCTTCATCAGAACTAGAAGCAGTAAGTTTGTTCAGCTGACATTTCTGCACAGTTGAGCTATCAGAATTAGATTACTTAATGTAGGTTAAAGCAGCCAGAGAGCTAAATATGAAAATCTGGCCCACACTTCAGTCAGACTCATTATGCACAGCCTCCATTGGATAGACAGATGAATATTGTGCATTTTAAGTGCCAGGAAATGAGTCTATTTTACATAAGAACATAAGAAATAGGGGCAGGCGTAGGCCTGCTCCACCATTCAGTCAGATCATGGCTGATCTTCAACCTCAACTCCACTTTCCTGCCTGATCCCCATATCCCTTGATTCCCCTAGAGTCCAAAAATTTATCTATCTCAGCTTTGAATAGACTCACCAACTCAGCATCCACAGCCCTCTGGGGCAGAGAAATTTCCCCACATTATATTCCATCTGTCACCTTTTTGCCCACTCACTTAATGGGGGTGATTTTAAACCCCAAGAATGGGTGGGTTGGGAGCGGGTGGGAGTTGAAAACAGTTGTTTTTTGGGTCGGCGACCACAACCCGGCTTTATTTCCAGGTTTAACGTCGGTGCAGAAAAGTACAGGCTTCCCAATGGGAATGCCAAGTCCAAAAATGTTGCAGTTGCAACCCGAAAAAACAACTGTTTTCAACTCCCACCCACCCCCAACCCACCCGTTCTTGGGGTTTGAAATCACCCCCTACCTGTCTATATCCCTTTGCAGATTCTTTGTGTCCTCCTCACAGCTTACTTTCCCACCTAACTTTGTATCATTAGAAAACATTATACTCGGTCCCTTCATCCAAGTCATTAATGTAGATTGTAAATAGCTGAGGCCCAAGCACTGATCCTTGCGGCACCCCACTAGTTACAGCCTGCCAACGTGAGAATGACCCATTTATCCCTACTCTCTGTTTTCTGTCCTTTAACCAACCCTCTATCCATGCTAATATATTACCCCCAACCCCATGAGCCCTTACCTTGGGTAACAACCTTTAATGTGGCACCTTATCGAATGCCTTTTGAAAATCCAAATATACTACATCCATTGGTTTCCCCTTATCTACCCTGCTACTTACATCCTCAAAAAACTCTAATAAATTTGTCAAACACGATTTCCCTTTCATAAAACCATGTTGACTCTGCCTAATCATATCATGATGTTCTAAGTGCCCTGTTACCACTTCCTTAATAATGGATTCCAGCATTTTCCCCGACGACCGATGTCAGGCTAACTGGCCTGTAGTTCCCTGTGTTCTCTCTCCCTCCTTTCTTGAATAGCGGGGCAACATTTGCTACCTTCCAATCCACTGGGATTGTTTCAGAATCTAGAGAATTTTGGAAGATCATAACCAATGCATCCACTATCTCTGCAGCCACCTCTTTTAGAACCCTAGGTGTAGGCCATCAGGTCCAGGGGTTTGTCGCCTTTTAGCCTCATTAGTTTGTCCAGTTTTTATATTTCTTACTTTCATATTCTATTTTCTCCCTTTCGATTATTGGCTTTTAGTCCCATTAGTTTCTGAAGTACTTTTTCTCTACTAATGTAAATTACTTGAAGTTCCTCACTCTCATTAGCCCCTTGGCTCCCCACTATTTCTGGTATGCTTTTTGTGTCTTCTACTGTGAAGACAGATACAAAATATTTGTTTAATGCATCTACCATTTCCTGATTCCCCATTATAATTTCTCCTGTCTCAGCCTCAAGGGGACCAACATTTACTTTTGCTACTCTCCTCCTTTTTACATACTTGTAGAAGCTCTTACAATCCATTTTTATATTTCTTGCTAGTTTATTTTCATATTCTATATGGTACATTTAAAAAGTAAGCTTGTTCGGATTCCTAGCGCTTTAATGCATTATAGAGAAATCACGTCTGACTGTCTAAAGTATTTGTAAACTCTGCCCTCTTGTGTCATAAAGCTCTTGTGACAACTGATCATACGTTTTAAACTGTAGCATATTTCCTTCCATGTACCAAAATACAAGGTAATCTAGAACCACTCTGACGTGAAGACTCTAGTCCCTGTGCTGCAAGCAGAGTACATGATGGCCATATAATCTGTTTACTAATTAGGTAGGAAAGTTTCAAGTCATTCTTCTAAAGGTTTATTCAAATGTTTTCGGAATTTGGTTTGCTTTCAGATAGTAACAGGCAAGGCCCTTTTCTGGTAACTTGCTTTGAGCTATTAGCCTCAAAGTGAAATGGGCTAAATGTAATTTGAATGAATTTTTTCCTAGTTTGTTTCAATGAAAGCTTACATTAAATGTACAAGTACAGAGAGTAATATGGCCCATGTACACTTTGATCAATGATGATTAGTGGCTCAAATGCTCACTTTATCAGTGATAGGGTATCACAGTTAGAACATGTGATTTTAATTTAAATACTTTTATATAATGGCATAAGCCATCTTAAAATCTCTCCAAGATATCCTAAAGGGCATTGGAGAAAAAATATGCATTTTTGTCAATGATGTATCTTATAATCAGCCCCTTTCTTTGCCACAGAACATACAGGATTAAAAAGCAGCGTTCCTCACAGAAGCAAGGAAGTTATTCTAAACCTTTATAAAACACTGGTTAGGCCCTAGCTGGAGTATTGTGGCCAATTCTGGGCACCACACTTTAAGCAGGATGCCAAGGTCTTAGAGAGGGTGCAGAGTAGCTTTACTAGAATGGTACCAGGAATGAGGGACATCAGTTATGTGGAGAGATCTAGAGAAGCTGGAATTGTTGTTCTTAGAGCAGAGAAAGTTAAGGGGAGATTTGATAGAGGTGTTCAAAATCAAAATAAAGAGAAACGATTTCCAGTGGCAGAAGGGTCGGTAACCAGAGAACACAGATTTAAGGTGATTGGCAAAGGAAGCAGAGGTAACATTAGGAAAGAAAAACTTAAAGGCACGATGGGCTGAATGACCTCTTCTGCTATATCATTCTGTGATTCTATAATTCTATGAATACGGCCCAGCTTGTTTTGATACACAATAGCCCCAAAATAGATGTCATGTTAGTGAAAGATATCCAAGGGAGCAACCAAAGCATTCAATTCAACTACAAGCATACTGAGTTTTTTTAAAATATAGAGTCAATGGAGAAAAAAATAATTTCCACTAGTCAATGAGTGCATAAATTTAAGATCACCACAAAAATGAGAAATGGATAGGTTAGGAGAATTATTGCTTTACATAGGTTGTAGACCTGGAATGCCCTACTAGCAGCAATGTTGTAAGCAAAACGTACAGCAGCTGTTAAAAGGGAAATGGGCAAATATTTGAAAAAGAAAACAATTAACAGGGTACGAGGAAAGGGATACAATGGATAGCTCGGAGAGCTGGCACAGGTGCAGCGGGCTTCCTTGTGTGCTGTAAAATTGTATGATTGGCAGCTAATTTGAAGAAAACATATTGTCCTAATCAAATTTACTTTGTCCTAATCAAATTTTGAAAGTATATCTCAGGCTATTTTTTGTTCCAATTGATAGTCTGTCATCATGGCCACCTTCCACAGTCTTGGGGAATGGTGGCAACAGGAACAGGTGGGAGGGAAGTGGGCCAGATGGCCAGGCTCTGGCCAGTATTTACATGCAGTGGGCAGGGAGGTGGCAGCCAGTGGCTGGAGGAAGGAAATTGAGGTTGGGGCAAGGAGATGGCAGTAGGCCACACTGCTCCATTTTACTGCCTTTTCTGCTACTATCCCGCTGAATTTCAGACAGGATGACAGAGACAAATTCAGTCCAATTTGTTTAGATTTTGGTGTATTAAGGTTATGTAGACTTCAGGCTCCTTTTATTGTCACCAAGAAGAAAAGATACTCTCTGTTGCTACATTCAAAAAAGGGCACTGAACCACTGCACCTCATCCTGTTTGCACAAATTTGAATGTTAAGATTTCACTAATACAGAAGTACCATACCTTCAATATAAAAATATTCTCCCCAACATATCAAAATTACACTTGTATTTCCTACCATACAAGAATGATAAAATTAGAGCCATCTCCTACAGCATAGGTGATGCTTACATGATGTTCTACCTTAAAACTGGACAGGTAAATATTTTATGCTAAAAATACTTCTTCCTCCACCAGCCTAAAAATACTGCTGGGAGCTGATAACATGCAGAGGGAGGTAGAATACTGAGACGGGAGAATGGCAGTACAGATTGTGAGAGACGACGCTGGCCAGAATATATTACCCAGGATGTTTTTGCAATTTGAGTTATCTATCGCAGCACACATGAAAATGTACTTTAGTTTATAATTGTCCATTTAATGTTCCTTTCAACTTATTCCTGGTTTGCAATAGGCTGGAAGAATATATATGTGCCTCCTGCCCAATGGAAAATGGGTGGTATTGTGCCAAAAATTGCAGGGAAGAGCTTACTACCCAGTTTCTGCTGTGGCCATCACCATTTTGCCCAGCTCCTTGGAATAGTGGGCCCGGGCAGGCGCCTGCAGCCCAGCGACACTTAAAATGGACCGGGCCTACCATCGGCGCTACCAGACGAGTGGCTGGTAACTCCTCTGGCTAATCGCCTAAAAACCGCACGGAGGGACAATCTAACTGGTGCATCTATGGTACCTCGCATTGTGGGCATTACACTTCCTCTAACAGGGATTATGCCAAATAACATTGCAGCAAGTATGAACGAAAAGAAACTGATCATGAAGTTCAGAAAACTGTGAATGAAAAATGGGCAGGAATGACTTCTGCTGACAAGAAAGAGTTCAAATCTAAGATTGTTTTACAGTGCATGTGTTTAAACGCACAAAGCTTGTTAAATAAGGTAGGAGAGCTGCAGGCACAATTAGCCATATGCGAATATGGTGTGGCAATAACGGAGATCAGGCTCAAAAAAGGGCAGGATAGGGTACTAAATATTCCTGGATACAAGGTGTTCAGGAAAGAAAGGAGGGGGATGGCAATATTGATTAAGGAAAATATAGCAGTGCAAGAAAGAAAGGATGCCCTAGGGGGTCAAGGACAGAATCTATTTGGTTAGAGTTAAGAAACAATAGATGTGCCATTACACTACTGGGAGTATTCTATAGGCCACCAACTAGTGGGAAGGATATAGAGGAGCAAATTTGCAGGGAAAGTACAGGGAGGTGCAAAAGCCATGGAGTAGTGATAACGGCAGACTTCAACTATCCTAATATAGACTGGGATAGTAATAATATAAGGGGCAAAGAGGAAGATGGATTTTTGAAGTGTGTTCAGGAGAACTTTCTTGACCAGTATGTTTCCAGCCCAATGAGGAAGGAGGCATTGCTGGATCTGGTTCTGGGGAATGAGGCAGGCCAAGTGGAGCAAGTGTCAGTGGGGGAACATTTAGGAACAGCGATCATAGTATCATAAGGTTTAGAATAACTGGAAAAGGACATGGACCACTCTAAAGAAAAAATACTCAATTGGAGGAGGGCCAATTTCAATGGGATAAGAACAGTTCTGGCCTGGGTAAATTACAATCAAAGATTGGCAGGCAAAATTGTAATTGAACAACGGGCAGCCTTTAAAGAGGAGATGGTTCAGGTATAGTCGTACATTCCCACGAGGGGTAAAGGTAGGGCAATTAAAGCCAGAGCTCCCTGGATGACAAAAGAGATAGAGAGTAAGATGAAGCAGAGAAAGGGGGCGTATGACAGATGTCAGGTTGATAACACAAGTGAGAACCAGGCTGAATATAAAAAGTTCAGAGGGGAAGTGGGGTAAAGAGAGAGTATGAGAATAGACTGGTGGCCAACATAAAACGGAATCCAAAAGTCTTCTATAGGCATATAAACAGTAAACGGATAGTAAGAGGAGGGGCGGGGCCGATTAGGGACCAAAAAAGAGATCCACTCATGGAGGCAGAGGACTAATTGAATACTTTGCATCTGTCTTTACCAAGGAAGAAGATGCTGCCACCAGAGTCTCAGAAATGGAAGATGGAGTTGAGATACTGGATGGGCTAAAAATTGATAAAGTGATACTAGAAAGGCTAGCTGTACTTAAAGTAGGTAAGTCCAGATGGGATGCATCCTAAGTTGCTAAGGGAAGGGTGGAAATTGCACAGGTACTGGACATAATCTTCCAAACATCCTCAGATAGAGGGGTGGTGTCAGAGGACTGGAGAATTACAAATGTTTTTATGTTCAAAAAAAAGGTGCAAGGATAAACCCAGCAAATACAAGCCAGTCAGTTTAAACTCTGTGGTGTGGAAACTTTTGGAAACGATAGTCCAGGTCAGAATTAGCAGTCACTTGAATAAGTGTGGATTGATTAGGGATAGCCAGCATGGATTTGTTAAAGGCAAATCGTGTTTAACTAACTCTTTTTGATGAGGTAACAGAGAGGGTCAATGAGGACAACGTGGTTGATGTGGTGTATATGGACTTTCAAAAGGTGTTTGATTAAATGCCACATAATAGGCTTGCCATTAAGATTGAAGCCCATGGAATAAAAGGGGAAATAGCAGCATGAATACAGAATTGGCTAAGTGACAGGAAACATGGTGGTGAACAGCTGTTTTTCAGACTGAAGGTAGGTGTACAGTTGTGTTCCCCAGGGGTCGGTACTAGGACCACTGCTTTTCTTGATATATATGTTAATGACTTGGACTTGGCTGTACAGGGCACAATTTCCAAATTTGCAGGTGACACAAAACTTGGAAGTGTAGTGAACAGTGAGGAGGATAGTGATAGACTTCAAGAGGATATAGTCAGGCTGGTGGCATGGGTGGACATGTGGCAGACGAAATTTAACACAGAAAAATGCGAAGTGATACATTTCAGTAGGAAGAATGAGAGGCAATATAAATTAAAGGGCACAATTTTAAAAGGGGTACAGGAACAGAGAGATCTGGGGGTATATGTGCACAAATCATTGAAGGTAGTAGGGCAGGTTGAGAAAGCGGTTAAAAAAGCATACGGGATCCTGGGCTTTATAAATAGAGGCTGAGTTCAAAAGCAAGGAAGTCACGATGAACCTTTATAAAACACTGGTTCAGCCACTACTGGAGTATTGTGTCCAATTCTGGCCACTGCACTTTAGGAAAGATGTGAAGGCCTTAGAGAGGGTGCAGAAGATATTTACTAGAATGATTCCAGAGATGAGACTTAAATTACATGGATAGACTGGAGAAGCTGGGGTTGTTCTCCTTGGAACAGAGAAGGTTGCAAGGAAATTTGATAGAGGTATTCAAAATCATGAAAGGTCTAGACGGAGTAGATAGAGAGAAACTGTTCTCATTGGCAGAAGGGTCAAGAACCAGACGGCATAGATTTAAGGCGATTGGCAAAAGAACCAAAGGTGACATGAGGAAAAACTTTTTTTTTTTTAAACACAGCGAGTGGTTAGGATCGGGAATGCACTGCCAGAGGGGGTGGTGGAGGCAGATTCAATCACGGCCTTCAAAAGGGAACTGGGTAAGAACTTGAAAGGAAAAAAATTGCAGGGCTACAGGGAAAGGGCAAGGGAGTAGGACTTGCTGGATTGCTCTTGCATAGAGCCAGCAAGGACTCGATGGGCCGAATGGCTTCCTTCCATGCTGTAACCTATGATTCTAAGTTTCAGAAATTATATGATTGAAAGCAAGAATTGTCATTCACGATGTGTGTCAGGATTCCAGTTTGTAAGAACGGATCTGCATGCCAATCTGTCTATTAATAGGTAATTATGAGGGGTTTTTCTTAATATAAAGACGACAAGACAAAACATGAACTCCTCAGATAATTTTGAAAACAAAAATATGTAAAATAACAGATGTCCCACAACTACAAATTAGCAAGTACAGCTGTAGATAGATATAGCTGAGGAGTAAACCAGTGAATCTAGAAGGACTCAAGAGCAGATCTTTATATTTTGTAATGTATTCTAAATGGTTACAGTAGCTGAATTTATGTTTATATGAACAATTATTGTTGAGTGTAGACAGTAGCAATGTTTACTGGAAGGAAAACACCATTGTGCAAGTTTGGAGGGCAGTTCTGAAATGAAGGGCTGTGTCTAAAGATTTTAGTTTGATAGCACTAAATATTGTGGCAGAGATATTAGAGCAAAGGTGCAAATTATTGTTTTATTTAGCAATCACCATAAAACCCCACACTCTTAACAGATGGATAGTAAACAGCTTATATACAGAGAATTATTTATTTACAGAAATGTGGGTGTGTGAGGGAATAAATGTTATCTGCAATAAGAAAAATACTATTTATTTTCTATGAATCAAATTTTAAAAAAGTATTTACTTCACTGTCTCTTGGAAAGAAGTTTTTAAAAGATCTCCCAATAGTGGAGATACACTCTCCCACTTTCACATCCCAGAACCCCTTGGAACTCCACAATCTCTGATCCAGCCCATAGGAGATATGCCAATAAATAAATATATAAAAATCTTGCATCTGGTGCATCTATCACATTTCAGATATGACATGCCAAAAGTCACGCTTTGTTACAGATCTAAAACAATTTTTTTTTAAAAAGTCAGTGATTATCTGGAGCTTAAAATGCACAAGGTACAAATGCTCCCTGACTGACCTCTGCAGTTTGCAAGTAGCTACAATTAGCTTGATTTATCTATTAAGGCCTTGAAGGGAAAAGTCAGGTTAGCAGCCAAATATTACAACTGTGCTCCAGAATGCAAACTAACTGTAGGCAATGTCACAGAAGATATGCTCATATAGATAGACATATAAAAAATATAAAAGTTTCAGCACAGAAGGAGGTTATTCGTTCCATTATACTTGTGCCAGTGCCAGCTCTAAATTGAAGCAATCTACCCAATCTCTAGATCATCAACATTTTTCTTTATGTGTTTATTTCTATCTTATTGAAGACGACAATTTTCAATAGCCACTTCCCAGAAATGTGTGATAGCTATAGGATTACTTGACCATAAATCTTTTATAGGAACAGTTAGGTGATTCAATACATTGCTTTATTTTTAAAAAAAGAAAAAGAAAAAGCACAACACAATTTATTTTTAATTCAGTTTTAATGATCTGTGCACACAAGTAATTACTACTGATAAAAACTGACGGGTTAAATATTTTATACAAGGCAGTTCAGAGAAATAATTAGATTAATATCACAAGTGACACTTTAAAAAGAAAAAAAATGACATCCCAAATTATAATGCACATACAGTGTGCTAGGATTCTACTGGCCAAAGCCAATCTGCTGTAGTTGAAAGCACATGTTTAGAATAATGTGCTTGTTAAAGCTGCACAAAGATTTGAAGTCATCCAGAATTAGGAAGCTCAAAACCACTGCAATTGCATTCAACAAGACTAGTAAGGTACCGAATAATTTTCGGTGAAATAATATGTAATGCAGTACATTTCTATGCATTTCATTTTGCATATAAAGCAAAGTAATAAATATTAGATTCAGTGGTATTCTGCATTTAGTCTTTTGGATGCTATTTGCCATAATGCATGCTTCATTCACAATATGCAATGGGCTGTCAGACACTGCAGCTTTGATCAGTTTCTTCTGCATCTCTTGTAAGTCTTTGTTCTATACAAATTGCTATCAAGAGGCTACTGGTTAAACAGCAAGACTTGAGATTTAAACAGATTTTCAGGTCAGACCAAAAAAAAACTATTCACATGACTTGAAATGCTCAATTAGGTTTTTAAAAATTACAACGCAACAGAGAAAGAAAATTTTTATGCATGCAACATCTTGGCCTGACTCAAAAAAGCATCAAATCCCAAGGCTCATGCACTGTACAAACGCCTCAGTGCACTCAATATTATAATGCATCAATTATCTCAGTCTCCAACTACAAGATCCAATCTCAAAAGTCAAGCTGAAAAGAGCATTTTTTTTTGTAAGATTTAACCGCTGTTATATCAAAAATAAATTACAATTTCTTTGCAAGCTGCAGAAAGGTTGCTAAGATGGTTGAGAACCCAGTAGCCTTTCAATGGCTGCGTTGACATCTCCACCTGTTGCTATTAGGGCTTGAAGGTTGGCTTCACGGTTCAGAAATCCCATTGCACTGAGCTGATCAAGTTGCTGCTGAAACTGTACTTCAGGATTCGGAGTCAAAGTCTGCTCAGCAACGACATGTAAAGGCAACAAAAGAAAAAGTCACCAGGTGTTCTCTATCATTAATAAATAGAAGAGTATTTCACAGATCTTCAAGTGGCCATTCTTCATATGTAAACCTCACTATGAGTATTGACAGACTATTTCACGGTGGAGTATATCGCAATCACGGTCAAGCTGGTCCTTAGCCAACCAATAAATATAGATCGATCGATAGAGAGATATATATATATATATATATATATACACACACACACATTGCAGCAAGTAGTTAGCCGTGCCTCTGTGTCAGAAGGTTGAGAGTTCAAGCCCCACTCCAGAAACTTCAGCACAAAAGGCCGACATTCTAGTGCAGTACTGAGGGAGTGCTACACTGTCGGAGGTGCCGTCTTTCAGGTGGACGTAAAAGATCCCATGGCACTATTTTGAAGAAGAGCAGGGGAGTTCTCCCTGGTGTTCTGGCCACTATTTATCCCTCAACCAAAATCACCAGCACAGATTATCTGATCATTATCTCTTTGCTGTTTCATAGAATCATACAGCACAGAAGGAGGCCATTCAGCCCATCGTGCCTGTGTCGGCTCTTTGTAAGCGCTATCCAACTAGTCCTATTTCCCTGCTCTTTCCCCATAGCCCTGCAATTTATTCCCCTTAAAGCGTTTACCAATTCCCTTTTGAAAGTTACTATTGAATCTGCTTCCACCACCCTTTCAGGCAGTGCATTCCAGATCAGAGTAATTGCTGCATTAAAAAAAAGGTCTCCTCATTTCACCTCTGGCTCTTTTGCCAATTACTTTAAATCTGTGTCCTCTGGTTACCAAACTTTCTGACAGTGGAAACAGTTTCTTCTTATTTATTCTGTCAAAAACCTTCATGATTTTGAACACCTCTATCAAATCTCCTCTTAAACTTCTCTGCTCCAAGGAAAACAATCCGACCGTATCTAATCTCCACATGTAACTGAAGTCCCTCATCCCTGGTACCATTATAGTAAATCTCCTCTGCACCCTCTCTAAGGCCTTCACATCCTTCCTAGAATTGAACACAATATTTCAGCTGAGGCCTAACCAGTGATTTATAAAGGTTTAGGATAACTTCCTTGCTTTTGTACTCTATACCTCTATTTATAAAGCCAAGGATCCCGTATGCTTTTTTAAACAGCCTTATCAACTTGTCCCGCCACCTTCAAAGATTTCTGCATGTAAACCCCTAGGTCTCTGTTCCTGCACACCCTTTAAAATTGTACCATTTAGTTTATATTGTTTCCCCTCATTCTTCCTTCCAAAATGCAACACTTCACATTCTCTACGTTAAATTTCATCTGCCATGTGTCTACCCATTTCACCAGTCTGACTATGTCCTCCTGAAGTCTGCTACTATCCTCCTCACTGATTACTACTTTTCAGAGTTTTGTGTCATTTGCAAACTTTGAAATTATATCCTGTATACCCAAATCCAAGTCATTGATACATATCAAAAAGAGCAGTGGTCCTAATACTGACCCCTGCAGGACACCACTATATACTTCCCTCCAGTCTGAAAAACAAACGTTCACCACTACTCTCTGCTTTCTGACCCTTAGCCAATTTCGTATCCAAACTGCCAGTGTCCCTTTAATCCCACGGGCTTCAATTTTGATAAGTCTATTGTGTGGTACTTTATCAAACACCTTTTGAAAGTCCAGATACACAACATCAACCACACTACCCTCATCAACCCTCTCTGTTACTTCATCAAAGAACTCAATCAAGTTAGTCAAACACGATTTGCCTTTAATAAATCTGTGTTCGCTGTCATTGATCAACCCATGTTTTTCCAAGCGATGATTAATTTTGTCCTGGATTACTGTCTCTAAAAGTTTCCCCATCACCGACGTTAGGCTGACTGTCCTGTAGTTACCTGGATTATCCCTTTCCCCTTTTTTGAACAGGGGTGTAACATTTGCAATCCTCCAGTCCTCTGGCACCGCCCCCATACCTAAGGAAGATTCAGACCAGAGTCTCTGCTATTTCCTTCCTTACTTCCCCCAGCAACCTAGGATGCATCCCATCAGGACCGGGTGACTTATCTACTTTGAGTACTGCTAATCTTTTAAATAACCCCTCTATCTATTTTTATCCTCTCCAATTTCTCTACTACCTCCTCCTTTACTGTGACATTGGCAGCATTCTCTTATTTTGTGAAGACAGATGTAAAGTACTCATTTAGTACCTCAGGCATGCCCTCTGCCTCCACAAGAAGATCTCCTTTTTGATTCCTAATATGTCCCACCCTTCCTTTGACTATCCTTTTACTATTTATAAGTTTATAAAAGACTTGTGTTCCCTTTATGTTCCCCGCTAATCTATTCTCATACACTCTCTTTACCCTTATTTCCTTTTTCAGTTCAACTCTGCGCACTCTGTATTCAGCTTGGTTCTGTACTGCATTATGAACCTGATATTTATCATTAGCCTCCTTTTTCTGTTTCCTTTTAATCTCTATACCTTTAGTCATCCAGGGAGCTCTAGCTTTGGATGTCCTTCCTTTCCTAGGATGTGTCTAGTCTGTACCCGAACTATCTTCTCTTAGAAGGCCTCCCATTGCTCATTTTCTGTTTTACCTGCCAATCTGATTACAATCCATCTGGGCCAGGTTCCTTTTCAACTTTCTGAAATTAGCCCTCCTCCAGTTGAATATTTTCATGTTTGATTGTTCCTTGTCTTTTTCCATTGCTACACTAAACCTAAATGATTGTGATCACTGTTTCCCAAATACTCTCCCACTGAAATATGCAAGGTTTGTGGGGCCTTGATGTGCTCAAATTTATTGCTGCATTTCCTACATATCAACAGTGACTACACTTCAAAAGTACTTAATTGGCTGTAAAATGCTTTGAGATACCCTGAGGTCATGAAAGGCTCTATATGCAAGTCTTCTTTTTATAAAAAAGTGATGAGGTCTGGCTGACTTTTCCCTCTTTACACCAAAGATATATTTACCAATAGTGGTCTTCCCACTACTGCTAAGATCAGCTAACTTAAACCTAGGATCTCCCTGGCTATGTGGCCATGACCATATGCATTAGATTGTAATCATTACAATAGTAAAATAAATCTACAAAATTTAAAGAGGGAGTAAGATTTATTTTTACTGTTGCAATGTATATAGTTTCAACTATGCAATTTCAATTAATGTGCTTTAGTGGTACCTTAAAATGGTGCATATTCTTTAACCTCATGGAGCACAAGTGTGCTACACAGTATGATGGGGTACACTGTTTTGTCCCCAAAATTGCCTATGCTGATCTCAATTGAGCTGCTGTGGGGAAGCCCCAAATAATGGCTAGGCATTTCCCAACTATGTTTTAGGATTTCAACCTCAAAATCCAGAGTGAACTTCCAACATCTCAGGGTAAGTATAAAAATGATGTGACTGTTTTATGAACAGCTGGATTTCATTTCAACGCCACAGCCACAAGTACCCTCCCTCAGGAGACTAGAATCTGGTGCATATCACGTTACATCAGAATTACTGACACTGTATTTTCACCTCATTTCCTACTACCTGTGAATTCGCTCCAGCTAATTCCTGCAACATCTGCTGCACAAAATGCTGCTGTTCACCATCCGTTCCCACTGTTCCACCTGCTCCACCAGTATTCTCATTTGTGTTGGGGGCAACAGTGCCGATTCCTCCAATACCACTGCCATATCTTTAAAGAGGAAGATGAAACAGAAAATTTTGATCAAAACTGCCAACAACAGGGAACAAGTGAGAACTTTGAATGGCAGTACAATGCAGAAGATTTCCAAAAGCAGTATCATAAGCTGCGTGCCTAGAATTTTGTGCCATCTTTAGGCTAATTTTTGCACCAAGCACAATCAAATTCTTTAGCACAAGAATGTAGACTCTGCAACATGTCACTAAGTGTTCTAAACATTTTATATATTGATGAAATTGTAACAGCAGCAGTTATAGATGAAGGAAAGTGTAATAGCAGCAATTAAATCATATTAAATCACTGAATAAAAAACTAACCTTTAACAGCAGAGCAAAAGCAGCATAGCCAAGTGCTCTTGCAAAAATAGTAGCGAGGATTGTCTTGCAAAAGCATCAGCAGAAAGTTGATTTTGCAGACACATTAACAGCAGGTTATTCACAGCTCATATTAAAGTCCTCCGAAACAGCACAGCTGTGGCTGAAGCTGCAGGGCACTTTATCGAGGGAGTAGACCTTTTTGGTGTATTTTTGCTCTGTCAAAACTCATACCAAGTGATGCGATTTATCAAGTGATGCAAGTCAACTATTCTCTAACCAGAAGAGAAACAGTGCTCAGAACTGCAGGGGCCATTTTCGGTCTTATAAAAAAGTACAACTTTAAAAACATTTAAAAAAAATAAGTGCAAAACAAGTAAGGGTACACTGGACTGGTCCAATTCTGCAGCTGTGGTGGGGTAAATTCTGTGGAAACGGAGGTATTTGTTACATGCCAGACCTGGATGCCTGTTCTTCATACAATACTTAAATTCAATCCTTATTAACCCCCAGTAATCAGTGCTCTTGCTGGATGCATTAAAGATAACTGGCTTTCCATTTGTTACTGATAGAAAGCAGTGAAAGTATGGTTAGGCCATCACGACAATTTTGTTTATTCGTGGAGCAGCGCATAACTACTGTTTCAGAATAAAACTTACCCTGGCAAAAGTCCTGGGGCTTCAGTAGCTAATGTCTGCAGGCCCTGTTGAATCTGTAACAAAGCCTGCATGGCTCTTGGGTTTGACATAGCTGACAACGTTTCGGGGTTCTGCATCTGGAATGACAAGAGCATGGTACTTTTGTTTAATGTTGAAAACTTGGGGTTGCATCCATTTGCTACATCATGTACTTTGAGACTGCAGTACTCTTTGCAGCACAGCAAGAGGACACTGAAATAGTGAGTCAGCACTGGTACTAGAATACACTGTGGAATTAGCAGCTGCACTCCTCCATGCAAGCAGCTCAGGATCTGTAGCATTCTATCAAGAGCTTGAGTCAACTGCTTCCTCACTAGAGAAGGATAAAGAAAGTGTAAGTCACTATAGACCTCTTCCATACTGCACCAAGGCAGTGAAAGTGCAAGAGGAAAATTGAATGGAGGATGCGCCAGAATGGGGTAAAAATTGGGTTTCACTGAGAAACAGTAGATCAGGTCAGACGACTGGAGGTGGAATTGGACAGAACTTGGATTCAATGAGATGCCACAATGTTTTGAGAAGTACAGGACAAAGCAAGATGCAGATGTGGTGAGCATAGTTTTGGCCGTGTCTGAAACTACAGTGGGTTGAGTGTCTTTAGATAATACTTGCATGTTGTGAAACATGAAAAGCATATTATAAACAATCCAAAAATGCAGACTTTATCATCAATAGCAAATGGATTCAATCCCTATACACTAGCAAAGATCAAATCATACTGTTGTGGAATACCTCCAGATCTTGGATGTGGAGGTGCCATAATAGATCATTTTATTTTGGAGCATTCACACATCTTTTAAATCAACACAGCCATTTATTCACTAATAGAAACAGTTTGGCGCCTTCCAACTGCTCTCAACAATCACTTGCAAAGTTCAATGTGAATATAGCAAGCAATTCTCCATATAAGGAAGTGGGTGGAGACACAATCGCACTTACCTGCTGCAGAAAGTTAGGGATCTGTTGCCTCATTTGGTCTTGCAGCTGAGGGTTTCCTGCAAACAGTGGATTGTTCAGCATGATCTGCAACATACAAGATCTGTCTTAGTTCATTTGTTTGAGTGAAGAGATGGTATTTTGTTTCTGGTATTCCTGTTACAATGGAACCTTGTTAGCACAAATCTCATTTGACCAAAATGTTTTCACCTGACAGAAGTACCAATAAACAGACTGTGGGGAAATCCAAACCTCAACATGAACCTGGAAGGAACCATTTCACCAACTTTGGTTGCATTTGTGATAAAATATTTTCAATAAATTTGCAGTTCTATGATTTTAATATATATTTCCTTACAAAACTGCAGAAAAAAATGTAGATAGATTATTCAGTTTTGGATGTGGTATTTCTGTTTTCAAATGAAGTTACTCTTCATATCCCACTGTGATGTTGAACAACATAATGGGATAATGTCACGAAGCACCTGCTCCCCCCAACTAGTATCACACATATATTGCTATGCTCTATCTAAACAACAACTTGCATTTCTATAGCACCTTTAACACAGAAAAATTTTCCAGTGCTTCAGAGGCATAATCATAAAATAATGGACGCCGAGCCAAAGGAGAAGATATTAGGAGGCATTACCAAAAGCTTGGTCAAAGTGAAGAGTTTTAAAGGAGGGTCTTAACTAAGTGTCTCCACCTGGTCCAACTTCAGTTTGTTTTAATCAAGGAATTACATACAGTTGGGGAAGAAGAAGGAATCACCTATTCACTTAGGGTCCATGGCTAGAGCAGCTCCAAACTGGACACCTTTCTCTACAGCTAACACTTGAATGCGTTATTTTGCCATATGATTTGGCTGCCCATATGTCTTCTGCAAGCAAACTCCCTCTTGAGACGAGATGTGGAATAGTTTTCACAGATTATTGAGTTTGCTTTGTTCTTTGGTGAGTGTTATTTGACCCATCAAAGAGTTTGGTATAGATTTGGGTTGTATGGCTGGAAGCATCCCAATTTCTTCAAATATGACTGGCCACCTAGGCACCTAATCTGCAACTGTGGTACCTACACCTTCAGTAATAGACTGCAAAGGCCTAAAGGTTCCTAGCTTAATGCCAAGTTAAATGTATACAAATAGCATTTACCACACAAAGTGGGCTTGGAGGCACTGATGGGGTGCTACATTCTGACCTCCTACTGAGGCGGGGGAGAAGGAGGAGATTACAAAAGGGGTTTCTGTTCTTGGCAGCTATCCAGTGACTCCTGCAGGAACATTTGCATATGTAGACAATGCAGGATCAGGTCAGCTGTGATGGCCTCCACAATCAAATAGTCTGCTGACACTGGCTGGACTGACGCATGAACAATGGGCATTTGGGTAATTGAAACAATATGGAAACAAAAAAGGTGAAGGGAGAAAATTAGGGGATAAAAATACAATTTGATAAGAGTGTTGATAATGCTGCAAAAACTGCAAAAGTAAAGACAATCAAAAGCTGAACATGTTAAAACCACAACAGCTGAAATAATGAACATCAGGTATACTTACCACAATTCAGCAACACAATTCAAAGCTCATATTCATGATTCTGAACTTTTGAACATGAGGTTTTAATAATTGACCAATTAGTTACCAGTATTAAAATAGTATGCTGTTTACCTCAAACTCAAATGCAGTGTAGCTTGAAGTATCAGTTAGTAGGAGTCTTACCTCTGGGTCAGAAAGTTGTGGGTTGAAGTCCCACAACGGAACTTCACATAATTTAAGCTGACACTACAATGCAGTACTGAGCAAGTTCTGCACTGTTGCTTGGATCAGACATTAAACTGAAGTCCTATCTGCCTGTTCAATTGGTTTAGGTGGGTGTTAAAAAGCCTATTGTGTTACTAGTAGAGCAGGGAGCTCTCCTAGTATCGTGGCCAACACTCCTCCCTCAACCAATATCACCAAAAAATATTAATTTGTCATTCATCTCATTGCTGTTTATGGGATATTGCTGGTGCAGAATGGTTGTCATATTTACTTGACAATCGCTGCACTTTCAAAGTGATTCATTGTGTGAAACACTGAGATGTATCAACATGATGAGGCACTACATAAATATAAGTATTACTGTTTGGTACAGTTAAGTTATAGAAAATAGAATGAAATATCTGGGTTTGTACCTGCGCTGCAAGGTCAGGGTTCTGACTCAGAGCTTGCATTATACTCCTCATGTAAGGTGCTGAGAGCATGTTCTGCATTAGCTGTGGGTTTTCTGTGATCTGCTGCAATAGGCTCTGCATACCCGGTGTGTTGAACATACCAGATCCTGCTGTGGGAAAGAGACCATTTAATAAGATTAGGATTTCACAAATGCAGATTGGAGATGGGTGCTCTAGTAAATTGCAATAACAACTCCAAGATGTGGCACCACAGAGCAGTGGCATACCTTATTTCCCCTTGGCGGTGAGCTCCTACACTCAGGATTAGTACTGAGGCGGAGGGAGTATGGGAAAGGTAAAGAGGAAAAGAAAAAAAATAGAAATAGAAAGAGTAAAATGAGAGAGAGAGAAAAAAAAAAGGGGAAATAGGAAAACGAAAAAAGAGAAACAGTCCCCTTGCCAGGGGATGCATGAAGGTGGCTGGGAGTGCCTGGCATTCAGACTGTATCTCCCCATTGAGACATACCAGGCTTCCACCTACCACTTCTCCATGCAATCAGGAAATGCATGGGGAATAATAGATGTAATCCCACATTGCATCACACTGTGGCACAGCACAATAGAACTCTCAATGGGCAATGCATCAAAGTTGCTTTAGAAACATTTTGTTCATGATATAAAAAACTTTTTTGTAGTGTATTGTGTGCCATCAGAAACTTTTCTTGAGAAGCACCAAAATGTTACAGACTATAAAAGGTGCTGTACAAACAATTTCAAGTGCCATACACCTAACCAAAATCTTAACGCAGTTCTACTACTGTTCTGCACTCATCCTCAGTATACTAATTAGTATTCCATAAGATAAATCCACTAATGAACTTTCAGCAAATACTGCATTTTCTAGTTTTAACTGCCGGAGATATACAGAGCTACTGAATTAAATGATGTTTACGTTCTCTTAAGCTCTTAAACCATTGCTGACAAAGGAACCTTACCTCCCAATCCAGCTCCCAGACCTGGCAATGTGGACTGACCGGTAGTTCCACTGGTGGTTGTACTGGTAGGTGTCTGGGAACTCGATGGTGGAGTCCAGGGGTTGGGCAAGGGGTCTCTATTCTCCGTGCGTGATGGCTGATTGCCTGCATCAGGACTACTCACCAAAGTTGCAAAGGGATTGCCTCCAAACTGCAGAGAAGATGAAACACCAGTACTAAACATATTCTTTTCTTCACTAAGTGATAGTGATAATCATCACAGTCTCCACAAACAGAAACAATTGGTGTATATCCCATCTCTAACAATCTGGGACTCTAAAAACGTATAGGCCGTAATGTGCCAATTTTCTGATGTCAAAAACCCAGATTAAAGAATTAATTTTCATTTCAATTTGACTAACACTCCTGTATCATCCCATCCAAGATCTGAAATTTTAAAAAGAGCCAGAGTCAATTTTCACTCAGTTTGGCAGCAATAGCTGCCACATCTTCACTTTTGGAAGCTAATTTACCTTCCACTCTGATCTACCCTTTAAAATACTGCAATACTCAAAGATGCTTTGAGATTTATATCATCCGAACTCAAGAACATTGAGTGGTGAAATTTAAATTTTTTTTAAAAAGTGCTTTTCAAGTTCCATGTGATAAAATGCAAATTTGCTGATTACAGTCTTTTTAAAAATCAAAGTCTAGTAAATCCTTGTTTTGGTGAAATACTATCTGCAAGATCCTGTTTATTCTTTGATTTAATCTTAAAACTTGGGATAAATTCTGAAAAAACTAGGAACTTAAAACTTGTGATAATTTGGCATCATGTTTGCAAGACGGATTTATGCACATTCTTTTTACATTGGCTTCTCGTTGGTTTATGAGGCTAGAGCATAAGGATATATTTGATAAGTAAAATATGTTACTCATGCATTGTAGTAATAAGTGGATCATTGCCATTAAAAAAAATCCTTCGTCATTGTTAGCCAGGACAATTTGTTACCCTTCATTTGATTGGGCTGTATTCTGGTCACCACTAATTCAATAGTTAACTACTTCATATGTACAATTAGTTTTTAAACATTTCATTTTTTTTGTGCTCAAGCTCATCGAGGCGAGAGATGATAGTATTAGGGAATGGAACATTTTGTATTTCAAGCACCCAGTGTCAGCATCAGAAGCTCCTAAGTCAAGTGTATTGCAGCTAGATGCATAATAAAGCTTTCTCTGCACTACCCCAACAATATGCCTCAGCCCCAACCTTAGAAGAGCATCCATACTGTGGGACTTTTTCCATTTTCTACACTAATCATCTTTAGGCTTGCATGGGGCAAGATTGTCAATGAGTGCCAAATTGGGGGCAGTTTTGTGCTGGGGGTCCATGATATTAAGATTGCCTAAACTCATTTCACAAAAAACAACTTGCCAAAATTTAGTTTGCGGTCGGACGAGGGGCTTCCCCCAGTTACGTTACAGTTTTTAATAGTGCAAAAACTGCATCACATCAACACAAAAAATGAGGTATTAAATGGGTTATAAAAAAATCTCAAATCCTTAGGGCCAGGGAGTGGGGCAGGTGATAGGGGAGGGGAAGGGTCACTGAGGGTAAATAAATATTTATAATTCAGGTTAAAGGGAGTTTGTTTGCTTTTGTGAATGAAGTGTAGACTCATCTGCTATGTAACTATCGAGCACGCAAGAGACTGAGAACAAGAACTCTGAAAAGAGAGAACTTCCTTGAAAATGCATTATAAATACATAACCTACATCCGTATCCAACATGAATTCAAATGACTTAGTAATAAAGTACAAAGCCTTTTGCTTCAGGAAATGCTTCCAATTATTTGACGAGTCTATGTAATCTCTATTTGCTGGAATTTAGTGTCTGCATTTGAATGTCAACCAAACAAAATGCAGATATAATTCAAATCAGAAGACAAATCACTGATCCTCCTTTATTTGTTGGTATTCACAGAAGCATGAGGGAAAAACAAAGAAAAAGACTTCCCTTTTAATAAATCAAATAAATGACAAAAAGTAAACATGTGTATAATCAAAATAAAAAAGGATTTAAAATGTATAATAGGCACTAAGTGCCATTGAAAAAATGTAAATTTACAAATTTATATGCAAGTTAGTAGCTACTGGGATGAGCCTCCAGATTCCACTGTAAATCCTTTAATCCATACTGTAACGCAAGTATTCTAGAAATCTGGTCACAGTTTCAAGTAGTAGGGTTCAACAATGTATGACAGTGAGTGCCTTTGTAAAACAAAAATATTGTTCACCGAATTAGGACACCATTACAGTTTTTCCTAAAAAAGGTTCATTGCCAACCAGTGAACTGGAACAACAAGAGATCATTAAGATTTTTTTTGATTGAGGATTTTCATTGATTGCCTGCCTACCTGTTCTTGGGCAGCATTCAACATTGGCTCCTGGATGTCAGTGTACATTCGTCTCAAGGCATTGTAACCGCCTGGAATACTTTCTAGGTTGCTAAGTGCTCGGTCTTGGTTCCGCATCATTTCCTGCATCATAGCTGGATTTCGTGCAAGCTCCAAAGTCTAGTTCAAAAAGGAAGATGTTTTTTAAACTAACCAGGCAGACAATGATAGTACACACAAGGTAGAGTCTGAAAAATGATACAAAATGAAAATATGACTCAATCAGCAGCTCTTAAGGCACTGAATTTAGTTTTGTCAAAAATTATGTTTGCATCAATACACTGGCTAAAAAAGAAAACATCATATTAAAAGGTTTTGAAACAGGTCTTTCACACAGCACCACACAAAATAATTTCAAAAATTTAAAAGCTCAGCAAAAGGTCCAAAATATTAAAAACAAATAACCATTACATTATACAAGAGTACAATGCAGAATGAATAGAGGCAGTTTAGCCTGCTCATCCCACCTTTCTCTAAGAATTCTATAAGTTTTCATGCAACACCTAATTCATCCCCATCTTGGGGAGGGATCTTCAATCGCTTGGTTCGCAAAGAACAGAGTAGTTTTTGCAATGCAACATTTTTTTTTTGCAGGACATGTTGAAACAAAACGGCAAAATTTAATTTGAATTTCTGCTTGCTCTTTCTGAACTTACTTGTCTCATTATGTCTGGGTTATTGAGCATGTGACTAATCTCTGGGTTTCGCTGGATCAACTGCTGCATCTGTGGGTTGGTCACGATTAACTGTCTCATTGTGTCTGGGTTTGACAGCATGTTCTGCACAAATGGGTTTTCCATGATCTGAGCCATCATCTCTGGATTCGACATTAGCTGGTGTTGCATCTGAGTCTGTAACTCCATGAAGTTGGATGAATTCAATCCCAAGCTGCTCAAACCTGCAAGTCCTCCCAATCCACCTGCAGCACACAAGACAGTGGTTGAACACACCATATCAAATGCTTCAAATAACACATTTGAAAAAATAAATCAAAATTAACTTTTTTTAAAAAAAAGTCAACTTCAGCAGCATTATAGGTTCTACAGTTAGCCTCAGATATCAAAGGGAGAGGGAAACACCCTACAGCCAGAGTTTCCACACACAATCACTAGCCAACAAACTTCGCTGGAAGCTGTTGAGTGTGTCAACATCAGGCAAGAGTGGATTAGACTTGGGTGTGATGAGCCTCAGTTGAGTAGCCCAAAGACAATCACAGCCTAGGCTTACAAATGAAGAACAGCCATCACCCCACCCCATTGAATTTGTGGAAATATAGCCAGCCTGAATCGCTGCATTTAGAACAGGAAGGATGAAAAGGGGGAAGTGAACATGCATTTGAAGCAATACTGCATTTAACATTTTTCTTCTAACTTGCACCCCGCCCCCTCAATCTTAAAAGGTGTTGTTGGATCGCACCCTATTCCTTGGCTAAGCAAGTGGAGGGTTAATATTGACCCCACTGTCTTTCAGTGGAGACATCAAACTGAGGACTCAGTGGTGCAGTGAAGTGTGATATACTGCCAATGTGTTCTAGTGATGGGACACAGAAGTTCCTAAAGTCAGTTCACATTCCTAAACACAGCTGTGTTGTCAAAGTGGATTCCTCTGGGGAGGGGAGCAAGGAAGAAAAGACGAGGATATCCTGGAATTGTCTCATATTAAAAGACTACAGCACAACACTGGCACAAGAGCAGGTCACCTAATAGTTATCGTGGCCAAGGAACAGCGTATGGAGAAGGGAAGGAAGAAAGTAATTCACAGCATTGTCAAGCTACTAAAGAGTAAACAGCTAGATGGGTGGGTTAACTGGGACCAGTGTCAAGTCACCATGGTTGCCTGGAGCTTGCTTGATTGCATTCAGGGGTCAGCGAGGTACTTCCCAGAGTCTTTTCCTAAATTAGCCTAAGGTTTTTATCCCCGCACTGATTCCCAAGAGATTGCATGACAGTGGGGGGGGGGGGGGGGGGGGGGAGTGATTGATGGTGCTCGTAGGTTGCACTGTGTCAGGGTGGGACAGGCTTGATGAACCAGTTGGTCTTTTCCTGTCCTTTTTCAAATGCCTGTACCTTCTTTCTTCTCTCTCTACCTTGTCTCCACCGGCATGGAGGCAGGAAGGGAGCTGGAGCAGGGTGGGGGGGGGGGGGAATAATCAGACGTAAAACCCAGAAGGAGAATGGGATGGGATCGTGGGCCATGGAGGACAAGTGGTGGGCTGGAGGGGGCTTGGTCGGTTGAAGATGCAGAGGTCAGAGGTCGGCCAACGGAAAAAAAAACGCAAGGCCATGTTACGCCAGGTGAGCCTGGAAGAAACATTCCTTCTCCTCCAGGCCCACAAGCAGTACAATAAAGGCACTCACCTCATGGATCCAGCCCTTCCTGCCTGCTTTCATCCGACGTGAATCGGAAGCAATGGGAAACCCGAACATGTAAAGTAAAACAACTTTAACCTTTGTAATACTTAAATAATTAGATACCTCAAATATTTTCAATGAGGCACATGCCCCTCCGGCTTTAAGTTGGGGCGGAACCTCCCGGTGTCTGTTGCGTGCGTGCATCCAAATGCTCCTGGGTCAAACCCGGAAGTGGGCGCGTTGGAGCCGGGACGCAGTCCCGTTCCAAAAATCCACTATTTTTACTGCCCACCCGCCCTCAACTCACCCATTCTTGGAGGTTAAAATTATCTCCTAGTACACTCACTGTAATGAAATAGTTTGTCTCTTTAATGTGGCAACACATTCAGATGTATCCAATTTTAGTATATGGAGAGGAAGTTTAGAAATACAGTCAGGACTTAAGTACTGAATGGGCTCTCAGGCCATGTTTGGTGGCCCGAGTACTGAGTACTGAGGCCAGTTTAACTTTCTACTGATAGCACTTACCAAGGCTGCTGGTGGTTGAGGTTGTGCTGCTGGATGGTGCTGAAGTAGTAGCAGTGCTGCTGTGGTTGGCAGGTTGGCTCTGCTGCTCCGGAGGCCTTGCCAATTAAAATGGGAAAGTTTTAGAGCATTTTTATTTTTACTTTTTTTTTGTGATGTGAATTTTTTATGTTGATCAAAGTGAAGGTTGTTAGTGATGGGGTATGAAAAACAATGTATCTCAGGCACTCAGTCTCAGCATCAAGCACACCCAGGTCAGGTATGAGATGGTCAGATATAGAGTGAAGCTCCCTCCACTCTGTGCCTCAGCCCCAACATCTGAAGAGCATATCCTACTATTAAAAACGAGACACTTTTTCCACTTCCCGCACCAGTGACCCTGTGGTCTCAAGTGAGATTACCAAATTAGTGCCAAATTATAAGCAATTGTGTGTTCTGGGCACATGCCTACTAGCTGTTGAGTGTTCAACTCATTTCTGGTCGCACCCTTACAGTCAGCCGACAGAAAACACTTCCATTCAATCAGTGTGGATTGGATTTGAACCCAAATCTGAGACACGAAAGGCCAGCATCTACTCCATTTTAGTAAAAAAGATGAGCCCAACATTTTTCTTAAAAAAAAGCTAAAAAAGGTCTTTATTCCAGAAACTGCATACTGTTTAAACTATTCTGTGCATTGCAAATAAACCACACAACTTAAGTGTATTCACATATAGAGTCCAGCACTGATGATGGAAGAGGTGCTAAAAAGCACGATCATCTTATCTTACCCTTTGGTCATTCACTACTCATTTTTGCAAAGAATACATCCATAACGGGTAGCTTGACTGAGATACCGCAAGTCACCAGAAGTGACTATCACAAGATGTTGGATCAATTAAACATTTTCCAGCCAGACTGTCACATCCCATAGAATCATAGAAAATTTATGACACAAGGAGGCCATTCGGCCCATCGTGTCTGCACCAGCCGAAATTGAGCCACCCAGTCTAATCCACTTTCCAGCACTTGGTCCATAGCCCTGTAGGTAAAGGCACTTCAAGTGCACATCAAGTTCTTTTTAAATTAATTGAGGGTTTCTGGCTCAATCACCCTTTCAGGCAGTGAGTTCCAGACCCCCACCACCCTCTGGGTGAAAAAAGTTTTCCTCAGCTCCCCTCTAATCCTTGTACCAATCACTTTAAATCTATGCCCCCTGGTTATTGACCTCTCTGCTAAGGGAAATAGGTCCTCTCTATCCACTCTATCTAGGCCCCTCAATTTTGTACAACTCAATTAAATCACCCGTCAGCCTCCTCTGTTCCAAAGAGAACAACCCCAGCCTATCCAATCTTTCCTCATAGCTAAAATTCTCCAGTCCTGGCAACATCCTCATAAAATCTCTAGTGCAATTACATCCTTCCTGTAATGTGGTGACCAGAACTGTACACAGTACTCAAGCTGTGGCCTAACCAGTGTTTTATAAAGTTCCAGCATGACCTCCCTACTCTTATATTCTATGCCTCAGCTAATAAAGAAAAGTATTACATATGCCTTCTTAACCACCGTATCTACCTGTCCTGCTACCTTCAGGGATCTGTGGACATGCACTCCAAGGTCCCTCACTTCCTCTACACCTTTCAGTATCCTCCCATTTATTGTGTACTCCCTTGCCTTGTTTGCTCTCCCCAAATGCATTACCTCACACTTCTCTGGATTGAATTCCATTTGCCACTTTTCTGCCCATCTGATATCTTAATGCAGTTTACAGCTTTCCTCCTCACTATCAACCTATCAGCCATAAGGCCAATTTTTGTAACATCTGCAAACTTCTTAATCATGCCTCCTACATTTAAGTCCAAATCATTAATATATATCACAAAAAGCAAGGGACCTGGTACTGAGCCCTGCGGAATCCCAGTGGAAACAACCTTCCAGTCACAAAAACACCCGTTGACCTTTTTGACCAGTCTGCCATGTGGGACCTTGTCAAAAGCCTTGCTAAAATCCACTACATCAAATACACTACCCTCATCGAACCTCCTTGTTACCTCCTCAAAAAATTCAATCAAGTGAGTCAGACACGACCTTCCCTTAACAAATCCATGCTGACTATCCTTGATTACTCTGCGCCTTTCTAAGTGACGGTTTATCCTGTCCCTCAGAATTGATTCCAATAATTTGCTCATCACCGAGGTTAGGCTGACTGGCCTGTAATTACTTGGTCTATCCCTCGCTACCTTTTTAAACAATGGTACAACGTTAGCAGTCCTCCAATCCTCTGGCAGCACGCCTGTATCCAGTGAGGGTTGGAAAATGATGGTCAGAGCTTCTGCTATTTCCTCCCTTGCTTCTCTTAACAAGCCTGGGATACATTTCATCTGGCCCTGGTGATTTATCTACTTTCAAAGATGCTAATCCCCTTAATACTTCCTCTCTCACTATGTTTATCCCATCCAATATTTCACACTCCTCCTCTTTAACTACAATGTCTGCATCGAGGTCCCTTTCTTTTGTGAAGACAGACACAAAGTATTCATTAAGGACCATGCCCACATCTTCCACCTCCACACAAAGGTTACCTTTTTGGTCTCTAATAGGCCCTGCTCTTTCCTTACTTATCCTCTTGCTCTTTATGTATTTATGAAACATCTTTCGGTTTTCCTTGATTTTACTTGCCAGTATTCTTTCATGCCCCCTCTTTGCTTTCCTAATTTCCTTTTTAATTTCACCCTTGCACCTTCTATACTCCTCTAGGCTTTCTGTAGTATTGAGTTCTCGGTGTCTGACATAAGCTTTCTTTTTCTGCCTTATCTTATCCTGTATGCTCCTTGACATCCAGGGGGCTCTAGATTTGGCAGCCCCACCCTTTTTCTTCATGGGAACATATTTACTCTGCACCCCTTGAATGCCTCCCACTGCTGCGACATTGATTTAACTTCAAGTAGCTGTTTCCAGTCCACTTTTGCTAAATCACTTCTTAGCTTAGTAAAATTGGCCTTTCCCCAATTGAGAACTTTAACTCCTGTTCTATCTTTGTCCTTTTCCATAACTATGCTAAAACTAACTGAATTATGATCACGACCACCAAAATGCTCCCCGACTGATACTTCTTCCACCTGCCCAGCCTCATTTCCTAAAACTAAATCTAGAAGGCCCCCTCTCTCTTGTTGGGCTTGCTACGTACTGGCTAAAAAAGTTCTCCTCAATGCAATTTAAGAATTTTGCACCCTCTATATCCTTCACACTGTTTGTGTTCCAGTTAATATTACTACTGTTACTGCCCTATTGTTTTTGCACTTCTCAGAAATTTGCTCTTCTATCTCCCTCTGACTATTTGTGGGTCTATATACACTCCCAGTAATGTGTTTGCCTCTTTTTTTGTTCCTTAGCTCAACCCATATGGCCTCATTTGATGATTCTTCTAACATATCATCGCTCCTCACAGCTGTAATTGTGTCTTCAACCAAAATTGCCACCCCCCCCCTTTTATATCCCCTTCACTATCTCGTCTGCAAACCCTGTAACCAGGAACGTTGAGCTGCGTTCCTGCCCCTCTTTAAGCCACGTTTCTGTCATAGCTAAGATATCGTACTGCCACGTGTCTATCTGTGCCCTCAGCTCATCTGCCTTATTCACTATACTCCTTGCATTGAGGTATATACCTTTAAGCACTGTCAAACTCCCTTGCTGTTTATTTTCTAACCTTTGTTTCTTCTGCCTTCCTAAGTCACTTACTAATTTTCTGCCTTCTATCTTCAGTTCTGATTCTGTCCCATCTGAATCTACACTCAGGTTCCCATCCCCCTGCCATGCTAGTTTAAACCCTCCCCAACAGCACTAGCAAACTTCCCCTCAAGGATATTGGTCCCGGCCCTGTTGAGGTGCAACCCATCTGGCTTGTACAAGTCCCACCTCCCCCAGAACTAGTCCCAATGCTCCAGGAATCTAAAGCCCTCCCTCCTGCACCATCTTTTCAGCCACGCATTCATCTGCTTTATCCTCCTATTTCTATACTCACTAGCGCATGGCACCGGGAGTAATCTGGAGATTACTACCTTTGAGGTCCTGCTTATTAAATTCTTTCCTAACTCCTTAAAATGATCCTGCAGCCACTCAGTGACATCCTTGACCCTGACACCAAGGAGGCAACATACCATCCTGGATTCACTTCTGGGGCCGCAGAAACGCCTGTCTGCTCCCCTAACAATAGAATCTCCTATCACTATTGCTCTGCTGACCTTTCTCCTCCCCCCCCCCGCCCCGTACAGCTGAGCCACCCATGGTGCTATGGTCTTGGCTCTGGCTGCACTCCGCAGAGGAACCCTTTCTCTCTCACCAGTATGCAGAACTGAATATTGGTTAGAGAGCGAGATGCACTCAGGGGACTCCTGCTCTACCTGCCTGGTCCTCCTTGTCTGTCTGGTGGTTACCCAGTCTCTCTCTGCCTGCACTCTCTTAAGCTGGGGGGTGACCACCTCCTGAATCTACACCTCCTGAATCTACACCTCCTGAATCTACACCTCCTGAATCTTCTGCCCAACCAAGATGCAAACTTTGAAACAACTTTCAATATTACAAGCTGCTAATTAATACCTTCACACACTTGGAAGCACCCTCTCAGCTACTCTCGTTCATACTGCTTGCAACCTGTGTTTTACTTTAATGTGGCAGTGGGGTGGATGGTGAAAGTGTATTTCACCTCAACATAGAAATTTTGAAGTTCAACTGTATGCAATAGAAAAACAGAACTGGCTGTAGGGCAAAGAATTTAAGTACAAGATAACAATTTGACTGCACTGTGACCTAGCAATTCTCTCCTGTGCTGCTTCTTATTGGTTCTGTGGTGCAGAGGGACATTACCTGTTTTGAGTTTTGATAACCAGATGAACTGTGAGCCCATCCTGTATTCCATGCTGGGCAAGTGTGTCTGGGTCTTTAAGGATTTTTCCAGCAAATATTAGCACAAGCTGTTCTGGCTGCGCCTTGAATCGCTTGGATATATCTTGCTTGAACTATTTAAAAAAAAGAGAAAGTTACTACATTGTATGGCAATGGTTTACTACTCTTGTATGGCTGCCTGTTGCTTCAGACACTAAGGAAACAAAATGATGTACAAGGCCAGCAAAGTATAAGCAGAAGCTTGCACAAGTCTGGAAAGATATTTTGTAGTTTTCCTCAGAATACAACCTTTTCCCGTTGAGGGATCCTGCACGAATGTGTGTTCTATTTGACCTTTGTGTTGAGCATTTAGCATCTTCCTTCCTTTTCTCCCACCCACCCCCACCCCTGCCCCTGCCCCTGCCAAATGAGCTAAAAACACACCAGACAGGTGCAAACTTGAATATTGCTTTACTCCAATACACTGCATCATGACATTTTATGAGCTTTCATACTCTGGAAAATACCACTAAATCTGTAAAAAGTAAGGCCTATTAAACTTGCAAGAAGCAGCTGTTAAGGTGCTTTGTTTATGAGCTGGATCGAAATTAACAGTCCTGTTTATAGTCCCTGCTGCGACCCAATCATACACAAAGCAAGGTTTATATGAAATCTAGTAGATCTCTCATGGCTTTGCTAATAGGTAACGGAGTACAGTTGTGATCTTTTGCTGAAAACATGGAGTTGTGTTCAGCTTGGTTTGAAATTTTAATGCAAGCATGCGCGCGCACACCTAACAAAGATGGGAAGGAAACACCCCTTAAAAATAAAAGTGCAGCTGATCTCAGCCATGGCAATGGGAGAGAGGGAAGGAAGGTAGGCAAGCAGCTGCGTTCTCACCGCTGTCCACTCTCCAGTTACATACACTGGGACATGCATGTAAGAAATCACAATGCTGTCTCAAACTTCAAGTAACTGGTTTACAATCGACTACCGTTACCTATATTTACAGTTGAATTTAAGGTTCATATATCCAAGGATACTATAGTCAGATAGCATGTTGTAAATTAAACAAAGACCACAGTGATGAAGCTGTAAAGCACACATAGTACAGTAGGAAATGAATAAAAAGTCACACTCTCCGAATCAACAACTCCTCGCATTTGCAGGGACTTGCAATTGGCACAATGCAGCCTTAAATTTGTGTATCACATCAAAACAGAATAAAACAGGGCAATTTAAGGATGTTATGCAGTGCTGGCTCAGATTTCAATAAAGTGAAATGGTGAGCAGGTGAACATTATGAATTATGTCACTTGAACTGTGAAAAAGCACCTAGCAATGCAATCGTAGACAACTTGAGTTGTGTTTGGAATTTGCATTTTAAACTCCACAACACTAGGGTAAAGTACTGGTAGTGGTGAAACAATGTGAAGTGATGAATTAAGCACATCACACAACATTAAAGCATATTGGCCCAAATGCGATTTTCTTTCTCCCTTTGCTTATTGGTACCAATACACTGAACACGCCTAGTGATTACACTGGTATGAGCAAACTAAATATCTGATCACAGGAGGACAAAACCTCTGGTGACGAATAGAGCCGTTCTTATAATGTGCAGTAAAAACAAGGACTGTCATTTTAAGCATGTTCTGAAACTTGCTGTAAAAATCAGTTTATGGAAGTTCTTCTATATTACTACATACAGCTAAAAGTAATAAACACCTCAGAGAGGGTGTACACGACAATGTATGTACAAGACACTTCAGTAATGGGACATCTGTGTAAATTAACATGAACAAGGCACATTAGATTAAAATGAATATTTTAAAATCTGAAAATATTGCAA